>NC_056726.1:691528804-691803804 GCF_019279795.1 Protopterus annectens | reverse complement strand
GAGTGTGAATGGCTTCAAAATCATTAATCTCCACACACACACACACACACACACACACACACACACACACACACACACACACACACACACACACACACACACACACTTGCCAGTACTGAGATGCATAGGTTCATTGATTCACAGGTGTGTAGTAGGTGAATGGGCCTGAAGGCTGTACAAGGCTAGGCAAAGGGAATACCTTGGCATCAGGCCACAGGCTCAGGGGTGTAGTTTCCAGAGTGGTCCCCACGGATGCGTATTGTATTCACCATCCACTCATCTGGGTTATTATTGTGGGTGTCCATTTATGTGTAGTGCTTCCCATGTATGTGTTCAATATTCCATAACATGGACAGTGTCTGGGTTGTGCACATGTCCCACATGCATGTTCTTTGATGTGTGGAAGTGTACTTGAGGTCTCTGGGGCATGTTGTGTGGACAGATTGTTTTCTTCTGATGTAGCATTCCTGACCTCATTTGGTGAAACCTGGCTATGGAACTGAGGTCGTGCTTGCACCTACATTGATAGCATGATACAGGTATTCAGTGGAGTTAGTGGCATCTTTCCATACAGGGCATGTGTATAAGGCATGGTATTCCCTTTGTGGGTTACATTTGCAGATTCTACAGTTGCTGCAGGCATCCAGTGGGGAACATAGCAAAAGGGCCACTGTAAGCATTTATTTGCCTACTGCAGGGATGGAACAGGGTACCATGTCCTTTTACTTGTTGGATAACACGCATTCAGTGAGGAGATGTAACACATCACAGTACTTTCTGATGTCAATGGCACTGTTGTTGTCAACAGGAATGTAGTCCTCTGCAATCACACCATTGTTACTATCTGTGAGGCAATATTCAGGGAACTACCATTATAGAGGTTGTTGCCTAGGCAGGTGTGTTTGTGTATGAGACATGTTTGGGAGTGTTCTCTGAGTAATAGAAGGATTGCCTATATTGTTCACCAATTCATAATTTCACATGTAGGGCTATGGATTGTCTACACCAGCCTCTCTGGTTTTTGACATCTGCTGTCCTTGTAAGGTGGACATTGTGACATATACTAGGTCCTCAACATAATAATTTAGCAAACTCCAGCCCACAATGCATCCTGTTATTGCACAATCCCCCCAGGATAGTAATGGCAGACACATGCACAGGCCAGTATTGATATTCAAACCCCTACCACTCTATGTATTGCTACTATAGTGTACCACATTTATTGCACACTTCATGGAGCTTACAGGATGGATGTTGTCCAAAGGTACTTCTAGGTGAGGAACATCACCAACCCTTGTAAATATTGGCATTGGGTGATGTAGTGGGTGAGAGATCCCAAAAAAAAAAAATTATCCTAAAATCACATTTACATTTGCCAAGGGTGAGGTTCAAACCTCCATTTAACAATCTTGATGGACCATTATGTTATGCATTTACTACATGCACCACTGACCTGACATGGTTTAGGGTCAGCAACAGGCACTTCTAAGGTGGATGATATCTGCAGGACTGCTAAAGTCAGGCTCTGAGATGTGTACTGGGTGTAAATGGGGCCAAAGTCTTTGGGGTACACACACAAACACTTGCCACAGATGAGATTCAAACTGCTATTACATCATTCTGTACTTATGGCACAAACCGTGGAGCTTACATGTTGGAGAGTTTTCCACAGGTATCTTTGAAGGTAACTAACATCAGTAGCAGTGCTAAAGGAAGAGTAAGGGGAAAGTAGTAAGTGTGAATGTCCATAATATCAGGTATTATCAAGAGCACACATACACATGCACACACACACACACACACGCACACACACGCACACACACTCACACACACACACACACACACACACACACACACACACACACACACACACACACACACACACACACACACACACAGTTTCACAGTGGCCATGTCTGGGATTAGAACTCCTACCTAACTAGTATGTTACACTATAGCATTATGCAGTTTTGGCATGGAGCTTATAGGGCTAGTCCTTGTCCAAAGGGGTATTTCAAGTTGACTGACATCAGCAGGGTTGCAAAAGTAGGGCAATGGGAGGTGTAGTGACTGTGAATGGCCTCAAAATCATTAAACTCCACATACACACACACACACACACACACACACACACACACACACACACACAAACACACACACACACAAAGTTTGACAGTTGCCTTGTATGGAATTAGAACTCCTACCTAAGGAGTATGTTACACTACAGCATTATGCAGTTATTGTAAGCGCGATAGAGCTGATGGGGCTGGCACTTGTCCATAGGGTTATTTTGAGGTGACTAACATCAGCAGGCTTGTTAAAGTAGGACAATGGGAGGTGTAATGACTGTGAATGACGTCAAAGTCATTCATCTCCCCACACAAGTTCACAGTTGCCACATGTGGGATTAGAACTCCTATCTAACAATTTTTATACACTACAGTATTACACATGTACCACAAGCACCATACAGCTTATAGGGCAGAGATTTGGCCAGAGGGTTATTTCAAGGTGACTGACATCAGCATAAGGGCTAACATGGGCAATGGAAAGTGAAGTGTGTGTGAATGGGCCATAAACCATTCCTCTGGAAACACACACACAACACTCAGTCACACACAACTTTACATTTGACAGGACTGGGTATACAAATGCTAGATGAATACTGATTTGTTCTATCATGTTACAAAGTTATCACAAGCACCACAGACAATATAGGGCTGAGGTCTACCCAAAGCAAATGTCTACAGTGATATACATTGGCACATCATGTGATATTGGCCAATTGGATGTGTGGAGGGTGGACAGGCCTCATGATGGAAATCTCTTTGTCAATGTCTGTCTCTCTCTTCCCCACATCTCTGCATGTGTATGTTTGACGTATTATAGTGTGTTGGCCTTGGATATGTGTGAGTATTCCTATCCAATGTGTGTGCAAAGCATGAATGGTGTGCAATGTGGTATGTGTGCACAGACATCTGCGACTGACAGATATGTATAGTCCACTGTTGTTGTCAGACATGGGCTTCATTTCTCTAAGTGTAGGAGCATGCCCAGTATGACCTTCTGTATTGAGTGTGTGAATCCATTCCAGGTAGGTTGTACTCCAGCTACAGCTAGCAACCTGTTTCTGCAGGATATCTGTAGATAGGTTGACAATATGGAGTCACAATGGGCGAAAGATAGTGGGATACTGTAACTATTGTGTCTGTGCTGCTTGTGTTACATGGTTGGTGTTAGCAGAGAAATTCAGACATATGTATTGTTTTACACTGTTATGTATTATGTCATCAACTACTGACAGATATGCTTATTTTCTCTCAGTTATTTCCTGGGAAATACAAGATGAATGAAGCTGTGTCCAGTATTGTGGTCTGCAGCCTACATATTCTTGCACACTGATGCCATTCTGGAGGTGTAGCTGCATACACTTGCTGATGGGTCTGTGTAAATGGTCCAGAACCTTGGTACTGTGGTGGCTGTGGTGGCTGAGTATCACCTGTTTGTATATCTATCGACATAACAGAATGGCCATATCCTGCTGTGGCCTTACCTCTCAGCTGTACAGATTCACCCAGGTTACCCAGAGTCAGGGCTCATATATCTGGTCAGTTCCCCTTTACATTGTGGTTTACAAGCAGGTTTGTAGCCACCCATTACTGGTATTGCAGGCAGGGGTAGTATGGGCACACATCAGAGTTCCAAACTTATGGCGCCAATGCTTCTACATCCCCCCACTCTGTTATTCTATCCTCTTGCTAACATTATGCGAGTGATATCTGAGAAGCATCCATATAGTTGTCCCTTCATCCTAGTGGTATTTAGGGGTTGGTCCACAGTTCATGTAGTAAGACATGATGGGCATGCTACTGGGATTTGTCGACATGGCCTTGCATTTGTGTTCTGTGGACTGTATTATGTTGTTAGTTGGGACCCCATGAGATAACATACATTGGCAGTACAGGTAAGGCACAGGCCTTTGACAGAGGACTGTAGGGCATTTTGTAGTAATGCAGGCCATCTGTAGCAGGCCAGTACATTCTGTCACTCCTACAGTTCAAGGCTGTGAGCCACTGGATTCCCCTGGGGTGACGGGGTAAGTGCGCAAGGTGTTAATGGCAATAGTTTCTTTCTATATTAATCCATTGTTCTGGATGCTGGCAGGGTGCTGCTTACAGCTAGGGACACACCTGCATGAGACACCTCTTCATCACGCTGCATTCTGTGGCTATTCCCATACAGAACTGGGGTCATACAGTACTCCTTCCCAACAGCAGGGAAATGACCTGTGATAAACCTGTGGCTGATGGTGGAGTGAGCTGAGTGCATGTGTGATATAGAAGCTTCTTGCAGCTGACTCACAGATATACCTGAGACAGTCCCCTTATGCTGGCTTGTGCAGGGACATAGGCAGTCTCCCATTACTTCATAACTGTGCCTTTTGTGGTCTGCCAGTGATTGGCCAGACTACATCAGTATTCCATACTACACAGACAACTAAAGTGCTGTTAACCTGTATGTACAATTCCAAAGGTGTGTGCAGTTGACAGTTAAATTTTATGTACTCTGTCTATGGTACTTCCACCTGTGTACTGTGTGTATGTCTGAGCCTGCATTCATGGCATGTCCATCTTTCGGATGGTGACAAATATTGACATCTGAACAGTGAGTATGGATGAAGCTGGGATGCATTGTGGTTGGCACTGCAGTTGTCAGATCATGGCCCTGTCTTCAACAGTACTGGCCACTGGCCTCCGAGACACAACCCTCTATGCCTACATGGTGACCACTTCCACACAATATACAACACACAACAACCTAACACACAGACCCCTGGATATTGTACACATGCAACAATCTATCCTGCAAATTGGGCCAGCTCAGGTAATCTGTGTTCCACTGTTATTAAACCCACATGTAAATGTTACTGCATTTCTACATAGGGTTGTGGGAGGCACACCTGACAACTGTAAACATTTGCTGTGACTGTACTGGTATTTCAGGTACTCTGTTGGCTTCCATTTTGTTTTGTATTCTGAGCTATCATGCAGACTAAAGGCATATCAGTAGAGTACAGATCTTAGGTTTTATTGACCTATATTTCAGTTTCAGACATCTTACCATTCAGATCTAACATACAACTGCCAGACCTGTTGTAGTCTGTCTGTGTAGGTCTGGAGGGGGCTGTTCTCCATTGCTATCAACTGGAGGCCTTAGCACAGCTTTTCTTTATGGTCATCTACAGATGTCCTGCTAGCTGAGGCTGTTGATGGGTATGTGAGCCTCACTGACATGCATGTGTGTGTCCTATGGACACACATTTTGGTCACCACATGTACTGCAGTGGGATTTGTCACCTTGTCTAGTACTGCCTACTTTGTTGACACCAGTATTTGTTATGGATTTCCTGCTGCCCATATAGGTGTCCACTATCTGCTGCCATCCCATTCAGCCACATGATTCCCTTGCATGCTCACATCCATACCATAGATACAACTAGCAGAACATAAAACTCCATTCACCAATTAATAGGAAGAGTGACTTACCTTGTGGCTGTGCCAGTACTGAGGATGGTGCTGGAGGGTTGACTATGTTGGATGCACATAGTGCACTCCGTGTACATGGTAAAGCACAGGTAGTGTCATGTTTGGCATCCCTTTTACTGTATGTGCGAGTCAGAGAGAGGTCTCATTCCCAGGGTTCCTACTGTGTCAGTGTATGTGCTATGCGTTGCCTCTTTGCCAAAGCCTGGGCATACTGGGCATGCCTCCATCTGCCTACATGGGCAGGCTCAGGTTGTTCCTCCTCTGAGTCACTCTGGCCTGTGCTGGCCTTGGCAATGGTGGGGGCTGTGTGGCCCTGCCCTGTGTTGTTCCTGCTGCAGCTGTTTCCACAGGATCAAATTGTGTAGCATGGCACACACAATAAAAATGTGTGTATATGTAGCTGGAGAGTACTGTGAGTTCCACCGGATATCTCCAGGCACCGGAACTGTGACTTGAGCATCCCAAACACACACTCTATTATGATTCTAGTTTGTGCGTGTGCCTCATTATGGAGTTCTTGTTCTGGTGTGTGTGTGCATTTCTGATGGGTGTCATCAGCTATGGCTCCAGTGTGTAACCAGCATCCCCCACTAGGTAGCGATATGGGTTGTCCTTACTGGTAAATCTCTGGTACAGATGTATCATATGCCAGATGTGGGAGTCATGATAGCTTCCAGGGCTGCCAACACACACATTCATGATAATGCCCTGGGCATCGCACATGACCTAGCAGTTGATGGAGGGGAAACCCTTGCGGTTTATGTCAACCCTACCCCACTCACCAGGTGGTGCTTTGATGTGTATGTGCCTGCAGTCTATAGCACCCACTACCTCAGGGTATTCTGCTATTTGGTAGAAGAGATGCATATTGGTGGTCAACGCCTCACAGGTGTTGAGGAAATATATGTGCTCACCAGCATGTGCTGACATGGCATCCAGGAACTGGTGGAGTACCCTGGATGCTGATGCCTGTGAGATCCCCATGATATCCCCAGTTGGCCTTTGGAAGGTACCTGTGGATAATATTCTTAAGCCTACACATACCTTGGTATCTACTGGTTTGGGTTCCCCTATGTTGGTTCTGTGTGTGAGGCGTGGCTCACACCGCTCAACAATTTGCTGTAGAATGTCCCTGACCACCCTATAGCACTCCACTATCTCCAGCTCATGTAGCCCCTGGTAGGTTACCCTGGATCTGCACACTCTTCTCCTTCTCCTCACTGTGGGTTGGTTGTCAGCATTCTCAGCCTCACCACCCTCAGCCTCTTCCACATATTGATGTATGAGAGTAACAGCAGCCCCTATCATTTTGTTAGTTTTGTCAGGTAAAACTTCCCTGTCTGTGTACGCCAGTGGTGTAGAGTTTGTGGGAAAAGCCAGAGTGAAAGGTGTTTGCATAGTTTATAGTAGTGTGCTGGGCTGAACTGCTGCCTGTGTAATTGGCTGATTCTGTTACATTTCACCTACCAGCTATGCTAGTTCTGCTTGATTGCCTTCCTACTACTGTTTTCCCTTCCCATTGCTTTCCCATTTAAGCCCCAAGGCACACCGCATTCAGATGTGAACAGAGCTGCTAATTCCTGTGTTTTATTTTTGTTTAAAACCTGCAGCGTGGCACGCACACCCATTTAAGCAATGTAAATACTGCTAGGCAGCCTCAGACACACACCCTTCCTTAGCTCTGCTTAGTTAAGGGCAAACATGGGCCACCGAACTCCAATAAGCTTACAGCATGCATGACACTCCCCCTTATGAGGTCATCTACCTCTTATGCTTATACTATGGCGTTGTTGCACCTACACAGTTGGGTGCAAGCTAACACTGAAGGGAAATCTGTGATTCAGTATCAGTCCCCTCATTTGCATAAAACTGTCTGCTAATGCATAGTTACAAAACTGATACAGCCTTCCCCCATAGCAACCACTATTCCACGGTATTGTTGTCTTATGCATGCTATTGACTATTATGGCAGAATGCTGATTTTGGTTTAAAAGCTTATTTCCAACTTTTTTCATTATTTTCGGGCTGATCCCATTTGCGCACCACTGCCCTATGCTTAAACGGCCAAAATCGGCCATAAAAAATAAGTTTTTTGTTATAGTTTTGCAACTATTTCCCATGACAATGGCCATATATTTGGCCATTTGCACGCCTACTACATTGAATACATGCTTTCTTTGGAGCTGTCATGCCTCTGTTTTGTAATTTGCAGAAATGTATTTGGTTAATCTGCAGGTTACACTGTTCCTGCACAGATGCCTGCCTGCTTTCTGGATCACTAATTCACCTCCTTTGCATGGTTTTCACCAGCAAATGGGGTAACTAGCATACAGGAGCTGTGTCCATGCAGGAATAGTATAGAAGCGCTCGTGCACATCCCGGGAGCTCGTTCCTGAATCGCTCGTTGGCCATATAGCATGCATCAGCTCTTATACTATTCCTGCATGCTGTGCAAAGCTTGCTGAATTTCAGGGTGAGTCTTTGAAAATAAAAAGAATTTAATTGCAAGAAAATATCCATATTATTTCCTTATATTCCCCTTGACTAGCTGAACTTTTCACTGGGTGAAAAAAATGTCTGAAGTTGCAGCTCAGTTTTACTCTATAAACCCTAACATAAATATGCAAACTCCACAATCAGAACTGAGGAGAAAAGATAAAAGAATACATCTGCTAAATGCCTTACAATATGCAAGTAGAAACCACCCAAACAGTGATTTTGCTTGAAAAAGTTGATTGGAAAGTTCAACACCAGTAAATTGAAACTGACATGTTCAAACTCAGCCAGTTAACACCTCATGACCAGTAGAGAGCATGCCAGAATATGTCTGTTTTTTAAACTGCTTTATTAAATCATCACATTTTAAGCTGTAGAGCAGGTTTAAAGATATTAATAGAAAAATATCCTTTGCAGTTCCTACTAAACCAATGATTTTGTATGAAAAACATGAAGAGTTCAAAACTAATAAATTTAAACTGGCAGGTTAAAACTCAGCTATTTAACACTTGATAACCAGTAGATAGCATGTCAAAATATGCCTATTATTTTTAAACTGCTTTAGTAAATAGTCACATTTAAGCTGTAACACAGGTTTAAAATATTAATGGAAAAAATAACCTTAATAGTAGTTTCCGTTGTTTACATGCAGTACATATATATGATTTCTTTTTAAAATATTCATTCACTCTGACATTATCTAAATTGTTTGATCCCTCACTTCCTTTAAACCTCAGTCGTTCACTTAAGCATTATTCTCTCTATAATATTTCCCCACACATTTTATTTATTTCTGTGAAATTTGTTCCTACCTTTTTAAGATCCCACCTCCCATTATTTTAATCCCCTTTACAATATCTGGAACTTTGCTTACATTGAGGATATATTTTAATTTTTATTTTATTTTCTATTAATTGTTTTTTCAGCCAGTAATATTAAACTTACTAAGACCTTGCTATGGCTATGTCTGGAAATTTCAAAGCCTATATGCTAGCTCAAAAGAATTATTTCCTTATAACCATTTGGTCTCCAATATTTCTTTCAAAGTACTCTGTGGGGATTTTTTAAAAATCAGTCAACTCATAACATTCTCCACAAACATGTTCCCAATTATCTCTTTCTTCGCCATCACATCTTCAGTGTTTGCTGTCTATATGAGGGAAAATTGTTTGAAAATTTTCTGGATTATATCTATTCAATGACTTCCTTGCAAACTCCTTAAACTTTCTCAACTTTACTGTCTACCTGGAAGCTTTAAAAAATGTCCTATTGTTCCTTTGTACATTACTTTTCCATTTACCTTCCCAGTCTTTTATAAACTTCTCTGGATGATTCTTATAATTAGCATGCATTAGTTTTATAAACCTTACTAATTATTCCTTTTCAACAACAACTTCTGTTCTAGGCGCAATTAAAAACTCTAATAGAGATGGTCTTTCACTTAACACCTCACTAGTCCTTTCTCTTTACATATATTCTCTTATCAATTTCTGATAGACAAGGCAAACAACTTTGAATTTGCTATCTTGTTTCCCTTAAGTTGCTCACTGGAAAACTGCTGGCAGAAGTTCAGATGGTTGGTGAAGTTATAAATTAGTATTGTTGTCTCTGACATAATAAGTTTTGGCACTGGAAGCTGCTACCCTTCTTCATCAGAGCAGTAGGCCTAACCCTCCTTTCTGCTTAGAACTGTATTTGCATTTGGATAAAGAGTGTTTCTGTGACATATTGGTTTGCAGTTATGTGACTCAAGCTGTTGTCCTCATTGTGCCCCTAACTCATTGATGAAAAGTGTATAGTACATGAACTGGTACTCATAATGTATTTCAGCCTCTACCTTTTCATAAATTATTATTGTATTGCTGTCTTGTAAAGTGATCTAAGATGAAAAAAGGAGGGACTGATAAGATGAACTGATCTAGCTATAGAACTTATGAATGTTAGGTAACATTTGAACCACTATAGTCCAAAGTAAACATAACAAGAAATGCATTTTAAAGCAGTTTAATGTTTTTATTATTTTACATATTGTCATTTGAGTTATTAAGTTATCAAAATTACCGATTTGGCTTTTAAAGGGAAACTGTTGCCAAGTTATCCAAAGAATAGATGCAGAAAAATATCTTTAATGCATGATTACAGAAATAGGAATTTAGAACTGCTCTGTTAAGGTGGGAAACTTGCTCCTATAAAACTGATGACAGCCTTATAAGTACTGTCAGGTGAAAATGGGGCAGTTAGATCAGTCATTCTGTGACTTTATTCTGCATATGGACCTCCAGAGAATTAAAGAACCACTGTGGGAAAATGATGAAAAAAAAAACATATTTTTCATGTTGTCATGAATTACTGCACCTCCCAAAGTTGCCTAGAGCAAAATACGTAGCAATTTCTAATTTTATTATTTTTAATCCCTGTCTGCATCATGGGGCTAGACATTCTGATTCCTTTGCAAAGCTAAACCTGTCCCATAATGCACTATGACAGCTCAGATTTTGGAAAAAAAAAGTAGCCCTACCATTTGATCTCAGACTACACTTAGATTCACTTATAGGTTCATAGGTTCATAGGTTCATACTAGGCTATCTGCCCTAGGGCATTTATAAGCCTAGCCAGAGTGTGTTTGGCTTTTGCCACCCATTTTAAATTAATTTTGCTATGCCCTTTTTCGAGGTTAGTATACTGTGCTTCTGTCTAACAGTGACACAGAAGTGATACCCGGGGTAAACCTACGATCCCCCATCCACTCATCAAGATTTCTCTTGAAGAGAGTCAGTGAGGGACTCTGCCTAACCTGGACTGGGATTTTATTCCAGAGTGAAGGGAGCCCCTGGGTTATGAATCTGTCCCTCCAGCTTGTCCTATTTATTTCAGTGCTGAGGCTCAAATCTCTCGAGCACGTAGCTCGATGGGATTTGGATTTTCTGAGGTGCAACATGTCCATTAATTCCAGGTTGGATGCGGCTTTATACGTCAGGCACAGATCATCTCTGAGCAGGCAGTATGCCACTGAGTAGAGCTGGAGTTTCTTTAACCGGGCAGCATATGGCATCTGTTTGAGCCCTTTGATCCTCTTGGTGAGGTACTTTTGGGGTCTTTCCAGTTGCTGCAGGTGTCTGGTAAGGTACATCCCAAAAGAGGCATTGTACTCAATTATGGGCCTGATGAGGGATGAGTAAAGAGGCACGATGACCTCCCCTGATCTAGATGTGAATCCCTTCATGATTAGGTGGGCTATATAAAATGTTTTTCTAACCACTTTGGCCACGTGGTTGTCAAATGAGAGATTGCTATCAACTTGGATCCCCAGGTCCCTAATTACTTCTTCTGTACTTAATGGATTACCACCTATGTGGTAATTTGTGGGCACTTTGTTTTTGCCAAAGGGGATGACTTTACACTTTTTGGTGTTTAGCTTGAGGCCATGGCTCTGGCACCAGTTGTCTGTTTCTATGAGGCCCTTTTGGAGGATGCTTGTGTCAGCTGGAGAGTCGATTATAGTGCCCAGTTTGCAGTCATCTGTGACCTTGGTCAGCCACAGTCCTTCCGTGTTGGCCTGTACCTCAGAGAAATATATACCGAACAGGAGAGGTCCCAGGACTGAGCCTTGTGGAATGCCACTTGTAACTGGTTTGGAGTCTGACATGGCTCCAGCAATTCTAACCATGTGGGTTCTGTCCTTGCACCAGTTTGCAACCCATCTAGTGACATAGGGGTTTATATTTAAGCTGGTGAGCTTATCTATAATGCCCGAGTGGGGTATTGTATCGAAGGCTTTTGCGAGGTCCAGGTAGGCTGTGTGGACCACCTTCCCCTCGTCAATGGCCTTGGTGACTGTTTCAAAGAAATCGACCAGGTTTAAGAGGCAGGATCTGCCCTTAACAAAGCCAAACTGGGTAGGATCCAGTGTCTGTAGGTCCCCAATATCTTTTTATATGAGGTCCATGATGATCCTTTCCATAGCTTTGCAGACCAAGCTAGTCAGGCTTATGGGGCGATAGTTTCCAGGATCCGTCGAGGCACCACCTTTGTGGAGAGGGATCATTGTTGCTGTACGCCACTCTTTGGGTACATATCCTGTGGCAAGGCTGAGATTGAACAGTAGTTTTATGTTTGGGTTTAGCTCTTCTTGGAGTTCATGTAGGATGCAGCCCAGGACACTGGTCCCATTGATGCTGTGTTTTTTGTTTTGGAGAGGACGGCTCTTACCTGAGCATCTGAGATGTCAAGAGGGCGGCACTCTGCTGGGATAGATATTTTCCCTTTTGGTGGGGAGGGGGGGGTTGCACTGAACCTGTCAGCTAGGATGTTGGCAATGTCTGTGGGTTTGGTGTATTTTTTGTCATTTTGGACTAATTCTGAGCATATCTGGGAATTCCCACCCAGGTTCCTAACATAACTAAAGAAAGCCTTGTGAGTAACCTTAGTGTCTTGTGCAATTTTTCTCTCGAAGCTGGCCTTAGACGATTTTATGAGTGCTCGTAGTTTTTTGCTAACACTGATCAGAGATGCCTTCCCTTTTTGGGATTTTGCTCTGTCATGTAGTAGCTTCCTCCTTCTATTGTATAGTTTGTTTATGGCTAGGGTCCACCAGACAGGATGTCTGCCTTTGGAGGATTGGGTCTTGATTTTATTTGGGATTGCATGATCCATGCATTCCTGAAGGTGTTCATACAATGCGTTTATAAAGGATTCTGCGGTCTGGGCCATATTTTCCACAGGCCTGGGGGCTTTAAAGGATTCCACCTCGGTTTTGAGGAGTGTGAAATTTGCTTTAGAGAAGTTTTTCACTGTGGTTTTCTGTGCAGGGTGTGGGGACGGGATGTGAATATCCAGTGAGATTAGTTTATGGTCTGATCTTACCAGTGAGGGATACACTTCTTGTCTGGAGCATAGAGTCCCCATGTTGGTGATGATCAGGTCCAGTATGTTTTCCCCTCTTGTGGGAGTGGTAACAAGTTGTTCCATAGTGTTTGAGTTTATAAATTCTAGGGACCTTTGAGCTAGGGTGTTGGAGCTAGAGTAATGCTCCCAGTCTATGTTTGGGTAGTTGAAGTCGCCCAATATAATGGTGTTTGGAGAGACCTTCATATTTTCCAGTGTTCTCAGGAAGGCCGAGCGGGGTTCCTGGGTTTGGGAGGGTGGTCTGTAGCAGGCTATAAACTAGAAGGCAGTTTTACCCACTGTTAGTTGCACATGGATAGTCTCTGATGCTTCGTGCTGTGCCACCAACCTGGAGGTGTGGGTATCTTTGACGAATATTGATATTCCCCCTCCTTTTCTGGTTTGGTCTAAGTTTTGGGGCCGAAAAGCATGGTATGAGGTATAACCTGGTAGTACTGGGGTGCTCTCGGGATCCTTGAAAAAGGTTTCTGTTACTGTACAGATATCGATGTTCTCCGTGCTAAGGAGAGTTTCGAGTGCATGCATCTTGAGGTTTAGACTTCTGGCGTTGAGTAGCATTACTCTTAGTTTGTTATCCCTTGTGATACCTATGGAGATGGGTTTGTCTTTTGAGCCTTGCCTAAAAAAGGCACTATGGGGGTAGCAAGAGCCTTTGCCAATATCCGAAAGCCCAGGGGTGACAGGTGCAAGCCGTCCCTAGTGAAGCATCGTGGCTTGTCGAGCATGTCATCCCAGGCTGACAGGCGTTGGATCCCCTTTGAATGACACCAATACTTAAGCCAGTTGTTGAAATTGATCATCTTGTCTTCATATTGTGGCATCATTCTTGGTGAGGGTAAGATGCTACTCAAGGTCAGGGTCATACCGGCCTGGGCCACATGCTCAGAGAGCTCCTCTATGTCTCTTTTCATGTAGTCCAGGGAGGTACATCTCAGGTCATTCACACCAGCATGGACAATGACTGAGTCATATTTGTACTTGCCTTGGAGTGACCTGAGTGCTTGTGTTATGTGGCGGATCCTAGCGCCCAACAGGCAGCTCACCATGACCTTCTCCTTGTTCAGCCTGGTGAGCGGGACATCAGTGTGCCTGACGATAGAGTCACCTATTACAAGTGTATCAGGTGTGTTGTTTAGCCTTAAGGGCTGTGACTGTTCGGCACACTGGCTTTGTGAGCTATGTGTTGCACGTGTTTTGTTTTGGGGTAGCGGTTGCTTGGGTGTCTGCATTGGAGGTCTCTGCTGCTTAGGCAGATTTTTATTTAGAGCCTCTGAGTATGTTTTTGTGTGTTTATGTGTTTGGTTTGCTGTCGTAGTAGGTCTATGTGAGACTGGAATTGTAGTGAGTGTGGTTTCCTTCTCCTCCTGACAGGTTTCGCCTGTACTGAGTTGAGAGAGCTTAGCCTCCAGTTTGGTTATATGTTTGCATCTCTCACATGTGTTGGACTTTGTTGGGAGGAGGAGAAGGTTGTCTGTGTACATGAGGCAGTTGTAACATTGCCTCAAGATTCCCAGATTCACCAGCTGGACCGGAGAGGAGATTGACAACTGACCTTTGGACATGCTAGAATAGTATTGGGAATTCCTTTATAATTGAAAAAAAAAGGGGCCAATGGGGAACAAGGTACTCAAGAGGAGTTTTCTGAGGGTGTAGTGCTTTTAATTTTTTAGTGGTGACTTATATAATTGCTTTAGTGAGCAAGTTCCAGGTAACTTAAATGCAATGTGTTACAGGTAACGTAAATGCAAAAATGACAAACAGTAACTTTCTTTCAAGTGAAACAAGAAAATAAGTACAGTAAGCAATGCAGATGTCACTAGGGATCCACAGAAGTGCTGAAAAGCCATGTTTTAGGTGGAATTAGAGTTTCAGGGAAATAACAAGCAAACAAGCATACAAACAAAGCTAGATTTAGCAGGCCTGGAACACCTGAAAAAACTGGCAAGTTTGAGAGTCTGCAGCTCATGTATTACTGACTGGTCTGCACTTTTACAAATGTTGTTCCTACTGATGTACTACACATCCTCTGAAAGAAGATTGCAAACGTGTGATGTACTACACATTCTCTGAAAGATGCTTGCAAAAGTGTCAACAAATTACTGAGATAAAAATTGATTTTTTACAAAGAGCGGTTTTGTAAGTTTCAGTTCCTGGTCAAGGTACTCCTCCCATCTCCCCTCCTTCAGTGAGTTAGTGTCTCACATTTCCAGCTTGGCTAAATTCAACTAATTAGTCACCTTTGCATGAGAATAGACATCAAACAAATCGTAGCCCAGTGTGCCACTAAAACTGTTCCCTCATGTGTCTCTTCACTTCTGAATAGTATTTCACAGGAATTATTTTTTAAAGCTCACACATCAATCCAGAGTTTAGGTCAATCTATTCATTTCTTAAAATGTGTACAGAAAAATATTCAATTTGAATTACATTCTGGCTGCTCACATGGTTATATTTACATAGTTAGCATTTTATAGCATAATCTGAGCAATGCCATTTAATGCCAAGCTTTATGTAACAATGAATCGCTTCTCACATTCTTCTTCTTAATGATCTCTCAAGCCTCTGATGTGACCCAGTACTTTCCGTTACTATTGCTTTACATAGCTGGTCTTAGTTGTATATTTGTAGCATATCTCTCATCCTCTCAACAACAGACTCATGGAGAAAGCTCCCAAATCAGATGCTTTTGAAAAACAGCAATACTGTTGATTTCAAAAGCTCACAAAATAAGACTACATGAATTAGCATTCATTTTCTGAAGAAAGAAGAAGTCTTTAATTTCAATGAATGTCATTATTTATTGAGCTTATTACAATTAGCAGGCATGTTACATTATGAAATTGCTGCAAACAACATGCATACTAATAAAATAGCTTAAATGAATGCAGATGTTTTCTTTTATCAATTTATCAACCTCTTGTTAGCTAGAGCTGTGGTCAGTATTATTATGTATAAAAAACTTTCTTGCAGATGTAACTATTACACATAAAAAGAATCAGCACCTTCTTTTAACCTATCTTAAATCCCATCTTGTACTGTTCACAAAGAGATGTAGCTGACTTATCAGGTGTCCAGTACAGTTCCCTGATCTGGCACCCCCAACACCAAGATGAGGAGCAAGAAAAAAGCAGATATCTGATCTGGTGCTCCTCCCTTTTCTCCAAAGGAGGAGCAGCAGGTCCTCTGGATCCTGCCCTCACATGTATGTGAGGAGCAAAAAGAAATGTATCTGCCAATCATTTCTAAAAAGACCTTGTGCCAGGGTGACTGCCCCTTTGCTCCAACCTAGCTATTCTTTTGTGTGTGTGCATCTCAATTATTACAGCACAGACTGAATAGCGTAATTAGATAGCCCATTTCCTGTAACAAGCTTAATGCTGTGTGTTGTTATGTTGAGTATCCACATAACTATAATCAGATATCAATCCATGTGATCTATAAACATCCAGTTGCTAAGGAAATATTTAGCTATGCACCTATATCAACAACTGTAATATGATCAAACACCTAGGTAGGATTTAAAAAGGGATAGTGCAATGTGTTAGGCAAAACTGTGGAGTGCTCAGTGGCACACATGATGGGGCTAAGTCAGAGAAACAGATAGCACAGTTGTGCAACCAGATGAAATTGTACAATCAGCACCATGTGCTAATGACTACATAATAAGATCATAGGTTCATACTAGACTAACACCCACCAGGATGTTTACAAATGATAATGAAATAGGCAATATTATGATAACGTGCTCAACTGCAAATGCAAGTAAGAGTCAGCAACATGGCAGAGAATTTCAAAAAATGTATAAAACTTACTCGACCAGCTGCATCCAATAGCAAGTTTGTACACTGTGATTTCTCAGAAAACAGAGACATAGTCCATGTTGCAATGTTAGGAGTAGCAGCCATATTATTCAACAGTACAGAACAGAAGCCACTGACAGTGTCATAATGTTGCTATACGTTGCCTTCTACACTGTAGAAGGATCTAATTGAACATAACATATTATCACATTCTCTGTTGAGGACATTGTTAAATACTTTTGTGTGGGTAAAGACACTATAACAGCTGGCAGACGTGCCATCCTCCTATGGAGTCCCAGTCTAAGGGCTTGACGTTATTGTGCATCGTGTGGAGGAGGATATGTGTTCCCAAGTACTACAGAGGAAAGAAAAAGCACTATTTTGGCATACCACAAAATGGCCAATCTTGTTGGGGTTCTAAGCTAGGGGGCATTCATCACTATCAAGACCCAGCATTGTCCACATGAACAATAATACATCAGTGGGAGGGGGTTTCTAATCCATCATCTGCTTGGTGAAGTGCAAAATACACATACCCATACATCAGACCTATACTAGTGATTTGTGTGGGTTGACTTCCCACACACACATCTAATTTGTGATGCCAGATATGCTCTGGTGCCTTGGCAAATGACATTGATATGCATCCCACAGAGTAAAGCTGAGATCCAGTAAAACATCACACTGTTTCAGTTCTGCAACATTGTCAAGTGTGTATTCAGACTGATGAAGGTCCATTTCTGCTACCAAGATTCCTCCAGTGGCAAACTGCAGGGACCTGGAGCAAGATGTTTGCTCTTTGTGCATCTCTACCCAATGTAGTCATATGCAAATAGTCAGAGCAGAGGATTATCACAAGAAGACTAGCCAGTAGCAGAGGAAGCACCATTTGAGGTGCTCTCAGAGGATCCTGTATGGAAGACCAAATGAGGCAGAGACAGGCCTGATATACAGAAGCACTGGCAAGGATGCAGAATCTGGACCACAATCATGGCCCAGATTAGATACAGCAAATATTAAAAGTGGGGTATGCAGTATTACAACCATACTATTCTGTACAGTGCATTGACTGGTCATGACATGCATCGGACAATAGTAAGGGCAAGGCATAGGTGTCATCAAATGCAGAGGTGGGAGAGAGAACAGTAACCATAATCAGCAATGAACACAGTGGTGGGAATGATATGAAAGAAGCATGTTATATTGACAGGAGATGGTGTGATACAGCCAGGAGACTGGACTAGATGTGTACACTGTTTTTTTCCTTAGAGAGGCAGGTGTCCAGCTGTAGTAGATACATGTTCAAAATAAATAGCAGGGGACATAGCTCTTGTAGGTGTGATTGTGCAGTGTGTATGCATACAAGAAAGTGCTGTGCTGTGAGTCATCAGCTGGGATGATTTAGATCATGATTGTCCTTGACCATGAGAATGTTCCCTCCAATGAATGGCACTGGCACCAATACCTGCCTGTAAGGATGAAGGTGAAAAATGAGAATGCAGATGCATGCCTGCCTATGCCATTATTACTGACCACCATGTAGTCCATGATTGTGTGGACAGCAGCATCATGCCACACCAAGCACCCAAGAAGTTGGTTTGGTGGTGCAGGTAGCCATACAGGACCTTAACCTACCTGCCCTGTGTGGTATGTCTACAGTAGAAGCAGATAAATAAAGGCCGGGGGAATGGCTTCTGCCCTGGCTTATGAAGTCGGACTGCCCTATGGTGGCAGTGAGGGCATTCATATGCTTGTCAAACATGCTAAGCACCTCAGCAATATCATCATGTAGGTTATCCTGCAGACCAAGCAATATTCCTAGCACCACTGCCATGGTGATGGAAATATCTGCTTATACTTGGATGCCAGTCCTGTGTATCAATTGATAAATTCAATTTTGACACGCATTTCAGACAATGCGTAGGAGCCATGGTAGTAACAGCTACAGGTTCACAACTCCCAACGTCTGCCTCATTTTTCTGTGGAGGTGCTGCTACCCACTTAAGATGCATGGATTGAGAGCAAATCTGCTCCATGAGTAGCTGTGACAGGCATGAACTGCACTTGGATGTGCTCTGAAGAGTGGGGAAGGGTGAGTAGCTGTGACAGGCATGACCTGTACTTGCATGTGCTCTAAAGAGTGGGGAAGGGTTACACAGGCAACACAACTGTACCACTGTGTGTGGGTGGCATTGTAATCTCCACACTCTCCATTAATAACAATGGACTGTGAAGTCAGACTGTGCTATTGTAAGACCACCATTGTTGTTACTGGCCAGACTGCAGTATTGACATTAAGCATGCCCTGTTCTACAGCACAGGATCCCATAAACACAGCACCAGTGAAAGCAGACAGATGAACATCCATGTGTAAAAATACTAATATGTAACAATACCACTGATCTGTGATCCAGTGGCAGAGATAGCAGGCATACAAAGAATGCAAAAACTGTACTTTGCCTGATATGCCTTCATGACTGTATCCCAGGTATGTCTGTTAGAGAGATATGTTAGTGCTGAACATCTCTGAGCTCACATCACAGATGAACTAGTAACGCGTTACAGATATTAAGGTGCCAACACTTGAAGAAGTGCAGGCACCTTAAAGTCTGACAGTTGATGCAAAGGATTAAGGCTGTGAGCTACGGTTCTTGTGGTGCAGGGTTTGATTCTCCTAGCCCTCATTTACTTACTGTGCAACCTTGAGCAAGTCACTTTGCCACATAGTGCTTTGGGACAACTAGGAATTTGGGCTAGGCTCTTCAGTGGTCCTTTAGACTGCAAACCTAGTAACTACATATGAACCTTATGTGAAAATGCATTAATTCTGTCTTCTAAAGTTTTGAATAAAACATTGTGTTATTTATTGTGTCTACCATGTAGTGTAATCTACTGTTTTTTTTTCTTACATTCATTAAGGAAACGGAGACCTGGTCCTTTCCCATCAGAGAAACAGGTTGATGCATCCAGTTCAGCTCCTACATCTAGTCATCTGTCAGGTATCAGGGTCCTTTAAGTTACCCTAAATAAGGACAAAAGAGACTACTAAATGTCAATGAAGGTGATCGTTGATAAAAGACTCACCTATCCATGGCCAAACTCTCCTGTATAATGACATGGTTCTTACTGTGGGCCCAAAAGATCATATTAGATACTCTGTAACAGACCTGTTGGGCTGGCCTTTTATGCCCACCAACTGCATTAACATCTGCACCAGCACACAACACATATGCTCATGGAAGGCCCTGCTAATCTTGCCTGTGTATAGTTTTCACCATCTGTGCTCATGGATGGCCTGCATTAGTACATCAATGTCTGCCAGGGAAAGCATCTTAAGGTGCTTCTGCTCTTTGGGCAACATGCCTCTATTTGTATATGTAGGCATACAGCTATGGTCAGTTAGAACAGTACATGTGCAGCACCATTTGTACTGGTCATACAGCCCATTCAGCAGCTGTGCCCCTATAAGATGCCATGCCTACTCTACATCTGTATCGCAGGGCAGTTCCCATACTGGTCCAGTAAGCAACATAGAAATAGACTGTCCTGGGGCACACAAACTGTCAGTGACCAACGCTTACCTGTGCCTAAGAAAGTACCATAGTGTGCTTCACATACTAACCCCCACTTAATACAGGCTGTCAGTGTGCCATCCTCACCTCACTTTATCCATCCCCAGATGCAGACTATGTGCGTCACAACACAGTTTTCCCTGTCTAAGCCAAATACCAGGGATCATAGTGCACCTCATATAGCCCCATAGTCACCATTGTGGGATGCTGCTGCCTCCCTCTGAACCCAGTCCTCTTTCACTCCTCATTGAAACCTTCCCTATGCTTCCCAAATAGTGTCAACAGGTTGCTGTGGAACACCCCCTCCCCAAAAAAAAGAGTATTACAGTTATCCTGTCAATCGTCCCACTTTCCTGTGGTCTGTGAATCTTTAACCCCACAGAGGCTCCACACTTCTGTAATCTGTAGACCAATGTATGTATTTGCTGAAAAGATCCATCCTCACCCTTCTTTGTGTTGTCCACCTGATATCTGCAAGTAGATGTGCAGCACCCCACTATTCCAGCAACAAATGATATATGCAGTTATCACGTCAGTGTCCCCACTTGCTACTGCTCTGTGTGCCCTCACCATAGCAAATGTAGACTGCCCTTCCTTCTGTACAAAATTGGAAATATTGTAATTGTGTTTCAGTTGTAATTCCTCAAAAACTCAATAGCATGATGAATACCACAATGGTTTCAGCCATGTTCATCGAACAGTTGCAAGTTAGTAGCACTGCAATTATAGTAATGACACAATTTAGACTAATTGTCTCTGAATCATACATTTAAAACAATGTGCTCCAGTCCTAGACAGCAATGAGGTACAATGCCACATATATGTACACCTTAAAGACTAAAAAGCAGTCTGCAAATGCACTGGTAGAGCTGTGACAAGGGCCAAGTGAAAAGGCTACCATAGATCCTCAGAGTGGGAGGAAGCTACATTTACCTGGATCGGGGAATGAGGGTGCATGCAAGCATCAGAGTGAGTTGATGGCTGGATGTAAGTAGGTTCTTAGGAAACTCTCATGGTTACATGGATGATGCCCCCACCAAACAATTCACTCCATAGTGTACTGGCTATGACTCTTGGACAGGGACTCAAGGTCTAAGTTTGATTGTGGAAGGCTTGAATGGTTGGCAGGCATGGTGGCAAAAAGCACCTAGAAAAAAAAGAACATGTAGATTCACAACACTCAGCTCACTTCCCAAGATAGCACTTTTATTAATCTATCAGTGTAAAACAATCATGAAAAGATATGGAGTGATAATTAATGCAAAAAAGTACTACCAGGAACAAAATAAGAAATGGCAGCTACGGTCATCTCAGTATTATACTGCATAACAAGACAGATTCTAGGGAGAGAAAATAATTTTACTGTTGTACAAGGCACTAGTATAACAAAGATTAAATACTGGCAGAGGATTAAATGGCTATATGAGGAAAGGATACATACAAAAGTGAACATGATATGATCATAGCACAATTAATGGGATTTATTAAAGGACTAGACCAAACTGATAAGTCTGGTTGAGCATATCCGGTGCAAAAGAATTACTTCAGTTTAATGGAATTTTTTTTTTTTTTTTTAAAGGGTGATTGTCCACCATAGGCTTGAGGTCCCACAATGGATAAAGCAGACACATTCTCATGAAGCATTCAAATGGAACAGGTGGTAAATGTGTGAGAGTAGGGGACACTGTATTGGGATAGCTGCAATACTAGTACAAATGCAATAAACAATTAGTGTTCATTCAGTAATGGATATGTTTGCATACTGTTCTTGGTAGCTATTATCAGCACATTACAAAAATAAACTGCAACTTCAAGGATAACCATATACATGATCATAAGTAGCTCTGATATTAAAATATTCAGGATGGCATAATAATGGTCTTTTATTTAATCCAAGTTGAAAAAAAACAGAATTTCCTTTTTATATTAAATAATTATTGTTAAATTAATTGTATAAGTAATTACAAGCTCTCCAGCAGTGACTGCTTCTAACAATATAACTGGAGCAGAAAATAACAGTTAGGTTGCAATAAAAACTGCAGTAGCAGAACCTTGTAAACATGAATCATGATTTCATGCCAAGCTCTAGAATAGAAAAAATCAGAAGGGTGAGGTGATGATATGAGCAAAAACTGAGGTGGCTTGCTCTGCTTTTAGATGATTATTAGGTTAACAACCACAAGGATCTTTTCAAGCCTAGCCATGCTTCTCAAAGGTGAGAATCAAACCCTGCACCTTGCATTTGTAAGGTAACACCTTAACTATTATGCCAAACCTTAAAAATACATTCAGACTTCATTTGTACTAAGCAGCTAATTAAGCTGAGATCTCTCTTGAAAATGCAGCATTCTGATCTAGAAAGATCTCAGCCACAGCAAATCACCTGGCTCACTCTTGCCACTTATAAGACACGTTCCTCTATACAATTGGAGATGACTACTCAATTATTTCCACTAAGACTGATATTTTCTCCCATGATAAGTTTAAAGGAAGCTTGCTTAATCTAGATGAAGACTCTGTCTTTTGCCCAGGGTGATGTTCAGATGCTAGATTTCAGTGAGCTCATCTCTATCTTTTCAGGAATGTGCCCTGTCAGCTGCAGAACATAACCACGGCAAACAAAGTTTTCTATTGCCAGTGTGGTGTGCTTGGCCTTATAATTTATCACATTGCCCACTCATCTTTGCATTTCTTCTTCTTTGCAAGAGGCCTTGGAGTCCACTATCATAAAAAGTACACATTCAGTTTGGATGACATGTATATCTTTTGTTTGATATGTTACCTTTCTTTCTGTGGTGAAGATATGGAGAAAGCAGTTTATTCACAACCTTATCAGATTTTACAGTATTATTGAGTTGCAATCTACTCCTGTCTGCTTTTTGCTCAACACAAAGCACCAAGGCTGTCTGTGATAGGGTCATGAATGTCCTGTTAGGGACTAGAGAGTGCTACAGAGGATTATGATCAGGTATCTGATCGTAATCAGTTTATTATCTGTTACAGATATGGATGACACATTTGCGAGAGAGGTACATTTCTTGACATCCATGATGTGAACAAATTGTAAAAGGTTACCAATAATAATTCTTTGTAATGCATGGAGCTTTATCTGCTTCATTTCCTGTGGTTACAGGGGAAAGAGAAAGTGTTGGAGTGTCATGTGCTCTACTAGCTTTGAAAGCTGGTAAAGTACTTAGCTCTGTCAAACAAACCTACTTCTCAGCTTCTTTCCAAAAAATAATGGAGGTGGCAAAGAATCAAAATCAAAGACTTTTTTTTATTTATTTTTTTTATTTTTTAATATTGCTCTAACTCACTAAAAAGTTAATAGAACAACAGGTTTTGCTTTAAACACAAATTTTCAGAAACACAAGAAATATGAAACTCTTATATTTGACATTATTGACTGACTGTAATCATCAGTGAGTTATCAGAAAATCAAGAAAATTACAAAGGACAGTGCAAAAATACAAGGCAAAATCGAGAACATTTTGCAAATCAGGGACAGATTTTTTTAGCATGCTGTGCTCCTCTGCTTCATCCTGACAGCCATCCCCAGTGCCCCACATGAGGTCTACTTGTCACTCCAATTCTAACTCCAAGACTTAAATGGAATCTACCACCAAGGTCTGTGTGGATACTAAGAGCATACAATGAGGCAGTGCTGTCTCCCATCTGCCTATTTTTTTTTTTTTACTTTAAGGCCTACCCAGGTTTCTCCACCCTCCCTCCAGGTATATAGTTATATAGTGGGGGAAGGCATACAGTGCAAACATGTAACATTTTGCACCACCTCTGTAGAAACTCAGCCAGATTCCCATCCTAAATTCTCTTAAACTACATCCTCCATTGCGCAATCGCCAGCTTTTACATCCTCTCAACTTATTGATGCAAGAAATTTGGACAAAGCCAAAAATAATAATAAGACAGAGGCCCAAAATAGGGACAAATTTTAAATATTGCTCTTATAAACTTAGAAAGTTGGTAGAATACAAGATTTTGCATTTGTATGCATTTTCTGAAGGATATGAAGTCTGAACTCAAATGACTGTCATTATTTAGTAACTTTAGCCCTCAATGATTTGCCAGAAAATCACATATTTTATTAGAAACAGACCAAAATACAAGGAAAAAATTTGGACAATTGAGCAGTATCCTCTTCCGATAATGTCAGAGGTCACACTCATAACTGCCCTCTCTCCTGGAAGGGCACACCCTTATCCCTCTTTACCATTCTGACAGTCACCTGAGCCACCAATCAAGCATGGATTGACTGGGTTATAGTCAGGAATTTATCCCACTGCACCACCATAGCTGCTAAATTCATGGAAGTGAAGAGCTATGTCAGAAGCAAAGTGTCCCCCTGTTGAACTAATATCATAGCTGTTAAACACTTCATTCTGAACATTTTCTGTTTGTAAGTGTGGCAGATTGAAGTTCTAACATGTTTTAAAAGCTGTTTTATGTTATGTCACTATTCTTTGCCAGATGAAACTGTCCTAGTTCATTCCTACTGCAAGACTTGATCTTAACAAATATTGGTGTACTTAGCAAGCTTTTGTTAAGCACCCTTCTGTGATTATAAGATTGGGCCTTGTGCTAGAGAAGCTGTTAACAAGTACAGCTTTTCCCAATGTTGATACAATGGATCACAAAATATTATTAGGTCATGTTTGTACTTACTGTGAGGCATTGGATACTATACTGGATTGGTCTGCCTCTCATCATTTTGGCATACCCAGTTTCTGGTGTTCATTCTTCATTCAGTTACTGTGTAACCTTCAGCGTCATACATGGTCCAGTTTGGGGCCCTCTGCTTTTTTTATGCATAGTATTACCCTGAATGAGCGCATTCATTGAAGAGGCTTACAGTATTACTGCTATGTGGATGAAGCTCACATTAAGTGTCCTTTCCTCAGGTGGAGTTCATAGGTTTATAGTTTGTTACTAAGCTAACTACCACTAGGGTCTTACAACCCTAACTGCACACCCCAAATCATTTGGGTCACAAGTATCATGAGCATCTATATGGGGGAGCATGTTAGTAGAAAGGTAAAGAAAGATTTAGGATAATACTTTTCTTATTGATGAATTGATAGGTGAAATGGCAGTGGAGTTTTTAACCAGATTGTTTAATGAAATCTTGGAAAGTGAAAGGATGCCTGAGGAATGGAGAAAAAGTGTTTTGGTACCGATTTGTAAGAATAAGGGTGATGTGAAGAGCTGTAGTAACTACAGAGGGATAAAATTGATCAGTCATAGCATGAAGTTATGGGAAAGAGTAGTGGAAGCAAGGTTAAGAAGGGACGTGATGATTAGTGATCAGCAGTATGGTTTCATGCCAGGAAAGAGCACTACAGGTGTGATCTTTGCTCTGAGAGTGTTGATGGAGAAGTACAGAGAATGTTGGAAGGAGTTGCATTGTGTTTTTGTAGACTTAGAGAAAGCATATGACAGGGTGCCTAGAGAGGAGTTGTGGTATTGTATGAGGAAGTCAGGAGTGTCAGAAAAGTATGTAAGAGTGGTACAGGATATGTACGAGGGTAGTGTGACAGCGGTGAGGTCTGCAGTGGGAGTGACGGATGCATTTAAGGTGGAGGTGGGGTACATCAAGGATCAGTTCTGAGCTGTTTCTTATTTGCAATGGTGATGGACAGGTTGACAGACGAGATCAGACAGGAGTCCCCGTGGACTATGATGTTTGCAGATGACATTGTGATCTGTAGTGAGAGTAGGGAACAGGTGGAGGAGACCCTGGAGAGATGGAGATATGCTCTAGAGAGAAGAGGAATGAAGGTCAGCAGGACTAAGACAGAATATATGTGTGTGAATGAGAGGGAGGATAGAGGAATGGTGAGGATGCAACGAGTAGAGGTGGCAAGGGTAGATCAGTTTAAATATTTGGGGTCAATAGTTCAGAGTAACAGTGAGTGTGGAAGAGAGGTGAAGAAGAGAGTACAGGCAGGATGGAGTGGGTGGAGAAGAGTGTCAGGAGTGATTTGTGACAGGCGAGTACCTGTAAGAGTGAAAGGGAAGGTGTACAAGAGGGTAGTGAGACCAGCTATGTTATATTTGTTAAAGACAGTGGCACTGACAAAAAGGCAGGAGTTTGAGCTAGATGTGGCAGAATTAAAGACGTTAAGATTTGCACTGGGTGTGACGAGGGTGGACAGGATTAGGAATAAGTATATTAGAGGGTCAGCCCAGGTTGGAAGGTTTGGAGACAAAGCCAGAGAGGCACAATTACATTGGTTTGGACATGTGCTGAGTAGGGATGCTGAGTATATTGGGAAAAAGATGCTAAGGATGAAGCTACCAGGTAACAGGAAAAGAGGAAGGCCTAAGATAAGGTTTACGGATGTGGTGAGAGAGGACATGCAGGTGGTTGGTGTGACAGAGCAAGATGCAGAGGACAGGAAGAAATGGAAACAGATGATCTGCTGTGGCGACCCCTAATGGGAACTGCCGAAAGAAGATGATGATGACTTTTCTTATTGATGGCCTCTGTCCATAAGCGGTATGAGAGCCAGCCAGGGGCTAAATTTATGATACGCCATGCAATTGTTAAGGTTTCATTTGAATATGGTCAGGGAAGAACTTTGTTTTACATGGATGGAGAGCATATTCCATGTTACAGGGATCCTTTGAGAAAAATATTGGTTTCTCCAGCACATTCTGTTTATGTCATAAGTGAAATTCAGACCCCTGGATCTAGTTTTTCTGGTGTGGTTTGTTCTGCACATGTGCAACAGATCCATCAGGGCTGGGTCTGAGGAAGCCCTGTAAGCCAGGCATAGTTCATGGGATCATCGGACGTTACTAGGCTATTGGCCCTGAGGCCTGTATAAGCCTAGCCAAGTGTTTAGCTCATGTTTAGACAAGTCAGCACCAAAGCCCCTGTCCAGCAGGGACATGGGTGGAATCCCAGGGGTGTATTTTCTCTTTCCCATCCAGTTATCCAGGTTGCACTTGAAAAGGGACAATGAGGTACTCTGCTTGACGTGGAGAGGAAGTCTATTCCACAGATGGGGGAGTCTCTGGGACACAAATCTGTCCTGCCAAACAAGTCCTATTAATGTCACAGACCAAGTTGAGGTCAATCATGCGGCTTACTTGAGTGGAGCTTCACTTGTGGATATGCAGTAGTCCCATCAAAGCAGGGTCTGAGATTACTTTGTATTGCAGACAGAGGTCACCTCTGAGGACTCTGTATGAAACTGAGTGGAGGGACAGGGCTTTTATCCTATCTGTGTAGGGTAGATGTTTGAGGCCCTGGATTCTTCTGGTGAGAAACTTCTGTGGTCCCTCCAGCTGTTGCATGTGTTTTGCGAGGTACATGCTAAAGGGGCCATTGTTTTCAATAATTGGCCTTATTAGGGAAGAATACAGGGATGTTATGACCTTCTTGTCCCTGGATGAGATACCCTTATTTATGAGGTGCACCATATAGAAAGTTTTCCGTACAATGGAAATAACATGGTGGACAAAAATCAGGTTGCTATCAACCTGGGTGCCAAAATCCCTTATGACTGATTTTGTGCTTAGGACATTGTTATTGATGTGATAATATGTGGGGACATCACTCTCCCCAAAGGGGATGATGATGCATTTTTTGGCATTCAGCTTGAGGCCATGTTTCTGGCACCAGTAATTTGTTTGGGTGAGACCCTCTTGGAGGATATCCACATCACTTGGGGAATTGATGACCATGCCCAGCTTGCAGTCTAACTTTAGGCAGCATGATGTCAGGGAATCTTCTTGGGCTAGGCTTATGTAGGCTCCAGGGCCATTAGCCTAGTACACACCTATGAACCTATGGTCTTGCAGATCAGGCTAGTTAGGCTGATGGGTCTAGAATTTCCCAGATCGGTGGATGCTCCACCTTTGTGCAAAGAGACAACAGTGGCTGTCCTCCACTCAGCTGGGACAAAGCCAGTACTCAGGCTTTGGTTGAATAGGGTGCCTAATGGTGCTGCAAGTTCATGCCTGAGTTTATGTAGGATGCAGCCTGGGATATTATCAGGTCCCATGAAGGCTATATTTTTTGCCTTTGAGAGGGCAGTGATGACTTGTTCCCTAGAGATAAGGGGATGGTACTGAGGATGTCCTGATTTACTAATGGGGGGACAGAGGGTTGAAGTTTTAATTGAATCTGTCAGCCAGTAGGTTGGCTATATCTTCAACATTTGTGTATGTGATGTCCTTGACCACCAGTTCTGAACAGACCCGGGTGCTTCCTTTGAGATTGTGGACATATGTGAAGAAGGCCTTATGATTACCTCTAGTAGATGTGGCCAATTTGGACTCAAAGTTGGCTTTAGAGAGATCCTCTCTCAGCAGCATGTAGGAGAATGAATGCAGAGACAAAGCCTTTAGGCACTCAGTGTAGGACAAGATATTTGTGCCCTGAATTCTTCTGGTAAGAAACCTGTGTGGGCATTCTAACTGCTGTAAGTATCTGGTCATATTCATGCCAAAGGTGGCACTGTATTCAATGATACGTCTGATAAAGACTGAGTAGAACGGTACTATATCTTCCTTGAACCTGGATGCCATATCCTTACCTATAAATTGAGCAATATAGAATGATTTTCTTACTATCTTAGCTACATGTTGGATAAAGGCCAGATTGTTGTCCACATATGGTCATAAATCCCTTACTATTGGGTTGACTCTGAGGCATTTTATTGATAAAGTAACTAACTTGGATTGACATATTCCCAAAGGCCATTATAATGCATTTATTGGCATTGAATTTTAGGCCATGGCTTTGGCACCAGTCATTTGTCTGAGTTAAGCCCACTTACAGGATGTTACAACAGGAAAAAGACTTCAAAGCACCACCACGACAGCAACCCAGTTCTTAAGCTTCTGGTATCCCAAATAGACAATCCAGTGAGACAAAAATATTTATTAACCAAACGAACGTTCAAATCAAGTGGAGTACACAATAAAATAACATCAGATGAGCGCTTTCAGCTATTCAGCCTTCATCAGATGTTGGTGTCTTGGGGGATTCTATAATAGTACCAAATTTGCAGTCATCTGTGAACTTGGTGACCCAGAGGCCTTGAACATTAACCTTAACTTTCAAGAAATAGATGCCAGACAAGATTGAATATAGCATAGACACCTGGGGCTCTCCACTGATAACTGGTCTCTTGGTGGAAGTGGTCTCACCGATCCTGATTTCTTAGGTCCTCTATGTGAGCCAGCAGGCAAGCCAGTGAGTTATGTAAGGATTTACGCCTAGCTCAGAGAGCTTCTCAACAACACCTGAGTGGGGTATTTTACCAAATGCCTAAGCCAGGTCAAGATACACAGTACACACTATTTTGCCCTTATCCATTGCCTTTTCCAGTGTTTTCCTGAACAGAGTTGTTGTAAACTCACTTAGTAAGGGTCTGTTATACATACAAAAGTGTATGATCTGTAGCCATCTAAGACTTAGTACTTCCAAGATAGTGGCCACGGCTTTTCACACCACTTTAAGCAAACAAAAGTTGCCAATTTTGAATTCTACCATCATTTGTATAGTAATATTTTGAAGTCTGTTATCAGCACATCTGTATTTGAGAAATGGGTTTTGTCAGGTTTTTAGTCATTATGCTTCTAGCTTCAAAACATCTCATGCATCAAGCACTTACTCCCAACTCAGGACATATGCATGACTATATCTCATCTCTTCTCATTTATTGTAACTCCTATTTATAAATTCCTGACTCTGAACTTGACATGTTGCAGCTCATACAGAACTCTGTAGCTAACTTACTGACTGGATAATTTCAAGAGCAGCATAGTAAATCAGTTTTGCAATGTCAGTACTAGCGCCCTATAAAGTTTCATATATTTTCAATGTTCTTTCATTATCTTATTTACATTGCATAGGTCCATTGTAGAGATGGTCCCATACAACACTGTCTGACTTTGCATTTGTCTTTCTTTTTTTGCCAAGCTCCATACCTCTGAATCTGCCTCCCCAAGTGATTGAGTACCCTGAAATGACCAGTATCAAAGGGTCATTAATGGCTGACTTTTTTATTATTTCCTTTTAATGTTCACCATATTTAAACTAATCTCAGCCAACAATTGTATAGTTTGGTAGGTTTATTTTTATTGTAGTGATTTAAGTTGTTTTATGGTATTAGTGCTTGGAATTATGGCACTTGAATAAATCTAGATTTGGATTAGCTATGCAGTTTTTACATTACACACCCCATTCTCCAAGTTTTTAACCTCCCATTGCTTTCTTTCCACTCTACCAAACTTCACGTTGACAGCTGCTTCTGTTGGAGTTTTGGTCCACTAATAAAAATATGAAGGGATTTAGTGACTGATCCTTTACAGGCTGGGAGAATAGTGAGAGCATTTTTGCATTTGATGCAAAACAAATTCCCAGATTCACTGTGTGCATGAACTCCTGACTTGCACTGATATGGATGCCTTGCAAAAGATGAAGAGTTGCAAGTGATCAGACTATCATCTTTCAGGATGGCAAGCTCCATTAGTATACAGATATAAAGCCTGAATAATGTCCCAGTTCACTCAGTTTCAGTTATAAACTCAGGATCTACTGGAATTTGCATGGGGAAGATGGGTGGGCCCATCCTGGGATGACAGGAGGCAGGGTAGCCATGGTTTGCCACAGTCCCTCAAAGGAGGAGCAGTAGATTCAAATGTGACCAAAGGGAATGTTTGTCTCATCAAATGACCATTTGGTAACAGTCTTTGATGCTGGTGCACAGAAGTATGCAGTCACATTGTGAAGGCATAGTGATCCCTGCAGCGATGCAGATCACACAACCTCCTCCCTAGCTGTGAGGTTATAGCCATAGCAACAAAACTTCTGACAGCTGCCTATATATTAGCTCATTTGATTAACTCTAGTCCATGAGGAATGAATAGGTGAGTGAAGTACAGAAGGACTAATGGCTGCCAATCAACATAGTGGAAAAAAAGACTCAAAAAAGAAAGCCTTGTCTTCCAGGGTATCTTTCCTACCTATATTTTTCCTGGTTTTGTAAGGCTTATTCAAGCCAGCCAACTTTACCTTGATACTCACATTTCCTATTTAACAGCAGAGTTGGCCACTGCCTACTAAATTCCCACCTATACCAGCAGACAATCTAGCTTTTGGCCCATTTCCAGAAACACATCTACTAACAAGAGTGTGTAGATATTGAACACATGTTCCGAAAGGCCAGCCTGAAATTATTTTATACATGTTCATAGGTAAATACTGGGCTAACTGTCCTTGCAGGCCATTTTAAGCCTACAAAATTTCCCTTTTTGTGCTCAAATTAACCTATCCCATTAGGTTAGAGACTGGCCTTACCCATCTCATGGTCGATAACTATATATTACCCCTAATCAGAATAACTAGCATCATACTATAGCTAATGTGAAGGGCGCTGTGCAGGGGATACAGCAGTTAGGAGCTGCCTCTGTCCATTAGTAGTACAGGGGACAGTCCTTTGGTAAATTTTCTGTTTGCCATCCAAAGATCCAATTTTCTCTTGAATAAGGACATGGATGAACTTTGTTTTATGTGGATGAGGAGTCTGTTCCAAAGCAGCTGTATCTTCTGTGAGATATACTTGTCCCTCCAACCCATTCTGTTTATATCGCAAAAGAGGTTTAGATCCCTAGGCTGATTATTGTTGAAGCCATTTGACTTGCTGATGTCCAGTAAATCCATCAGCACTGGGTCAGAGGATGCATTGTATGCATTGTATGCTAGACACAGGTCACCTCTTAGCAGTCTGTAGGATGCCAAGTAAAGTGCGCAGGGCTTGTCCGTGCAGGGCGTGTTGTTTAGGACTTCTATCCTTTCAGTAAGGTATCTCTTTTGACATTACAGCTGTTTTATGTGTCTGGACAGATACATGCCAAAGGGGCATTATATTCAATAATTTGCATAATGAGGGCTGAGTAAAGCGGGACAATAACATCCCTAGATCTAGACATAATCCCTTTGTTTATAAGCTGTGCAATATAGAAGGCTTTCTTACAACGATGGAGACACGTTGGTCAAAAGTTAGGCCAATGACCACATAAATTGCCAAATCCCAAACAACTGGGTCAACTCTTAGGGGCAATGTGGTAGTTCCCTTAGGTAGATGATTTCCCTAAGGATATAATCAAGCATTTTTGGCATTTAGTTTCAGTCCATGATTTTGGCACTTTTTGGGACAAACATTCCTGCAGGATAGCGAAGTAATTTGGGGATTCAATAACTGTTCCTAGCTTGCAGTCATCTGCAAACTTAGTCATCCAGAGCCCTTCAGTTGTGGCTTTTACATCAGTAAAGGAGATACCAAACAGCTGAGGTCCCAGCACAAAACCCTGGGGGACTCCAATGTTGCCTAGTCTCTTTCTGGAGGTAATGTTCCTATTGTGACTTCTTGTGTTCTGTCTGTGATAAAGTACAGAAAACTGCATTTGTAAACCATGTTAGTCAGAAAAAAGTTTTTTTATACTAGTTTTTTTATTGACATAATGTATTATTGTAAAGGTCAATATACAATATGGTTGCACAATAAATGTATATTTTACAGACAGTAGAGTAAGCTCACAAGATGATATAAGAACCGCAAAGAAATTTAACAAATAAATAAATAATTTAAAAAATGAGCTTTAGCACAAAGTGTTTCATGAGATGATTCATTTATTCTACTGTTTTGTATTTGCTGATGTCTGGATTTATTTGATGTTTTCCTTCATTTACATTTATATTTTACAAACACCCAGATTTGTTACGTCTCTGTACAAATAGTCTCCCACAGAATACTAGAATTAATGTTTTGTGGACTATTTGTTTTTAATTAGCTATGAATGAATAATGATCAATCTGATTGATAAGACGTATAGTTTTGATTAAGTTTTCTTCTTCTGAGCCTCAGTATAAATCTCTTCCTCTGTTGTTATCAGGTGTAAACACAGATCTGAGAGACTGGCAAAGGTACTTTCAAGAGTGTTTCACTAAATGGTTAATTTATTACTGTGTTTATTTATGCATTATTTGCATCATCATACACTGCAAGAAATATTGTTGATAAAAAAAAAAATAACTTAAAATCGTTAGAGAAATGTCCAGTTTGGTCTTTGATGTAGCTGCAAATTACAGTCTTTGTAATATGGAAATGTAACTGTCACTGAATGACCATCATTACTTGAGTCACAAAAAGCCCCAGATAATTAATATATGATATAAATTTGAAGCAAGTAGGCAAGGCAGATAATGAAATGTAGTATATAATGTGCATGTGTCTCATTCTGGAGCTCATTCATTATGTTTTATACAGAGTGTTCAGTCACTCTCATTCAATCATTTATTATGAGGTGCTGGGCGAAAATTGTGGGAAATCGACTTCAAAAAATAATAAATGCCTTGAACTTTGTGTGGTTTGTTTAATAGTCTGAGGTTAAAATGTATATAAATCAAAGACACCTCAGTTAGTAACACTCTTGCTAACTGAGTGTTGACCTAGACTTAGCCATATTTGGATGATGACCTAATGAAACATAAGATGTACAGGTCAGTCTCTGTAGTAGCAATTCATGGTGTATGTCAAACTGCTCCTCGTATAACTATATGAAAAACAAACTAGTAAAAGGACACCAGTGAAGACAAGGACGGGAAGGGATTAGCAGCATGCCACCAATGAATGTGAAACTTGGTTCCTTCCCTTTCCTAACCACTTACTCTGAAATTATTCAGTTTCCACAGATTAGTGCTGGGCGAAATCAGTTATTATTCTGAAGTGCTTTTCTCATGACCCTGTAGTGACCTTACAGATTTAAAGAGACAAAAAAGAACACTTTGTATCTCTCTCTCTCTCTCTCTATATATATATATATATATATATATATGTGTGTGTGTGTGTGTGTGTGTGTGTGTGTGTGTGTGTGTGTGTGTGTGTGTGTGTACTCTCTATCTATCTATAAAGAAGAGCTCTTATAGGAAGAACTGTTTAACAAAAACAAATATTTAAGACAAACATGCTGCATTAATTAAAGAGAATGCATAATATATTTTTTCAAGCACTGACTTTATAAATACATCTTAAAATACAATTAGTGGTGGTAAGATGAAACTACACAACTGAAATATTTGCATAACATACATCACCTCTAGGAGATGTCTGTATTTCAGCTAGTAAAACCAAATGTTTGACAGACTTAGAATTTCTGCAGTCCAGTTTCAGTAAATACTTAAATGTAAACAATCTCAAACTATGAAAGTATTGAATGGGACCCTCTTCATCTAATCCTGATGTGTTAAATTAAGAATAAAATGCTCATAGTTTGCACAAAGGTTTCCTGCTCAGTGTATTTTTTTGTTTGAGTAATACAGATCCATATGATCTGTCATTATGATGCAAAACTAAAGCTAATGGAACCATTTATATAAGACACCACACATGCATCCAGTACTGGAGGTAAACACATTCACAGGGAGTGAGGTTATATAGTTTTGTAGTGCATGGAATGCTGCGATTACTCTCCAAAATCAGAAAAAAGATAAAGCTGTAACACACTTCTATAGCATGAGACCTGACTGTAACAGAGATTTCAGAGGTGTGCAGCAGTTGCTATGCACACCCTAAGTACTGTTGCTGTCCAGTATCCGGGAAGGGACAATGCTTCATTCTCAGCTTTCCCTAAATATCTTTCCTCATGCATCCAGAGAAGTTTACAGAAGTCAGTCTGTAACTTATTTAAATTAGGTCAGTGTTTAAAAACTGTACTTGACTTTGTCCTGCAATTATATTACTTGATGTCTTTATGACAGTACTTGCTAAGTGCTTTGCTGGCGTTCAAATCCAGTAAAATACTTCAGCTTTTTTCTGTAACCAGTAGTACATGGAGTAGATAAAATACCATGCACTATAAAGAGTTATAGGGTGCATGTCTAAGCTGGGGAGTTGTTAGCTGCACTGAAACTTTGTCTGCTTAGTTTGATTTAGTCTGAGAGGAATTTTTTTATCAAAAAATTCATTTTAAAGCCTGTTTTCACTGAGAATTAAATAAGCTGGAATTATTAAAGGTGACTGGAACCACGAATAACTAAAAACTTTAATGTTAAAATCACAAAAAATCACAATAAATCACAATAAAAATGCAAGTGTAAAGATACTTTCCCTACATGGCTTCATCAGACTGCTATCAAACAGTCCAACGGAAGTTAAGTATATAGTGCAAAGACAGTCACATGACATAATTAAAGATTCAATGAATTTGATTGTGTAATTGCCTTAAGTGGGGTTTTAAAGTCACCATTCCATTTAAGCCTGGAGGAATGTGAGCTTTAAATCTAAAAATTAACTTTAGTCTTTCATGCTCAGTTAGGTGCTTAATGTCACCCCCTCTTAACGGGTCTCATATGATTTTCAGTATTAAAAATCTGAAAGTCTGTTTAGTCAGTTTCTGTGATATGTTTTCTCAATGCATTAGTTGAAATGTTTCTGTTGATATCCGAGATGTGTTGACCCATTCTTTCTTTTAATTTTCTGTTGGTCATCCCTATATAGTATGCCTCACACGTGGAGCTCTTTGCTAAGTAAATGAGATTTTGTGTATTACAAATGTATGCATTTAAGGTGAAATTCTTGCCATTTAGTGGGTGTTTTATATCTTTTTGTGTGTGTGTGTGTGTGTGTGTGTGTGTGTGTGTGTGTGTGTGTGTGTGTGTGTGTGTGTATGTATGTATATATACATATATATATATATATATATATATATATATATATATATATATATATATATATATATAATCATGAATGGACAAGGTGATCCACTGAGGCGACCCCTAACTGGGAAAAAGCCAAAAGAAGAAGAAGAAGATATATATATATATATATATATATATATATATATATATATATATATATATATATATATATATATATATATCTAGGTAACCTGTTTATTGTTACTAAAAATATTTGTGTAGTTGGCTGTTCTTTATAACATAAATTGTTTTTCAGGTTAACAAGTCTTTTATGACTAAACTTAACTGATTCACCAAGACTATTTTCTTTAGTTCTGGAATGTTAGTCAAAACAGGCCAGTATTTACATATAATACCTTTTATGGTAGATGTATTATTATTATGTGTTAAGGTATATTTATGAGCTTGTGCATGCTCCCTAGTTATATTACTGTTCTTATTCAAAATGTAAAATAGAGGTTTAAGGTCTTTATCACATTTGTTAATGATTTTATTCTTAATATTGGTAACTTCATTAACTTTATAGCCACTTTGTATGAAATATTGTGCTGTGGTTTGTAAGTGCAATTCCATGTTTCTATTGTTGACGTTGAGTTTTGAAACCCTCATTAACAAATTTTTCATTATGTTATTATATATATGTGAGGGGCGCATGCTCGTCCCATGTAAGTATGTGTTCATTTTGACTGGTTTCCTATATAATGTAATTTCTATTTGTCCATTGACAGAATTAGTAAGTGTTATGTCTAAGAAGTTTATTTTTGAGGCAAATATTTCACTTTTAAAACATAAGACATTTGTTGTACTGGAAATATACATTTTGAATTCCTCAAATTCTGATAAAGAACCATTAAAATGAGGAAGTGATCATCCACAAAATGTTTATAAAATTTAACGCTGCTTGTATGTAGATTATTATTAAGTGTATATTCCCTTTCCCCTTGGTACATAACAATGTTGGCATATGTGTTTGAAACTGAGGTGCCCATCGCTACACCTCTTGCTTGTTTACTGACGCTGGCATAAAAATATATTGTTAGTTAAAACTCAAAAAAGCAAATCACATGTAACATCTATTTTGGCATGTGAATAATCAGAATAATCAATGAGGTAATTCTTGGTATACTGAATTCCAATATCATTTGGTATAATGGCAAAAAGTGAATCTACATCTAGTGTAGCAAAGTAAGATTCATTAATTTCATTTACTGAGGACCATTCTGACAACTGATGGAAAACGTCGGACGTGTCCTTGATTATAATGCCACTCCCTATTAAGTTCTTTTTCAACTGAATATTTAAATATTTTGATATTGACTCTGTGCCCCATCCTCAAGCTGAAACGATGGATATCATGGGTGGGGAACTAAGTGATTTGTGGGTCTTTGGTATACAATAAAAATAGGTATTTTAGAACTGTCAGTCTTTAAATATTGTTATAATTCAGTATCTATTCATTGATCCATGTGCATGGGTTGTAGACATGTTGTTATATGTCTTACAGTGTCATTTACATGGCTCCTCGGTACTTGAATATAGTCATCTGAGTTAAGAAATTGTAATATTATATTAGTATAATATGAAGTGTATATAAGTTATTTAAAATACAATATTATGTTAATCTAAACCTGCCTGCTTGTTATATTTATTTTTTATCTCTTGTAAGTTTCTTTTCCATATTTTGTCATTACTTCCTCCACAATTCTATCTACTGTTAAAAACACTTTATTGTATTCACAAGAATATTGATCAAATAATAAATCATTGCAAATGCTTTTATCAATGTTAATAATTTCAGTTTCTAAAACATCCATCGTAGATTAGTTGTGGTATATTCAAACCTCAATTAGCTCACAACCATAGTAATCAAATAAAGTTAATAGTTCTTGATGTAGTTTGGAGCCTTCAATAAGGCCAGTGGGGGATGTTCATGTCCTTAAATTCTTTGGAACAATTCACAATTTAATACACTCCTGGAAAAAGCTATTTTCCAATTGGAGTTTACCAAATTTAGCTAAATTGGAGTTTACAAAATTTAATTTTTTTCTCAAACATAAATAATTGGTTGCCACAGTCAAACCCGTAGTTACCATGGGAGCATTCAAAAGCCCCAAAGAAATACCTTTGTGTAGCAAGTCATTGAGTTGAATGGGTTTTAAAACAGTTCCTTAATTTCCTGAATAACTTTGGAAGTACAGAGGTCACTGGTAAGGTAGTCCATGGAACTTGGTGGCCAGTAACAATAACCTCACTCTGTGCACATGGAATGCTGTTGTCACTTAAACCGCTAGGCCCATTCTACGTTTGTCTCATCTCAGAAGTAGAAATGAGTTTCTGAGTAAGAAGCTCAACAAGTTGAGTTAGGTTGCCAATGGCTGTTTCCAGAGCTGTAACATGATTCCAACCCACCTATCAATCTGTTTCCTCCTTGAACAGGGAAAATGCCATCATTGCCATTATCAGGGAACTGGTCCACAAGAACAAACTATTTATTTATTTATTTCACATTTGTTAACCAGGTTGGTCCAGCTGAGTTACAAAAAAAAAAAAAACATTTTCAGTGGAGACCTGAGGTGAAAAGCTCCAATAACATCTACAGCAATAAAAGTAAAAGAAACACTGAACATAAGATAAAACAGAGTGCAAACTGAAATGCCAGTATACAGAATAAATTATAGTTGTCACATTAGAAAGTGTGAGAACTAAAATATAAACATACAAACAGTTTAGTCACAGTACTGAAAAGCTAGGATGTTCTAATATTTAGAAGAATTAGAAGTAATGCCAAGACACTTCCTAAGTGGAGGTTATAGAATGTGAATAGACAGAGGTATACTAGAGGTTAATTGGGGGTGATTGCAGCAACAGATCTTGGAGTTAAATAGGTGATCTTTTAGTGTCTTTTTAAAGTTGTTGGCATGAGTTATACTTCTGATATGTAATGGGAGTTTGTTACAGCTATGAGAGACAGAGTATTTATAAAGGCTTTTGCATACATTTTTACAGGGATTATAGGTCGATAGTGAGAGTTGGTTGGAACTATGAAGAGGATGATTGGGGATGTAATAGGACAGAAGTTTGGAAAGTGATGGGCAGGTAGTGAGGTTATTGAGAAGGGAGTGAGCAGCTTGGAGTTCAGTGAGAGTAAGTTGATGTGGGAGTTCAAGCCAGTTAAGTTTCTGTAGGGCCTGGCAGTGGTGGGAGGAGTAGGGATGATTGACAGCAAATCTAGCAACTTTGTTGTATGTTGATTCAAATTTGTGAATAAGGGAAGATTGTAGGAATTAAGAAACAACGTGCACACAAACCAAGAACCAATGGCACAGTCCCCCAGCAGGCAGTAGACATGTATCCAAAGATATAGAGAAAAAATGTTTGTAGAACGAATGCCAGTTGTTCTCCTGCTTAAATGATTCCCTATCTATTGGGCCATCTACTGACCCTGGAAACTACAGACCCGTAAGTCTCACTAGTCTTATATGTAAAGCCATGGAAAAGATTATCATGGAGATGATCAGTAGAGATATAATAAACCTCCAGACACTGGACCCAACCCAGTTTGGTTTTGCAAGGGCAGACAATGCCTACTCAACCTTGTGGACTTCTTTCAGAAGGTCACCAAAGCAATGGATAAGGGCAAAATTGTTCTCACTGCCTACCTTGACCTGGCCAAGGCATTTGGGGTCTATATTACGTTATCGAATACTCATGTATTCGAAAATGTAATAGTCGACCCATAAATGTCAAAAACGTCAAACGTCGAACATTTCAATGGAGATCTCCGTACAGTGCGGAAATAGAAGTTTTCCACTGCCTGCACTGTATGGCAATCTCGGAGTTGGTATATTTAAGTAGCGGGGGTGCAGCCCCCCACATGGAGGGTGCAGGGGGCTTGCCCCCCACTTACAGCTTTTAAAAGGTTTGCTTAGGTGGGCTTTTGCATTTTTTGTACTTGTTTGACATTTGACGTTTTCGACATTTACAGGTCAACTATTACATTTTCGAATACATGAGTATTCGATAACGTAATATAGACCCGGCATTTGACACAATACCCCACTCAGGCATTGTTGACAAACTCAGGAGGTTAGGTACAAACCTGTATGTCACCTGGTGGATAGCCAACTGGCTCACAGACAGAACCCTGGAAGTTAGAATTGGGGAGTCCACCTCTACAAAGAGGCCAGTCACAAGTGGAGTCCCTCAAGGATCAGTCCTTGGACCACTCCTTTTTGGCATTTACTTTTCAGAGGTAAAGGCCAATGTCAGTGGTCTCTGGCTGACTAAATTTGCAGATGATTACAAATTAGGAGCTGTCATTAACTCTCACACTGACACAAATGTTCTCCAGGAGGGCTGACACAGACATACAACTGGTGTCAGAGTCATGGACTAATACTAAATGCCAATAAATGCATAATAGTATCCTTTGTGAAGTCATCCATCCCTGGTAACTATTGTATTGACAACACGCCCCTTAGAGTTGACCCAGTAGTCAGGGAATTAGGGACACACATAGATAGTAATCTAGCCTTTGATCATCATGTGTCTACAGTGGTGAGGAAATCATTTTATGTTGTGCAACTTATAAACAAAGGTATGGCATCTAAGTCCAAGGAAGTCATTGTTCCGCTGTATTTAGCATTCATTAGACTTATCAGTGAGTACAATGCCTCCTTTGGTATGTACCTAACCAGGCATATCCAACAACTGGAATTTCAACAGAGGTTACTCACTAAAAGAATACAGGGCATAAATAACATGTCCTGTGCAGACCACTTCAAGGCCCTATCCCTGTATTCTGTCTCCTACAGGCTTTTGAGGGGAGATCTATACCTGGCATTGTCAGACCCCACTCTGATAGACCTCCTGCATATCCACAAAACAAACAGTACCAGAATTACCCATTATAAAGACTTAAACTTTGCCTGTGATATAAATAGGACCTGCTGGAGAGATAGGTATGTATTCCAGATACTACTCCATCTATGAACAAGCTCCCCATCCATGCTTCACAGAGTTCTTCCCTAATCCAATTCAAGTGCAACTTGGACAACTGGATGGGAAACAGAAATGCATCCTTGGTTTGTTACCTATGTCCCTTATGCATACAGGTAACCTGTAAATGGTTCATCTCTCAGGCCTATGCTTACACTTATCGAGGGTATCAGAACTTGTCAGAGATTTGGGATGCATGGCTAGACTTAAAAAGGCCCTTGTGGTCGTTAGCCTAGTAAACACCTATGAATGTACGTAATAATCTTGTATGATTTCTAAATGAAAACATTAACTATAAGCTAACTAAACAGCAAATAAATAGTATTGATAACCCTTTTTCACATAAGGAAATTAAAGATCAAGTTAAAAATCTTATAATCAATAAAGCTCCAGGTTTGTATGAAATAATTCCATAACTTTATAAATTATTACCAGATAATATATTAAAGATTTTGTTGCAAGCATTTTATTATATTAAATATACATCAAGTGTTCTCCCATCTTGGAGATTTTTGCTTGTTTCACCTGTACTAAAACAGGATAAAGGCCCTAAATATTGACCTAATTAACTTCTAAATATAGATTATAAAATGTTTATGTCAATACTGGCAAAGAGATTAAATATTATCTTGGCAGGAAGTTTTAATAATGATTAAACAGAATTGATATTAAACAGGAGAGCTTATGATAACATCATTAGACTTAATACTTTAATAGATTTTGAGAATAAAAAAAGATCTTTCAATTACAATTTTAGAATTGGACAATGCATTTGATTGTCAATTGGAATTGCTTATTTAATGTTCTTGAAGAATATAACTTATGTAGAGATTATAAAACTAATTCAAATGCTGTATAACAATGTGTCTGCATTTACTAAAATAAGTTATTTTCTGTCAGAATCATTTAAAATATTAAAGGGTACAAAACAAGGATATCCATTTTCTCCATTGTTGTTTGCATTATGTATAGAACTTTTAACAAATCACATTAGAAGTAATACAAATTTAAAAGGTTTTCCAATAGATGAGAATTATTCTTCCATAATACAATTATTTGTGGATGATATATTATTAACTATTGGTAATACTGATTCATCATTACAATATATAGGTAAAACCATGGAATGTTTTGAAGAGATTTCTAGGTTGAAATTTAATCATAGCAAAACCAATACATTGTTAATTAACAAAGATTTAAATTCAGATCTTAAAAATATAGTAATTATATTTGGGATAATGAACAAATTAAATATATGGGAATCATTATAACTTCTAGTACTAAAGAACTAGTTTTAGTAGATTACGTAAATATAAATAACACTATTACACAACTTACTTCAAGACAGAATAAATTATTTTTTACTAAGGGAGATAGGCTTGTGTCAATAAAAATGATAATACTACCTAAATTTCTGTTTTATATTCAGTATTTAATTGTATCCCCAAATAAAAGCTTTTTTTAAGAAAATAAACTCTATGATAACTACATTTTATGGTTCTCTAATAAACCTAGGATTTCATTAGAATGGCATAGAAAATGTTGAGAAGAAAGTATTAGTTTTCCCAATGTTTGATTTATATATAAAATTAGCTAGTATTCAAATTATAGTTCAATGGTTAAATAACTTTTATAATTCTAAATGGAAATTAATACAGGAAAAATATTACTAAGTAATAATAAATTATTAGTTGATCCACATGTGTAAATTGTATTTAATACATGTGATTGGATCTTAAAAGATTATTGTATGAACAGTGAAAATAAATGTTTCTCTATACCATTGATTAATTATATATTTATCAACATTTAGGAGATATTTAAATAATAATTATAAAATTAAAACATATTTTTATTATTTCCCATAGTATTCACTTTTGGTTGTTTAACAACTCATAATTTAGGTAATATGTTGGATTTAAAAGAAAGTAGTTTAATATTCTGACAACACTTCATTCATGGCAATATAAAACATTTGTCACAATGTTTATTAGCCAGATATAACTTAAGACAGAATAATTGATTGAGTTTGCAAAGTTGTAAAGATTTTGTAAATGATAAAAGTGTCCTTAGATTCACTTGTGAAAAATGTCCCAAAATTATTATAATTGTTATTTAACATTAATAGTAATTTAAGTAATAATAAGTCATACTTCTCAAAAATATATAGGATGTTAAGAAAATATAGTTCCTTTGTAGAAATAAAATGTTGGGATTACGCTACAAGAACTAATAATGAAGAATTTTCTCATGTGACTAAAACATTCTTACTTAAATCTATAAGCAAAACTGGAAATTATTTACATGGAAGTATTTGCATAGAATATTTATAACCCTCATAAGGCTGCAATAATAAACAAAATATCTAATGTCAATTGCTGGAGATGTGGTGATAATATAGATGCAGGTTGGTTACATATGGTGCTGGAGTTTAAAATGATATCTTTGTTTAGGAAGGAGTTTAAAAGTTTTTCTCATGCATTGTGGTCAGATAAATAGATAATGACAAATTCATTAATACTGTTTAGTGCTTCATTTCTTGAATCTATTCCAAGAACACAAGTGTCTCTTTTATGGTCAATTTTAACAATTGTAAGGGAAGTTATTACATTAAATTGAAAATGTAAGAATAGCATATAATTCTCAGAATTTATATATTTAACTAAAAGTGTACACAGAAAAAAAATGTTAGCCATTAAGATGAAAACGCCAAATATTATGCATCAGCATATTGTGTGGAAAAAAATGAGTTATTTACTTGAAAAATACTAATGATATTTGTATTATTGTTAAACAAAAACCTTGCTATGGACAATTGTAAACAGTTTTTATTTTATATGTCCAGAAAAACAGAATGCATGAGGAAACACCTCAGAGGAAAAAAACTTTTTATTAAAAAACAAAAAAAAGGTAAGCTCTTTCACATCTTAACATAGATGCTCCTTCAGACTCAATAAAACTCATTAAAAAATCACTTAAATAACTTTGTATGATTATGTACACTCACGTATCTACCTAATTAATATGAATCAACCACTCAAAAGACACGTACAGTTAAAATTCAATAAAGCATCCTAAATAAGTAAATAATCTGTAAAATACAGTGACATCTCTTCAAACCTTAGAAAATCTTCCTCACTGTATCAATAAATATAAAGACATCTAAATATGAAAACATAATAACAAGTGAATGAAAACATATATGCATATCAATAAAATCAACAAAGCCACACTAACTCACTTGCTAAATGATGACAATGCCACTAGGTGGCAGCATAATCCATATTGAACTATCACTCACATAGAGAATGTATAGTTCATCCATGAATTTCTTAATGAACCAATTTAAGAAGCTACTAAAATAACAAATATATGAACTATAATAGAACCAAATCCCTACAACTTAAAGATATCTAAACAATTGATACACATAGATTTTAAAACAATAATACATAATAACCTCAGGATATTAAAAATACTTATAGGTTTATAGGTTCATAGGTGTGTACTAGGCTAATGGTCTTGGAGGCTTTACAAGCCTAGCCCATAAAAGTGCCCTGGCATTGTGTCACCCAACATTAGTTCCCAGTGCCTGTATCAAGTAGAGGCACTGGAGTGATCCCCAGGGTGAACTTTCTATTTCCCATCCACTCATCAAGATTTCTGTTGAAAAGGGCCAGTGAGGTGCTCTGCTTGACATGTATGGAAAGTTTATTCCAGAGCATGGGCAGTCTCTGGGTTATGAACCTGTCCCTTCAGCATGTTCTGTTGATTGTGGTAATGAGGCTGAGGTCTCTGGAGCATGTGGTGTGAAGGGATTGGAATTTATTTAGCTGTAGCATTTCTGACAGAGCTGGGTCAGACATGGCTTTGTAAGTCAAGCAGAGATTGCCTCTTAGTAGACGATATGAGACAGCGAATAGTTGGAGTTTTTTGAGTCTGTCCATGTAAGACATGTTGTTTAAGGCCTAGGATCCTCTTCATGAGGTACTTTTCTGGCCTTTCCAGCTGTTGCATGTGTCTAGTGAGGTATATGCCAAATGGGGCATTATACTCGATGATTGGCCTAATGAGGGAAGAGTAGAGAGAGATGATGACCTCCTTCTTCCTGGATGCAAAACCCTTGGTAATGAGATGTGCCACACAGAAGGACTTTCTGACCACAGTGGCAATGGGGTGGTTGAAAGAGCGGTTGCTGTCAACCTGCATCCCCAGATCTCTTATAACGCCATCAGTGTTCAGTGGGCTCCCATCAATGTGGTAATTAGTGGGAAGTAAGTTTTTCCCAAAGAGGATGATGGTGCATTTTTTGGCATTAAGCTAAAGGCCATAGTTTCAACACCAGTCATTGGGCTCACTGTGGCCTTACTGTAGGATGTCTACATCACTTGGGGAGTTAGTAATGGCTCCCAGCTTGCAGTCATCTAAGAAGTTGGTCACCCAGAGTCCCTTTGTGTAGACATGGACTTCTGAGAAGTAGATTCCAAACAGGAGAGGACCCAGGACTGATCCCTGGGGGACTCCACTCATGACTGGTTGGAAGTCTGACTTGGAGTCTGCTACTTTCAAACTGTGGGTTTTATCTGTGAGCCAATTTGCAACCCACCTAGTGATATAGGGGTTAATGCCTAGTTTGGTGAGTTTATCAATAATTCCTGTGTGAGGAATGTTGTACAAGGCCTTGGGCAGATCAAGGTAGGCTATATGAACTGCCTTACCCTCATCCATAGCTCTGGTGACTGACTCAAAGAAGTCAACCATATTGAAAAGCATGATCTACCTTTCACAAAACCAAATTGTGTAGTATCTAGAGTTTGGAGATTTCTTATATCCTTGTTAATTAGGTCCATGACGATGTGCTCCATAGCCTTACATATCAGACTCATCAGGCTAATTGGGTGATAATTCCCAGGGTCTGTAGTCGCTCCTCTTTTATGAAGAGGGATGACTGTAACTGTGCAATTCTGTAGGGACAAAGCCTGAGATGAGGCTGTGATTGAACAGGGCACATAGATGTGGTGCCAGTTTACTTTGTAGTTCATGTAGAACACATACAGGGATATTGTCGGGTCTCATGGAAGCTGTATTCTTGGCCTTGGATAATGCAGCTTTAACCTGTGCTGCAGTAATGCTGGGTGCCTGGCATTCCTCCGGTATGGTGATGGGTCCTTTCGGGGGGGGGGGGGTAATATCACTGAATCTGTTGGCCAGTATGTTGGCAATATCTGTTGGCTCAGTACAGGAGGTACCATTGTGCAGTAGCTCAGAGCAAACCTGGGTATTGCCGTGGGGATTCTTGATATAACTATAGAAGGCTTTGTGGTTGTTTTTAGTGTCTGTCACAATTCTGCATTCATAGCTGGCTTTAGAGGTTTTGATGAGGGATCTCAATTTTTTGCTGAGGCTAATAAGGGAGATTTTCCAGTCTTGGTAATGAAAAGGTTAATAAAAAATCACTAATGCTTTAATGGTTTATCATGTAGAAATGGTTTCAAAGTCATGCTATCATTGAGACCAGGTATTTTATCAGATTGCAGCCTAAAAATCCATTTAACTTCTTGTTTCTCAATTCTATTTTTAATGTCACCTAATCTTGGGCTCTTATACATCAACCACTAAAAAACAGAATTTATGTTTTAACCCATTTGCAGAAACATGCTTGGCTAAGACAGTGGTGCTGTCACACTCTTCTATAACATAAAGATGTTCTCTGACCTTTTCATGTAATGTACGGTTGGTCTTACCAATGTAAAAAGATGGACACTCTATGCATTTAGCTAAGTTTACCAAGTTCCTACTCATACAATCAGCATAATGTGAAAATGCATATGCTGTAGAAGTAATTGGATGAAAAAATTCATTATTGTTAGCCATGAAAAAACAGCAAGTACAGTGCCTACAACCAAATGCACCTTTTTTCTGTGACTTAAGACATGAATTTCTATTACCTTCATAGCATAAAAGCTTTTTAAGAGATTTATGACTCTTATATGTGAATTTAGGAGTCTCACCTACTATTTCTTTGGTGCAGCGGTAGCATTGTTGCCTCACAGCAAGATGTTCTCCTGTTCGTTTCTCTGCTGGAGTGCCTTCTGTGTGGAGTCTGCATGTCCTCCCCGTGGTCGAGTGCTGTTCGAAAGACATGTGTGAATGAGCAAGCCTTTGCTGAAGGTTGGGTGTCGGGCTGGCAACTCAGCACCATGAAAATCTACTGCCAATCATTAGCAGACCGGAGTTCTGCTCTGGCGACCCCTAACCGGGAAAAGCCGAAAAGACAAACAACCTACTATTTCTTTTAATTTATCATCTGCAGTGAGTATATTCCAATTCCTACATATCACTGCACTAATGGCCTCATTATTAGAAGAATATGGATAATTACCCAACATTCTTCTTTGTTATAAGATTGACAGACCATCATATTATCTTAAGTGGATCTCCTTTCTCTAAAAAAAGGCTTGCCCTTCCTGCCTCTATATTTAACTTTATCATCTGCTAAAGGGGACAGTCTTAATGTTAATATTCTCTGTTCACAAAATCTAATTCTAATTTTCCTAAAGCATCTTCACATCCTTTCCAAGCACTTGTGAGCCTAGAAACCCTCAGACATTGTCCCTTCACTATGTTCTTATACACATGGGAGGAGTGCATACTCTGTGCAACAAGTGATTCTTTCTACAAGGTTTTCTGTACTTCAATATGCTAATTGCCCCATCCTCATTACTAATTAACACATCAAGAAATCCTATTTTATCTCTTGACCATTTCCCAGTGTACTATAAAAATCAGTGGTTGAGTTTATGTATGTCAAAAATTCATCTAGCTGAAAATGCCATTCCATAATAAAAAAATATTGTCTACAAATCTCATGTAAAAGGGTATATATTTTAAATATTTCCTATTCGACATGATGAAATTAGCTTCCCAAAAAAGCCATGACAATATTTGCATATGAATTAGCACATGAAATGCCCTTAGGTACTCCTGTTTTCTGTTGATAATAATGATTATCACACAGAAACCCATTATTGTAGATGATATTTTTTTATTATGTAATAATAAAAAAGATAATATGATGGTATGTCGATCTTTTAATAAAAAATAATGTTGGGTAATTATCCTATATTTTTCTAATAATGAGCCCATTAGTGTAGTGATTCTTAGGAATTGGAACATACTCACTGCAGATGATAAATTAAACAAAATAGTAGGTTTGACACCAAAATTCGCATATAAGAATCATAAATCTTTAAATAGGATTTTATGCTATGAAGGTAATAGAATTTCTTGTCTTACGTCACAGAGGAAAGGAGCATTTGGTTGTAGGCACTGTAATTACTGCTCTTTCATAGCTAATAATAATGAACTTGTTCATCCAATTACTTCTAAAACATATGTATTTTCACATTATGCTCATTATACAAGTAGGAACTTGATATACTTATATGCATAGAGTGTCCATTTTTTATATTGGTAAGACCAACCATACATTACGTGAAAGGTTCAGAGAACATGTTTATGCTACAGAAAAGGGTGACAGCACCAATACCTTGGCCAAGCATGTTTCTGCAAATGGGTTAAAATATAAATTCTGTTTTTTAGTGGTTGAGTTGATGTATAAGACCCCAAGATTAGATGACATTAAAAATAGGACTGAGAAACAAAAAGTTAAATGGATTGATAGTCGATGATCTGATAAAATACCTGGCCTCAATGATAGCATGACTTTGAAACCATTTCTACGTGATAAACTCTTAAAGCATTAGTGATTTTTATTAACCTTTTCATTAGTATTTTTAATAACCTGAGGTTATTATGTATTATTGTTTTAAAATCTATATGTATTAATTGTTTAGATATCTGTAAGCTGTAGGGACTTGATTCTATTATAGCTTGTATAATTATTTTACAATCTCCTTAAATTTGTTTGTGAAGAAATTTATGCATGAACATACATTCTTTATGGGAGTGACAGTTCAGTATGGATTATGTTGCCACCTAGTGGCATTTTCATGGTTTAGCAAGTGAGTCAGTGTGGTTTTGTTTTTTATTGAAATGTATATATGTTTTCATTTACTATTTTTACGTTTTCATATTTAGATGTATTTATATTTAGTTATATAGTGAGGAAGATTTTCTAAGGTTTGTCACTGTATTTTACAGATTTTATTTGGGATGCTTTATTGAATTTTAATTGTATGTGTCTTTTGAGAGGTTGATTAATATTAATTAGCTAGACACATAAGAGTGTACATCATCATACAAAGTTATTTAAGTGATTTTTTGATGAGTTTTATTGCGCCTGAAGAAGCATCTATGTTAGGATGCAAAAGTGCTTGCTTGTTTTTTGTTAATAAAACATTTTTTTCCTCCAAGCCATGTTTACGTCCTCTTATGTTCTATTTTTCTGGATTGATTATTGTTACGTTTAGAGGAGCCTAATTCACTGGTATTTTCTCTGTTTCTTCTACTTTATTTGATATGTATTAAGCATTTGTTTGTATTTATATATTGTGATTGCTGAAAAATGTTGAATAAAAAAATTTTACAAAAAAAAACATAGTTACAATTGGGTCTCATCAACCTCGGTATTCCCTCCTGAGGTGAATTTCTCGGCATCCATGTCTTGAACACATAATAACATGGTTGCAAATGGAGAACTAATCATAACCCTCTGTGTTATAACAAATGAATACTCTGTATTTATTACTACTGTAACTGAAACTGACGCCGGAGTGGCCTTAGGTCAACTGGTGCCCTAGGCAAAAGGGCTCCACGGTGCCCTACCACCATTACCTGGTGCCCCCATCCTGGTCTAACTACATTAAATAAATATTGGAAAAGTGCCCCTGCTAGAGCGGCGCCCTAGGCGGCCGCCTAGTTGGCCTATGCCTAAGGCCGGCTATGGAAACTGTAAATTTTAAGCCAAAAACTTCATAAATGCTTCTGACATAATCACCTAAAGTCTGGTGATTCCTTCACAAAATCAAGTTTATAACTAGAAATGTTACAGTGATTATGTAGGCATATCTAAGAAATGGTATGGTTTCACTAGTGCTGGACTGAGCAATACACCCCAGCTTTAAAAACAATTGTACTTTGGTAGCATGCTTGGGCCTGCCTGGAGTCAAACCCCAGGATGATTGAGCATTACAGAGCAATGCTTATAAACTATAACTTGATCTTCATTAAGAGTAAAAATATTATGTTTGAACCATGGGCTGAATATCAGATGGTGCTAGGACAGTGAACTGTGTCTTCTTGTCCTATATTATCAAGTACTTTTCTATGATTCATCATGCCAGGGTTTTTCATTATGTAATTTACAAGCTTGTCGTGTCTTAGTTTCTGTGCTCCTTGAGGGGCTAGTTACAATGATGAACACAACTTTTGCTGATGGATTTGTTCCACTTTTCTCTCTCTTGTATTTTATCCCCTTCCTGTAATTTATTCTCAACATGTGCAACATGGTAGTTTAACTGTACTACCATTTTTTAATCAAACTGAGTAGATGGAAATAATTAAATACAAAGGCAAAAATGCAAACACTTGGATACCTGCATAAGAATGCCTCATTGTGTGAAGCATGAAACTTACAGTGAAGCAGAGGACTACATAAAGTGCAGTTTTCTAGATCAAGCTTTTTATTTTGCTTCTTTTAAACAACAACAAGTTATAGGATTCAGAAAAAAATGATAATTGATAGTGCTAATTTGGCAATGTGGGACTGCCAATTATCATGACAGTGATAGTTTCTAATTCAGAGACATGGTGAAGCCGCAGCAAAAGGCACCTGATTTGAGGCTAATTACAAAGTCTCTGAATTGAACCTCTAAGCTTGACTATGTTAGTGATCTCCCTAAAAGCCCAATCATCACAGCTGCACAGGCACATTCCATGTACACTCACACACACTCACACACACACAAATATCCTGGCAGCTGCAAACATGCTACCACAAATGCATACAAACTCACTGAACCACACGTGCATCAACAGACTTCCACATATACTTGCCCCCACACACACACACATATATCTATCTATATATATATAGATATATATATATATATATATATATATATATATATATATATATATATATATATATATATACACACACACACACACACGTATATATATATATATATATATATATATATATGTGTATAAATATATATATATATATATATATATATATATATATATATATATATATATATATACACATGCTCAGACACGCACACACACACACACACACACACACACACACACACACACACACACACACACACACACACACACACACACACACACACAGCTTTACAAGTGCCTACCTATAGCCATCCTCAAAAGATAGCATAGGCTTTTTTCCTCTCCTCCTCTTAATCAAAATAATGCAGTACAGCAAATCTCTGAATCACTTTATCTCACTATTCCTGGCCTGGCACCATTTCTGGGGAAGAGACTGTGGTTTATTTCCATTAGCCATACTTGTGACTGCCACATTTACAAAGGGCTTCACCAGAGAGACTGCTGTCCAAGCTGTAGCTAGTTCTGCATACCGCTGTAACAGCATAGTAGTCTTTGAGTCGCTTTGGCTTATTGCACTGTGGAACCTTCCATATAAAGATTTCTACATTGCTCTAAGCTTTTCTAAATTCCAGGGAAGTTATTCCCAGTATAATTCCATGCTTCATAACTGTGATCCAGGAAATGGCATGAATTTAATAGAAAATCTGGGGGTGTATATACTAAGACCAGTGTTACAGTACATTGCATTATTTCCCTCTATTCCAAGACATATCAGTCTCAAAGCTAGTATAGATAGATATGAGAAGTGTTGTAACCCCTCTTTCAGTGGCGCAAAGGTCTTGCCTCCTAGCTTGAGTATTATATGAATACGTTTCATAATTTACTGTTTTGATTCTGAAATCTCACTTTTTGTCAGATTTTCAGGGTTTGCCTAATGTGCTGTCACACTTGTGATGGCCACTTCCTTTGTCAGTTTTGAAAAGCTTAGAGAACAGATCTACATCTTTGCATCCTCTACAATAAGCATTACTTGTTAAATCTCTCTGAGTGGGACAATACAGACCTCTGTTATATCGAATTAATGAACACTTTGAAGTTACCAATTAATGGTTCTTCAACATTCTAAATGCTGAACCATCATTATATGCAGAAGAAAATATAGGTTCTCTATCTTAGTGATCATCATCATTATCACCACCAACCACCTTTTTTCCCAATGTTTCTACATGAGGCTGGAGTGTTGCATCAATTGTCACTACCTCTCTCAATTCAATGCCACTCTAGTACCTTGTCATCTATCAGGAGTGACTGTCATAGGTGTTTTGTCACACAATTAAGCCATATATTGGCTGAGAGTCCTTGTTCCCTCTTGCATTCTTCCTGTTTCTCTCAAATCTTCTTCACCAAATTGCCTTCTGCTTTCCTGCACTTATGACTGAGCCATTGTAAATTGTTCTCCTTGACCTTGTCTGAAATTGAGACTATTTTGGCTTCTGTTATGATGCTCTTATTTCTTCATCTGCCCCACAGTGTACATCCTACCATACTATTCAGATACTTCATCACCATCACCATCACCTCTAGCTTCCACAACTTCTCTGTCTCCACAGCCCAAGTTTTGTACCATACAGAAGTACAGTTTGCACCACAGTTTTGTATACCTTACTTTTCAGTTTATTCTGCATTTTTCTGTCAAATACTTCCATGTCCACATGCACCAGCTGACTGCGGCCCCTGAGATTTTAGGTTTAATTTCTCCATCCTCCTCCTCAACCACCTCTCCCAGATACTTGAAGTTGTTAATTTGTTCCACTATTTTATCTTCTTTCTCATATTTCAGCTTATGATTTCCCTCATTATCTGTCATAACTGTCTTGACTGAGTTCAATTTCATCCAATGTGCCTTCAGCTTTGCATTGCAGTCTCCTGTCATTTTCTGAAGTATCTGTACAGAGTGGTTACATATTACATTTTTGAAGTTTCAGGATTTCGAATACCATATGGTTGACACCATATGATCAAAGTACTAAAACTTTGAAAATGTAATAAAAAAAAAAAAACAAAAGAAGCAAAAGTAACTGCTGTGAGCAGGGGGGCAAGCCCACCTACACCCCCCTACTTAAATATACCAACTCCGAGATTGCACATTAATGAAGTTAAGTGAAGGAAAGAGAAGGTTTCTCTTTCTTATGCTGTAGGCAATCTCTTGGTATATTTAAGTAGCGGTGGGAGGCACAGCCCCCCACATGGGGGTGCAGGGTGGCTTGCCCCCCTGCCTACACTCTTTACTTTACTTTTTTTTTTTTAATAGATTTTTCGGGGCATTCGAACATTCGAAAATGTAATTGTTCGATCATTAAAGGTCGACCTTTAGTGATTTGAACAATTGCATTTTCGATGTTCCAATAGGAATCCATTCAGGGTTTACTTGTAGTGCAACATTGTCTGAATACAGGAGCTTTGTTGATCTGTCCTCTCCAGTCTGACTGCTAATGTAGTCCCATGATCAGTATGAACAGCACTGGGCTTAAAGCTGAACCCTGATACATCTCCACTCCCACTGGAAAGCGCACTGTGAGTCTAGACACTGCTCATACTTGTGTCAGTGGATCTTTGTACATATCCTGCACCACTTCCATCAATGTTTGTTGGGCTTCAGGTTATCACATGGCTGCCGAAATCAGCATTCTTGGGACCTTATATGGTTTCTCAAAATTTAGGAATGCCGAGTTGGATTCTCATCTTCAGCTTCATTGCCACTGTATGTCTCAATGTAAATATCATATCATTTATGCTTCATCCTGATCTGAATCTGAATGGCTTGTCACTTATTTTACTTCCAGATGTTTTCCATATTTGTTTATCAATCATCCCAGAAGTGTAGCTGGTTCAACCAGATCCCTGGGATGGCATTAAGAACCAGTAACCTACCCATTAGCTCTTTAAGTGAAGAGCAAAAAAAAAAATGCAGTACATGTAAGTGAATGGCTCACTACAATTAGATATATGACCCCCTCACCAGTGCTTAAATTAAAGAACAAAAAAAGAAAAAAAAAGAATAAAGTTAACATTCCTTCGACTGTCATACCAACCATGTGGCCAGCTACATGACATGCACCCTCTCCCTCCTGCCCCAGTCATTCAGGTCTTGTTTCTGTGTCCTGACCACAATTCTCCTTTAATGTATTTTATTTAAAATAATAATAATGATAATAATGTTTTCTTATTTTTAACTGTAGCAAACTGTTTGTTACAAATTAGTTGCTACAGTTTATATCTCAACTGTATGGACCACTACAATTCTCATGTTTTAGTTTACAAAATAACCACTGAAGAAAGCTATAAGCTGAAACCGGTCTGGTTCAAACAATAAAATATTTTTGCTTCTATTTCTGCTTCCATCCCTGGTGCTGGCTTTTTTGTTTGTTAAATATTTAGTTTACAAAATGTCTTCTTTTTAAACTGTAGCAAACAGTTACTACAGTTTATGCCCTGCCTGAATGGAGTACTACAGTGCTCAAGATTTAGTAACAAAAAAAAAAAGAATTGTATGTATTTATTTATTTTTTTTTGCTTTCAGGCTGTAGCAATGTAGCAAGCAGATGCAACAGTTTAGACCACACACGGAGTGCTATGGCACTCGGGTTGGCTGCAAATGCAATACCGCCTTTTAAAAGCCAGTATTGCATTTAAAGAGCAATCAGGAATGGCTGATCTTGCCCTCTACACATTGAGCCCAGGGCAGTTACCCCTCTCACAACCCCTACCTACATCACTGAATCATCCTCTCCAGCACTTGCATGAAGTGTGACAAGAGTCTTATACATCTGTATTACCCACAGTTGATAGCATCCTATTTGTTCTTATACACTGGCACTAGAATGCTTCTTCTTCAGGCATCTTGAAAGTACCTTTCACTCCATAGTCTAAATAGTATCCTCGGGAGCCACTTCACTGCTGCCTCACCCAGCATCTTGATGATATCTGTTGTTACCTCATATGAGCCTGGTGCTTTTCCTGACTTTATTTTCCTTAGTGCTATACTTGTAACTAGTGTGTGTTCTTCCTCCTCCTCCTCCATCATTGTAAGTTGTGCATGGAGCAGTACAGCTTCTGTGGGGTTTTCTTCATTCAGAAGATGTTGGCTGTATTCCTTCGATCTACCTCTGATGTCCTCTAGATGGGTGGGCAGATTCAGCTGCCACACCTTATGAATGGTGTCTGATGTCTACCTTCTTTATTCTTTTCTCCTTGTCTTACAACCTGAAAGAGTTTCTCTCTGCCATCCATATGTTTTGTCACTTTTCAGAAACTGTTACAGTCTCTCTGGCACCTTGTTCTTTGCCACTGGCACTGCTCTTTTAGCTTCTTTGTTAGCCAACTAGTATCTCTTCTTAGCCTGGGCTGTGTTTTCTATCTCACAATTCCTCTTGAATATTTTTAGACTTCTGCATTCTACCACCAGCGTTCCTTATGTACCTTATTTCCATACCTGGCTCAGACACTTTTCTGTTCTATAGTCTTTACGCATACTGTTTTGAGACACTGCCATTCTTCTTCGTCTTCTTCATCTCCACTTAGTTCCACTTCTTCCTGATGTATACAAGACCTGAAATTCTTTTCTATTAGGTTCTTTGTCTAAGTATCAGCTTAAAATGAAAATTCAATTTTTGAGAATTTCACACCATCACACTATCAAAAACAGGCAATCCGAGTAATCCTCCAAAGGTCTAGAGGTGGCTAAATTTAAAGTTTACTTAGCAGTGTCTGTATCTCTAACCCCATGAACGGGATTAGTCTGCTATGTACCTACTCCTAATCCTACTCATAGTCATAACACTAGCTTAGTCCTAACCTTAGGACTGACCAATCATTTAAACTTAATCATAACCTTAATGGACTCGGGTAAGACTGGTGATATTGGTGGAGTTAACTTTACATCAAATATGAGTGTTTTCAGGGTTAGGATAAGTCAGACTTATGAAGATGGTGTAAGTGAAGGTCAGGGTTTAAACAAAGTACAACCCTAAAGTCTGATTAGTACTATCCCATAAAATGGAAGTTCTAAGGTTGCACCTAAGATTATAGTGATCTTAATACAGAAAGAGGGATTGGGGGAGCTTAGACAATATATTTAAGTGAGTGTTTGGACTTAAGAAAAGGCTTGCAATAAACACAATACTTACTCTAATCCTGAAACTCACACAGCCTTCAAGGACATTGCAGTAATAGTAGTAATAGAAGTAGTAATATAAAATCATAAATTGTATCTAAAAAAAAGTTCCTTGAAAGCGATGTACTTCAAAGCATTGTTCCACATGTTAACCTGTGTTTTATTTCTATCTAAACTTGAATCATACTACTCCATGAAAGAAACATGGAAAGTATAGTTATTATAAAACAAATGTATTTAACTTATCAGATATAGCAGTGTTTGAAGAAAACTGTAATTGCTTTAGATAAAGAAAATTAAAAACAATATTGTTAGAAAATATCTTAAATGTGAGCCAAATAATATTTGCACTTGTGATGTAACTGTGATATTGATGATAATAATTCCATATTTAAGCCAATTATGAGAAATCTTTAACAAAAGGCATCCATAAAAGATTCAGTTAAAGGAAAATTAAGCAACTCTATCATATTACTACCAATCCAATCATTAGCATGAGATTACACTGAACAAAACAGACAATTTCAAATAAATCAAGTTTGACTGTTGCAACCAACCATGTATTTTTGTATGCTGTCCTGGGATTTGTTATCACCTTGAAACTCGACCCCGCCTCTCCCTCAGGAGTTTCAGTGTGGTCTTCCCTTACAATACCATTAACTTAACAGTTTAACTTAACAGATTTGTAGTTCTCCAAACTGTTTATGCTGCACAATTCTATAAAGGCACTGTTTCTGACAACTTTCTGTCATCCTACATGTCTGTATTGATCTGTGATCAGTACCTCTCTTTCAGGATATGGTCAGATTCCTAAGGACTCTTTAAGGCAACTCATCTGGTCAGAGAAAATGTTCTTAGGAATAACCACAATTGTTATTTCTCTTTCATTATCATGACACATGTCTATTGCTCTCTTCAATAGGTCCTACACTCATGGCATCCCCACCATTTTCCCTTATGAATACTGCAGTGAAGTATTCATTCAGTACCTCTGCTTTATCTTGCCTACAGTGATCTGCCCCCGACCATTGTACTGCCAGGCCATGTCTACCACTCCACTTTTCTTCTGTTTACCTAAGATGCCATTTTCCTTCCTTGACACTTTCAGAGATCACTCTTCAGATCCATATCTTTGCTGCCCCCACCTCTTCTGTTGACCTTTATCTTGCCTTTTTCTACTGTTATTTGGGTGCCCCCTGCCCTGCTTTCTTTTAACTCTAGTGCACTAGCAAAAGTTGTCCTAATCATTGTCTTCACATACGTATGGAGCCACTCCTGTGCTCTCTTCATGTTTATTCTTCCAAGTACCATTTTGCTGATCCCTAAGTAGTTTTTCTCTGACCCATTCAAATAGCACTAGTATTCCATGGTTCCAGTCTACTAACTCATCTTTGACGCTCTTTCTCATTATAGTTTCTTCTTCCAAATGCCATTTTTCTGACTCCTAAGTACCGTTTCACTGACAACCTCAGATAGCGCACATGTTCCATTAGATTGGTTTCAGGCCACTAACTCATCTTTGAAACCCTTACTCATTTTAGCATAATCTACTCCACTATAATCTCATACCCTCAAAATGGTATTTTTATCTTCCCACCATTTTTCATTATGTTGTGACATAACTGGTGTTTGTAACACTATCTCAGCAAGGTATCACTGACCATTTCTAATTTGATTAGAACTACTTTCAGAACTGCATCCTTTCTTACAATGTCATAGACCACCTGGCTGAAATCTTTATATGGCGTGACTTGATTTATCTCCCACTCCTTCTCTATGCTGGATCTCATGATCTCCTTAGCTGCTCCTGGCATATTCACATCCTCCATTAACACAACCTTCACACCATAATCATTTATTCTTTCCTCAAATCTCACATCTTCCTAACTTGATGAATGCATTTGGGGATTGGTGCACTGTAGTGATCATTCTCTGGGGTGTTTTTCAAGAGTAGAAACCTCTCTTCCTGCTGATTCTGAGTTAAACTTTAATGCATTTGCTTCCCAGGATGGTCTTTTCTTGTTCCTCACTACTTCCATAGGCTGGTATGGCTTCTCCTTCTTCTAACCTCACTTTTTTACCTTATTTTGTAATATGCTGAGCACTATATTTCTGTGCCTATCCTCTATGCAATATGTAATTCCTGAACAGCCTATAGGAAATCTATATTTCACATATTCAATATAACATTCACACAAACTATTTTTTTCTTTAATTTTACTCAACATTTCTACAACAATGGTGTTAGCGAAGTGCATTTTTTTGTAAAAAAGAATTACATTTTATTTATACACAGATCAATTTTCTTTGTTAGTATGTTTTCAGTATAATGTATGTTGGTGCTTTAAGAAGTCTGATTTCTTTTAAGTCACGTGGCACATTGCATATGTTTTTTAACTTGCTGGTTTAATACTTTCTAAGAGTTCTGATGAAGTCCCACCTATTGTGAAAGGACAAAAGCTAAGCCCTTAAACTGTAAAGTATTTTTTTATAACGTACTGATTTATCATTATTTTTTTTGGTTGCCAATGACGCCTGGGTTTCAGTTTTATATGATGCTATGTCAGCTTTTTTGGCCTCCCTGCCCATCTCCTTCCTTCTTGCACACTGTTTGCTGTTGCATTGCACATGCTCACACTGTTTGCTGTTGCATTGCACATGCTCACACTGTTTGCTGTTGCATTGCACATGCTCACACTGTTTGCTGTTGCATTGCACATGCTCACCTTTATCTCTATCTCCCTTTCATCACTTCTCACAGTCTATCATTTACTCTATGACTTCCTTCCCATTTCCCTCTCCTTTGTAGCTGCCTGCCCCACTTTCTCTGTGCACATTTCTGTGCTGCCTGCTTCATATACTCATCTAACATTTTGTGTCCATGTCCTTCATTTCTCTATCATCTGTATTTCTCCACATCATTCACTCAACTGGCATTTTGGTGACTCTTATTCTTCAATCTCAGTCTGCTGTTTTTCACCAACTTATATCAATCATCTACCCTCTCAAGCTTCCACTTTGTTAAGAAATATTTCACTCTTCTGCAGAGACAACATCCTTTGCTAACTCTAAGCTTGTTGAGGAAAGCTGACATTATGAGCTGTCAACCATCCCATCCCCACTCTCTTTGCTTAGTTTGCACTGCTTTGTTCATCCTGTCAAACAACTCTTTTCAGTGATCAACATGTATGTGTTTCTCATCTTTTGATATCTATGTATTGATATATCTGCATAAAGAAAAATTAAAAGATGGCATGTGCACGTGCACACATACACTCACACACACACACACACACACACACACACACACACACACACACACACACACACACACACACTATATTCTGAAAAGTTTTGATTTTTCTTTAGGTGCATAGACGTGTGTGTGTGTGTGTGTGTGTGTGTGTGTGTGTGTGTGTGTGTGTGTGTGTGTGTGTGTTAGATATTTTTGACCATATTACCTCATGTGGTACATGGTATCCTTGACCTCCTTTGTAAATATCAGAACAGAAGCAAGGTAATAAGCAAATAAGAGTGACACATTGCCAGCTATTTAAGAAGAGCAGGCAAGCAATTAACTTTTAATATATCTGCAAAATATCTTGCCCAAGAACAATAAAAATTATGAACAAGTGAGTCCATTAATGGTATCCTTGACTTCTTTGGCAAATACCAGGCAGTCAGTATGCAAATAGGCAATTAAGAGGTGTAACAAGTTAACAGACATTTAAGTGTAGCAGGCAAGTAATTAACACATCACTTATTACAATATCTTATTGAAGAAGAATGAAATGTATGCATTAGTGTCTCTTTGTTCTAAATGAGGTGCCCTACATTTACTGCTTTCTAGATTTTGTAGGACTTTAAGAAACAGCAAAGCAATTACAATCAATTCAGTATGGATATGGGATGCTTATAATACCATAGCTATTTTTCATTAAACTTCATGTCAGATATTAAGAAGGGAAACTAAAATCGAGACTGGTATAAATTATGAAAGGAATACACATAAACTCAGTCTCTCACAACCCTCACAACACACACACACACACACACACACACACACACACACACACACACACACACACACACACACACACACACAGAAATTGTTACACTTCTTTCTTTTAGCAGTGACTTCAAATTATAAAGAGTGAAACAAAGATGCTAGATGTCTATCTCATTTCAAATGTTAAAGCAATACATTTTAATATACTAGGTTTAAATAATGTTATAATGTTCAATATGTTGTATGCTAAATGTAAATCAGAAAATGAAACTTCAGACTCTACAGATTTAAGCACCTAACTTATAAACATGGTCTGCAAATGCTTTGGGACAGTATGCATTTAAAACCACATACCAAGCATGTAGATGATTCATAACACCTGTAGAACTGCAGTCCAAGGGTTTCACCAGTGTATACCTGAAACCTGTTAGGTACACAGTACAAATGAAAATAGGAATAATACTAGTCAAGCAATGAAAGGGGCCATACGCTGTTTAACCATATACTCCTTTAAGTAGACACACTTAAAAGACCCTGCCACCCTTGTCAAGCACTTAATACTGCTTACCCCTCAAATTGAACGGGTTTTTGCATGATAACCCTGGTGTAAATTTGTGTCTACCCATTCTGTCATCAAGACTAGCCATAAAGGTAGCCAAAGTAGTACTTTGTTTGACCTGTAATGGTATCTTATTCCATTGGCTGGAAATATATTACATTAGGAACCTGTCCTTCTAAGAAGTCTTGTATATGTTTTAGTACAGATTTAGGTCTCTAACACAGGTGTTTGCAGACAGAGGCACTGGTTTTGTGAAGAAAAAGGAAGATCAAATAGGATCAGTTCTTTCATGGCTGAAAAAAGTTGGATACAAGTCACTTTAGAGCAGCAAGTTGGTTACCAGGTATAAGGGAAGTCATGGTAATCTTTTCAGATAGTTAAAGTACTTAAGGCCTATAGTTTCATTTAGAAATATTTAGGACCTTTCATATTGAGTGAAATGCTTGAATTTATACATACCAAAGGGGACATTGTATAAGAGGATGGGTACAATATGAGAAGAATACAAGGGTAGGCTGTCTTCTTTGGCTCTTGAAGATATTTTCATGATAATTACCTGGTTCAAATAGAAGGATTTCCTGATTATGGTACAAACATGATGATCAAATGAGAGAGAGAGAGTTGTCCATGTAGGTATCCTGATCTACTGTGACTGTCTCTGAATGAAGGAGAGTGTCATGTATAACATAAGAAGTGGGAGTAGCTTTTTTGCTGAATGCTACTTTTCTGTACTTTTTTCATCTAACTTTAAACCATTTTCAATATGCCAAGTATATGCATAGTCCAGCCCTTGCTGGAGCTATTTAGTATCAGTGGATAGGTGAAGAATAGTGTGGAGCTTGCAGTCATCAGCACACTTGGTCAGCAACAATTCTGGGATATTGGGTTGGATTTATGCAAAACAGAAGCCCAATTAGAGATGGCCTGGCACAGATTCCAGAGACAATTTTGCTTTCAGGGAATACACCAGCCACTTTCACAATCCAGGATATGTTGGACAGCCAATATGAAGTCCGGCAAACAAAGTAGGGGTTTACATTATGTTTGCCTTATTTTTCAATAACTACAGCTTAGGAGGTCAGGTCAGGATAAGTCGTATGCACAGAGGGACCACTATGCATAGACTCTGTAACCTTTTCAAACAAGATTACTTGGTTCAAGTGAAATTACCTGACCTTCACAAACCAAAATGATTGGGGAATAGTACAGTTAAGTTACCTAAGTCTGCATAAATAAATTCTGTTTTGATACATTACACAACTTATTATCTAAGGCTGCTGAGGATGATAGGCCTACAACTACATAGGACTGTAGGAGGGCCACCCTTGTATAGGGGAATTGCAGTAGTTGTTATCCATGCATCAGGCACAAACACTGTAGATACACTGAAGTTGAACAGTTTCAGCATGGGGTCAGATAGTGGACACCTACGGCTAATGAGAGTGCAGCCAGGTATGTTGTCTGGTCTCATGGATTAACCTCTGACAAGGCATTACAGCAAAAACTAGATTTTCAAGGATTGTGAGGGCAACATTGTGGAAAGGTGGGGTAAAGTTAGCCCTAAATTTGTCTGCAAATATATTGGTTATATCTTTGGGATCAGTGTGTGTGATGTTATTATGGATGACATCACAGTAGTTTTGGATTGCTTAATTTTCTGACATTACTGAAAGAAAGATTTGTAGTTTTCTTTGGTATCTGTGCCAAGCTCAAGTTCATATTCTGCTTCACATTTTCTAGTAGTGCTACTGAGCTCTTTGCTGGCATGTTTCAATGTTGTTTTGAGGTAGAGGATGGGAATTTATTGCATCTTTTCACTATTTTCCTTCAAGGAGGTTTATTCCTGAATGTACCATTATATTTAGGGCAGATGGGTACTGACCTTTCCATGGAGCTGTTCTGACTCTTCTGTTCTATGTGTATTTGCAAGGGATTTTTGGGAATGTTGTACACATCCTCTTCAAACTGAAGTAGTTTTGCCCATGAGAAGTTCTTGAAGATGGTCTTGTTTGTTGATGGAATAAAACAACCAGGCCTGACAAACAAAATAAAAAAATGTAGTCAGATTTAACCAGGATGAAGAGGTGTGGCATGGGTTACTTTAAGGGGCTAAGGTAGTAAGGACCAGGTGCAGGATGTCAGAGCCCTCGCTGGGTAATTTTACAGTTTGCTCCAGTGCAAAGTCTTGGAAATGCTGATCATAACTATTTTTAGGGGTGTGTGCCAATCTATGTTTGGGTAATTGAAATGCCCTAACAAGAGGGTGCCTGCCTTGATATTTAATGCCTAAATGGTATTAAGGCAATTTCCATGATCTTTGGGACATTGATGGAAATCTGTAGCTAGCAATGAAGTAATAGCTGGATTTGTTAAGGGTACTTTGGATCTCCAGGAGCTCCAGGTAGATTTATGGGTAATATGATATGAGGTCATGGTGTTTCTAATATATACAGATACTTCCCCACATTTTCACAAGGGTCTGACGACATGGTAGGTGCTAAACCCTGGTATAGAAATTGTAATTTTCACTTTCATAATATTAAATATGGTATTGTAAGAAAGTCCTTCTATATTGCACAGATTATAAACAAAGGGATTGTGACTAAATCTAGGGATGTTATTGGCCCCCTTTGATCAGCCCTCATTTGGCCAGTCATTGAAAATAATGACCCCTCTGGTATGTATCTGTCCAGACACATGAAACAACTGTAACATGCACAGATACTTTATTAAAAGAATACAGCATGCAAACAACATGTCCTACATGGACAGACTAAAAGCCATGTCACTATACTTAGTATCTTACAGACTGCTAAAAGGTGGCCTGTGCCTGGCATACAAAACATCCTCTAGCCCAGTACTGATGGATTTCTTGTAAATCAACAAGTCAAATGGTATCAGAAATACTCACTCTAGGGATCTAACTATTTTCTGCAAAATCAACAGAATGGTTTGGATGGGCAGGTATATCTCTCAGAGGATGCTGCTGCTTTGGAATAGAGTCCCTATCCACATCATGCAAAGTTATCAAGTGCAACTTGGATCTATGGTTTGGCAACAACAATATTTATCCCAGGACTACCCCTGTACTAGTACTGGACAGAGACAGCTCCTAAATACTTTATCCCATGCATGGATCCCCTCAAATCATTTATGATATAATCCCACTTATTGTCATTATTGATAATGTATAATTATCAAACATGGGATGACTAATCTGTAATCAAATTGGATAGGATAATCTGAGCACAACAAAGAAAATTGGCTAGACTTAAACTGGCCTGTAAGGGCAGCTAGCCTAGTACTTACCTATGAACCTATAATCCTACAGATGGAATGCTGTGTCAGCAATTAAACCATGTCTAGCTAAACACAGCACACATGAATGTGTTCAAGCTGCAGAATCCTCAACTTCTGTCACCTTTGTATTAAAACTCCAAGCACTGAGTAGTACCACCACGATGTTGTCTGAACTTGAGTTTTAGTCAGTTATGTAGGAATGTCCAGTAAGAGGACTCTGCCTAAAAAGACACTATAGGGGAGCAAAGACTTTAGCCAGTATGTGGAAAAGCCCTGACATGAATGGGTGTAAGCCAAGTCTAGCAATACTGGAGGTTGTATCTATCATCTCATCCCAAACTTACATGTATAGGACCTCCATAGATTGACAGTTGACTAGTTAATTGTTAAATCCAATTATCTTGTCATAGTATATAGTCATTATTCATATTTTAATGCAAGATGCTACTCAAGACCAGCATCTTTCTTGCCACTAACACATGCAGATTAATTTCTATCATGATTCTCATAATGTCCTCCTGAGAGGAATGCCTCAGGTCATTTACTACCATATATGCCACTACTAGGTCATAGTCATATTTATCTTGATTAAGGGTCCTTAGGGTTCTTGTAACATCATAGATCTAGGCACCAGACAAGCAGCTTATAGTCACCCTGCACTTTTTCATTCTAGAACCACAATGCCACAAAAAAAAAATAATAATAAATATTAAAATCCACAAGGGTCTGGAGCTAGATTCACAACCATGTTCATTTAATCTACTTTTTCAGGCTACTGAGTTTGGATTCTGTATGCTTAACTACAGAGTCATCTATGACTAAAACGTTTCCCCTGAGAGGAAGCAGACTTAGTGGGCCTTATGGTGTTAGGCCTGCCTTCCTGATGACTCTTTGGCTAGCGGGTTGCACTACCAATTGGTAGTAGTGCCGGACATTCAGTAATCATAAGGCTGTTGCTAGACTGCCTAAGAGTGCCTAATGCAATCAGATGGGACACAGACAGGGTAAGAACAGACGGCTTTGCAATGTTCCCAGAACATGGAGGCCTGGGGCTTGCGCAGTACTTGGGGGATGGAGAGAGACTATTATAGTAGACCCTTTTCCTGGAAATTACTAGTACTGCTCTCACCACAGCTTTACACAGATAGGAATCAATGTCTCTTTGCTCCTTCTCTTACAAGAAGCAAAACAGTAGCACTAATCCCAAACTGACTGCTGTAATGTAGGTCATAGGCTCTTTAGTGATCAACAATTTTGGCCCAGCTTTTGCAGGGGTCTATAGATGTGTAGCCTTTTCCTGGTAAATGTCCTGGCTAGCACATCCATCGGCTCTGCACAAGAGCAGGACATGCTGCACGTGCTACACAACAATACAGAAATAAAAATTACCCAAAAACAAGTGAAAAATGCAGTGCCGAGAAATGAAAATAAAGTTGTTTCCACCTCAACAGCAAACAGACCAATGAGGGAAGTATTGTTCATGCTGCTCACTCAGAGACAGTCAAGAATAAATAACCCTCTTCTCCTTCTCTCACCAGGAGCAAAGTGGTATCAATATCCCCAAACTGGATCCTAAGAAAAAGTTATCAGACTTTCCAGTGATTGGTAGTCTCTTGGAATTCTAGGAAATAATGCCCTTCAGAACCTTCTCCTACCAGGAGTAAAACAACATTAATAATGCCAAGATGATTCCTGAAAAGTGGATTGTATGATCTCAAGTAATTTGCAGTCTTGTCACTGATGTTGCAGATTTTAAAAATAAGATGGAAGAAAAGTGGTCTAACCCTTCTTGATAACACAGCATTATACAGGTAGAAAGGTGGGAATGAAAGGTTAATTCAAGCTTTAGCAGTCGGGGGGGGGTCTTAATTTGATTCTGAAATGCTCACTACTATGTACAGATGACAAGAGACTAGCAGGAGCTTCCAAAGACAAGTTTACAATAAGGACAGTCAACTCTAGATCAATAGGTTTGAAAGAAAAACACAGATTAGCTGGTGAGTGAGATCTCAGTATTCTGGGTCTGTGAAACAGTATATATGTAAGTAAACATGACATAACTAGCACAGTTCATGAATCCTAAACCATAAATGAGCATGATACTCATTGGTTATGACTGCAGTGTCAGCTACATAACAATCCAATCACCCTCATAACTTCTTGTCTTCCACACCATTGCATAACTAAGCAACAATGTCAGTGTAACCTAGAAAGAAAACATTATAAAGTGCATTTTAGTGTTGTAAGAAAATGCTACCCTGTAAGCAGACACCTGAGTTGCAGTCTAGACTGCTGCCTCACCATGAACACACAGCAACCCCAACCAGCGAGGATACAGTCCCCCTACCAAGGAGGGCAGAATAACTATCAAATCTCTTCAAAATGCAATTATGTGTATGACTTATTAGAAACACGAATGGCCAATGGGTCTTATTTAAAAAAAAATCACTTTTGGCCAGCCATGTATACTATCTTAAACACTACTGGGTTGAACATTGATCAATGACCAATTACAGACTAACCCAGGGTATATAAGCATATATAGAAATTCCTAACATGTATTTTATGCTTTACAATGCCGTACTGTACAATACACTGATAAACACTGACAGCACAGACATATGCTGGGAATTGTAATTTACAAAACGTTATGTTGAGAAGATTTAGGGCGTGTACCACTCCGTGTCCCCATTTGGTATGTAAGGTTTGTAGAGAATGAAGTGTAGCATTTGAAGTTGTGATAGCAACAATAAATTGGGGAATTCAAGCCAGTGGAGGGATGGAAGGGCTAGGCAGTGATGTGTATTTTAAGTAGAGTTGATGATTAATCTGGCTATCTTATGGTAAGTTTGATGGAGATTGTTAAAGGTTGCAGTTTGAATGCTGGTGAACACGGGTGAGAATAAAGAAGTGATGGGAGGAGGAGAGCTTGTGCAAGGGAGAGTCTAGCATTTGGCATTAGAAATTTTTTGTTATAATATAGTAAACCTAGTTTCTGGTTTGTCTTTTTTTATACATCGGAGAAGGTGCATATTAAATTTTAGTTCATCACTGATGATGACTCCAAAGAGTTTTGTGTGAGCTTCAGGTTTAATAGTTGTGTTATTAGAGGAAGTGATAGAAAAGGAGGATTTGTGATGCGAAAGAGAGCAGGGGAGAAATAGTAATAGTTTGGTCTTTTTAGGTTTGAGGATAAGTAGGTTACTTGTTAGCCACTGTTTGGTAGATAAAACGGTATGCTGAGTGAGTACATGGAGTTCAGAGATGTCTGAGATGGAGATGAGAGTGGAATTGTCGGCATATTGGATGAGAGAGGATTGTTTACAAGATGTGTGGAGGTCATTGGTGAAAATATTGAACAGGATGGGCCAAGATGGAGCCTTGGGGAACACCAACTTGGACAGGTAAGAATGGGGAAGAGGAAGAGAGCCATTTAATAGACTGCTGTCTGCAGGATAAGTAGCTGGAGAACCAGGCTAGGGAGGAGGAAGAGAGATTGAGACTTGCAAGTTTAGATAGTAGTAGGGGATGGGAGACAGTGTCAAATGCTTTGTAAAGGTCTAGGAAGAGACAAGAGATACATTAGTTGTTATCCAGGGCCTAAGCAATGGTATGGGTAAAGGATAGGAGGTCAGTAGTTGTACTATCGTTGGGACAAAAACCATGCGGGGTGGGTGTGAGAAGATTGTGGTGAAGGAGGTGTTTTAGAAGTTGTGAGTGTATGCATTTTTCAAGAATTTTAGAGAGGGGGGATAGGATAGCTATGGGCCGATAGTTAGATGGGTCTGTGCCGTTACCACCTTTGTGTAGAGGTATAGTGAAAAAGGATTTCCAAAGGGTATGTACAGTGGATTCCTTCATGGATCTGCTGATTAGCATCGACACTGGGCAAGCTATTGAATAAGCAGCCAGTTTGAGGATAACAATCAGGCAGCAACTGAATGTGCCAAATAAATAAAAGGAAAGATGTAAGGTGAAGGACCAGATGAAAAGGCAAGAAATGTGGAAAAAGCATAAATATAGTTGCAAGTATAGAAAACTCCAGAAAAAAAACTCATGTTGATCTAGAATGAATGCAGTAATGGTTAAGGAGAGGTGAATTTAAACCAAAAGATGAAAGGTTAATATTGGCGGCCCAAGACAGTGGGGTACGTACACGTTGGTTTACAAAGTCCATTAAACATGTGGGAGAAACAGACAAATGTAGGTTTTGTAAAACAGAATTGGAAACAGTTGCACACCTTGTTGCTGGTTGGGACATACTAATGGCAGAAGGACTGTATACAGAAAGGCATAATAATGTGGCAAGACTGTCGCACTGGGGATTGTGCAAACATTATGGTACTGAAGTGCCTGAAAAACACTGGAAATATGAGTCACAAAGCATCATATAAACTGATGAAGTCTACATTACATGGGATCACCCATTACCAACAGTTCAAAAGATAGATGCTAGAAAACCAGATATAGTGGTCCAGGAAAGGAAGACAAAAGTAGCATTGATCATGGAAATCGCCACACCCAGTGACTACAGTGTCCTTCATACAGAGAGAAACAAAGTCATAAAATATCAGGATTTCCAGCCAGAAACGTGAGCAATGTGGAAGAAAGATACCCAGATAGTTCCAATAGTAGTAGGAGCAGTGGGTCTTATAAAAAAGAGTCTACATTTCTATTTAAATATGCTATTAATACATGTAACTCCATCCGAATTGCAGAAGGAGTCATTACTGGGCACATTGCAGGTGCTGCGAAGAGCACTCTGGGCTGACATCACTGAGTGAAACAATACTAATTTCATGAACTTTAATCATACTTTGACTTAGGAATGGGGTATATTCCTGTCATAGTATTAGAAACTGAAAAGATTTGAAGAAATTAAAAAGGCATCTGAATGGAGAGCCGATAAGTCAGCAAGCATAGGAGAGTAGTATTGCTGAAATTGAATTCATCCTCATGTCTTAAGTACCTTCACAAGGTGGAACCTGTTTTTCAGAAAATCTCACCAAGACAGCACTGATACAGAGACTGTATTTTATATAGCATATATCATGGACAGAAGTAGGTTAAAAATAAAAAAAAGATTGCTGGGTGCATAAGACTCAGGATAAAAAAGTGCCCAATCCTGATAGGCACACTGATGCCAGAAATAGAAAAAATTACAGTGTATACCATCCCCTTAGATATCCAATGAGCTATGGCCAAAGCGGTCATCAGAGGAATACTCATACAAAAATCATCTTATTATAAAAAAAAGAGAACTTGTACATCAATAACCTCAACAATGAGCAAAAGATGACTGATGCACAACTACAAAAAGATTTTTCTCCTGAACTGGAAAAGAAATTGCATGTGATACAAAAAAAAATGTACTCATTTCACTTACAAAATCAATCCTTGGTAGAACTCAAACTCCTTCACGGATATTCGAAATGGGCCCAAATCCCCTCCAGAACACTATCTGGACTCATAAACATCAAAGAGGGACCAAACTATATTAATGACATAAAATACAAAGGGAAAAACTTATACGGTAATAAAGATATTGTTAACTCTTTTGTAAATATTTTCACTGAAATCTATAATCCTCAAAACCAGACCCCAAATGAAATGCACAAAAAATTCCTAAATGAGCTATCTGTTCCAAAATTATCATTCGCGCAAAACACCCTTCTAAACAGCCCCATAACACTGAATGAAATAATGCTAGCTATTAAAAAGCTTAAACCAAATAAGGCACCAGGTCCTGATGGCTTTACATTAGAATTTTATAAAACTTTTAGTCGTCACCTTTCTAAAATCTCCTTGCTATGTATAATTATATCATCTCGAAAGGGATTACTGATAAGTATATGAACAATTCGAAAACAATATTCATCCCAAAACCAAACTCTGACAAGTCCAACCCTCTCTGCTATAGGCCCATCACCCTTATTAACGTTGACATCAAAATCTTATCTACCTTTTTTGCTAATAGAATTCATAAAGTTATAGCTACAGTCATTTCTCCTGAACAATTGGGATTTATGAAACAGATGCAGTTGTGTGACAATACTCTTACCTTAAACACATTAATGTTGTTTCTAAAAAGTGATAACCACCCGCATTATGCACTCACCCTTGATGCTACCAAAGCCTTTGATAACGTTGATCTAAACTTCCTTTACCTAACCATGAAATTATTTAGCTTTCCTGATCTGATTATCAACACTATTAATATGCTTTATAACAATGCCTCTACTTCCCTATATATAAATAAAACTTTATCACGCCCTATTAAAATTACCAATGGCACTAGGCAGAGTTACCCACTCTCTCCTTATCTTTTCAATTTATATCTGGAACCTTTCCTTCTCTGGGTTAAACAAAAGACATATCACCATATCCTAAAAGTCTTCAACATTGATATAAATTATTCTGCATTTGCAGATGACCTAAATATCTATTTTGAGCTTCCCAACATCGATCTTCAAAAAATTCAAAATTCTATTAATCTTTTTGCTGAGGCTGCTAATTATAAATTAAACCCTGCTAAATCAACTATTTTTCCATTAAACCCTACAAACCATTTAGAATATTACTTCCCCCTGTCTGACATTCCTTTCAAATATACAATTAAATACCAAGGAATAAATTTCACACACCCTCACCTAGAACTAATAAAAGCAAACCTATATTGAGTCTGGTATCAGATAAATAATGATCTAACTAGATGCTCTTCCTGCCCTAACTTCCAGTTTTGGAGTAATTGACTGGCCCCAAAATCTGCTGGATAGATTAGATAGGAAAACAAGAAAGATGCTGCATGCTCACCAAATGATTTATAAAAATCATTGCATACCAAGATTATATATTGCCCATTCTGAAGCAGGGATGGACCTCCGTGAAAATGATTACATGTATAGATCTGCAATCTTGGGACTCCACACATATCATAAGATCCAAACATAGTGAAAGTTTTGAAACATGAGGAGAATAAATCTAAGATGACTTCCCTGCTTAGGCTAGAAGAAGCATATCGGCATCAAACAGGACTGGAAGTCAAACCACAGGTTATTTATTTATTTAATTATTTCTTAACATTTGTTAACCGGGTTAATCCAGCTGGGCTTGTGGCCTATTTTCAGTGGGGGCTCGAGGAGAAAAACTCCAAGAAACATACAGTTTACAGACAAATGACACTATATACATTTGTAGTATGATAAGAAATGTATTATACAATGATAATTGAAATTCAATAGCAAAATGCAATGTTTGTAGTTACATCTGTCCTAAGTTTACAGAGTAGAGACTTATTTACATATTTACAAGAGTTTTGTCCATCAGATGGAGTATAAAGTAGAGAAATATCCCCTAACAGGGGGAATATATTATTGAGAGGGGGATTACAGTCATGGTTCCCAAAAGGAAGAGAGGAGTTAAGTTGGGGCTTGACAAGAGCAGATTTTGGTGTTAAGCAGATGAAGTCTGAGTTTTTCTTTAAAGTGGGATGGGTGAATAGTGGAACATATGTCCCTAGGAAGTTTGTTCCAAGTCTGGGCGATGGAGTGTTTATATAAGAGTTTGCCTACTGCTTTTTTAGGTTGGTAGGTGTGTAGTAGTTGCTTAGAGGTACGGAGATTGCAAGAATGTGTGTAGATAGAGATGAAGGAAGAGAGAGTAGGGCAAGATGAAGGTTTGTAGAGAATGAAGTGTAGCATTTGAAGTTGTGATAGCAACAATAAATTGGGGAATTCAAGCCAGTGGAGGGATGGAAGGGCTAGGCAGTGATGTGTATTTTAAGTAGAGTTGACGATTAATCTGGCTATCTTATGGTAAGTTTGATGGAGATTGTTAAAGGTTGCAGTTTGAATGCTGGTGAACACGGGGGAGAATAAAGAAGTGATGGGAGGAGGAGAGCTTGTGCAAGGGAGAGTCTAGCATTTGGCATTAGAAATTTTTTGTTACAATATAGTAAACCTAGTTTCTGGTTTGTCTTTTTTTATACATCAGAGAAGGTGCACATTAAATTTTAGTTCATCACTGATGATGACTCCAAAGAGTTTTGTGTGAGCTTTAGGTTTAATAGTTGTGTTATTAGAGGAAGTGATAGAAAAGGAGGATTTGTGATGAGAAAGAGAGCAGGGGAGAAATAGTAATAGTTTGGTCTTTTTAGGTTTGAGGATGAGTAGGTTACTCGTTAGCCACTGTTTGGTAGATAAAACGGTATGCTGAGTGAGTACATGGAGTTCAGAGATGTCTGAGATGGAGATGAGAGTGGAATCATCGGCATATTGGATGAGAGAGGATTGTTTACAAGATGTGTGGAGGTCATTGGTGAAAATATTGAACAGGATGGGCCAAGGATGGAGCCTTGGGGAACACCAACTTGGACAGGTAAGAATGGGGAAGAGGAAGAGAGCCATTTAACAGACTGCTGTCTGCAGGATAAGTAGCTGGAGAACCAGGCTAGGGAGGAGGAAGAGAGATTGAGACTTGCAAGTTTAGATAGTAGTAGGGGATGGGAGACAGTGTCAAATGCTTTGTAAAGGTCTAGGAAGAGACAAGAGCTGCATTTGTTGTTATCCAGGGCCTAAGCAATGGTATGGGTAAACGATAGGAGGTCAGTAGTTGTACTACCGTTGGGACAAAAACCATGCGGGGTGGGTGTGAGAAGATTGCGGTGAAGGAGGTGTTTTAGAAGTTGTGAGTGTATGCATTTTTCAAGAATTTTAAAGAGGGGGGATAGGATAGCTATGGGCCGATAGTTAGATGGGTCTGTGCCATTACCACCTTTGTGTAGAGGTATAGTGAAAAAGGATTTCCAAAGCGTAGGTACAGTGGATTCCTTCATGCACCTGCTGATTAGCATCGACACTGGGCAAGCTATTGAATAAGCAGCCAGTTTGAGGATAACAATCAGGCAGCAACTGAATGTGCCAAATAAATAAAAGAAAAGATGTAAGGTGAAGGACCAGATGAAAAGGCAAGAAATGTGGAAAAAGCATAAATATAGTTGCAAGTATAGAAAACTTCAGAAAAAAACTCATGTTGATCTAGAATGAATGCAGTAATGGTTAAGGAGAGGTAAATTTAAACCAAAAGATGAAAGGTTAATATTGGCGGCCCAAGACAGTGGGTTACGTACACGTTGGTTTACAAAGTCCATTAAATATGTGGGAGAAACAGACAAATGTAGGTTTTGTAAAACAAAATTGGAAACAATTGCACACCTTGTTGCTGGTTGGGACATACTAATGGCAGAAGGACTGTATACAGAAAGGCATAATAATGTGGCAAGACTGTCGCACTGGGGATTAGGTTCATAGGTTCATAGGTTCATACTAGGCTATCTGCCCTAGGGTATTTATAAGCCTAGCCAGAGTTGTGTGGCTTTCACCACCCCTTAGGTTGAAGAATACTATACCCATTAGTTTGCCGTGCCTCTGTCCAGCAGTGATACAGAGATGATCCCCGGGGTAAACCTACGATCTCCCATCCACTGGTCAAGATTCCTCTTGAACAGAGCCAGCGAGGTGCTCTGTCTCACATGGACCGGCATTCTGTTCCACAGCATAGGGAGTCTCTGGGTGATGAATCTGTCCCTTCAGCACGTCCTATTTATATCCGTGTTGAGGTTTAAGTCTCTTGCTCTTGTGGCTCTGGTGGATTTGGATTTTTTGAGGTGGAGCATGTCCATTAATTCCGGGTTGGATATGGCCTTGTATGTCAGGCACAGGTCACCTCTGAGCAGACGGTATGCGACTGAATAGAGCTGGAGTTTCTTCAATCGGGCAGCATATGGCATATTTTTGAGCCCCTTTATCCTTTTGGTGAGGAACTTTTGGGGTCTTTCCAATTGCTGCAGGTGTCGGGTAAGATACATTCCAAATGGGGCATTGTACTCAATCATTGATCTGATAAGTGAAGAGTACAGGGGAACAATGACCTCCCTTGATCTGGATGTGAATCCCTTCATAATCAGGTGGGCAATGTAGAAGGTCCTCCTAACCACTTTGGCAATGTGAGTGTCAAAAGAAAGGTTACTGTCAACTTGGGTCCCCAGGTCCTGATAACCTCTTCTGTGCTTAATGGATTGCCACCTATGTGGTAACTTAGTTACCTTGTTTTACCAAAGGGTATGACTATACATTTTTTGGCGCTTAGCTTAAGGCCATGGCTCTGGCACCAGTTATCCATTTCTATGAGACCTCTCTGAAGGATATCTGTGTCTGATGGATTTTCAACTATGGCGCCCAGTTTGCAGTCATCTGCAAACTTTGTCAGCCACAATCCTCTATGTTTGCCTGCACTTCTGAAAAGTAGATGCCGACCAAGAGGGGGCCCAGGACTGAGCCCTGTGGGACACTGCTTGTGACCGGATTGTGAGGATTGTGCAAACATTATGGTACTGAAGTGCCTGAAAAACACTGGAAATATGAGTCACAAAGCATCATATAAACTGATGAAGTCTACATTACATGGGATCACCCATTACCAACAGTTCAAAAGATAGATGCTAGAAAACCAGATATAGTGGTCCAGGAAAGGAAGACAGAAGTAGCATTGATCATGGAAATCGCCACACCCAGTGACTACAGTGTCCTTCATACAGAGAGAAACAAAGTCATAAAATATCAGGATTTCCAGCCAGAAACATGAGCAATGTGGAAGAAAGATACCCAGATAGTTCCAATAGTAGTAGGAGCAACAGGTCTTATAAAAAAGAGTCTGCATTCCTATTTAAATATGCTATTAATACATGTAACTCCATCCGAATTGCAGAAGGAGTCATTACTGGGCACATTGCAGGTGCTGCGAAGAGCACTCTTGGCTGACATCACTGAGTGAAACAATACTAATTTCATGAACTTTAATCATACTTTGACTTAGGAATGGGGTCTATTCCTGTCATAGTATTAGAAATTGAAAAGATTTGGAGAAATTAAAAAGGCATCTGAATGGAGAGCTGATAAGTCAGCAAGCATAGGAGAGTAGTATTGCTGAAATTGAATTCATCCTCATGTCTTAAGTACCTTCACAAGGTGGAACCTGTTTTTCACAAAATCTCACCAAGACAGCACTGATACGGAGACTGTATTTTATATAGCATATATCATGGACAGAAGTAGGTTAAAAATAAAAAAAAGATTGCTGGGTGCATAAGACCCAGGATAAAAAAGTGCCCAATCCTGATAGGCACACTGATGCCAGAAATAGAAAAAATTACAGTGTACACCATCCCCTTAGATATTCAATGGGCTATGGCCAAAGCGGTCATCAGAGGAATACTCATACAAAAATCATCTTATTATAAAAAAAAAGAGAACTTGTATATCAATAACCTCAACAATGAGCAAAAGATGACTGATGCACAACTACAAAAAGATTTTTCTCCTGAACTGGGAAAGAAATTACATGTGATACAAAAAAAAAATTTACTCATTTCACTTACAAAATCAATCCTTGGTAGAACTCAAACTCCTTCACGGATATTCGGAATGGGCCCAAATCCCCTCCAGAACACTATCTGGACTCATAAACATCAAAGAGGGGCCAAACTATATTAATGAAATAAAATACAAAGGGAAAAACTTATACGGTAATAAAGATATTGTTAACTCTTTTGTAAATATTTTCACTGAAATCTATAATCCTCAAAACCAGACCCCAAATGAAATGCACAAAAAATTCCTAAATGAGCTATCTGTTCCAAAATTATCCTTCGCGCAAAACACCCTTCTAAACAGCCCCATAACACTGAATGAAATAATGCTAGCTATTAAAAAGCTTAAACCAAATAAGGCGCCAGGTCCTGATAGATTTATATTATATATGAATTTTATAAAACTTTTAGTCGTCACCTTTCTAAAACTCTCCTTGCTATGTATAATTATATCATCTCAAAAGGGATTACTGATAAGTATATGAACAATTCGAAAACAATATTCATCCCAAAACCAAACTCTGACAAGTCCAACCCTCTCTGCTATAGGCCCATCACCCTTATTAACGTTGACATCAAAATCTTATCTACCTTTTTTGCTAATAGAATTCATAAAGTTATAGCTACAGTCATTTCTCCTGAAAAATTGGGATTTATGAAACAGAGGCAGTTGTGCGACAATACTCTTACCTTAAACACATTAATGTTGTTTCTAAAAAGGGATAACCACCCGCATTATGCACTCACCTTTGATGCTACCAAAGCCTTTGATAACGTTGATCTAAACTTCCTTTACCTAACCATGAAATCATTTAGCTTTCCTGATCTGATTATCAACACTATTAATATGCTTTATAACAATGCCTCTACTTCCCTATATATAAATAAAACTTTATCACGCCCTATTAAAATTACCAATGGCACTAGGCAGGGTTACCCACTCTCTCCTTATCTTTTTAATTTATATCTGGAACCTTTCCTTCTCTGGGTTAAACAAAAGACTTAGCACCATATCCTAAAAGTCTTCAACATTGATATAAATTATTCTGCATTTGCAGATGACCTAAACATCTATTTTGAGCTTCCCAACATCGATCTTCATAAAATTAAAAATTCTATTAATCTTTTTGCTGAGGCTGCTAATTATAAATTAAACCCTGCTAAATCAACTATTTTTCCATTAAACCCTGCAAACCATTTAGAATATTACTTCCCCCTGTCTGACATTCCTTTCAAATATACAATTAAATACCAAGGAATAAATTTCACACACCCTCACCAAGAACTAATAAAAGCAAACCTATATTGATTCTGGTATCAGATAAATAATGATCTAACTAGATGGAAAAACATCAATTTTTCTTTGCTATCAAAATCTGCTATCATTAAAATGAATATTTTGCCTAGAATCCTTTTTCATCTTAACTCCATCTTCTTAAACGTTCCAAAAATTTTTTGCAGAAAAAGGAAACCACAATCTCATAGTTTTTATAGTTCCCTAAATCAACTAGAATATCATACAGGAATCTAATTACCTCAAAGAACAAAGGCGGCTTAAGTCTCCCGGATTTTAATTTATATTACAACATCATTAATGCTAGCCATCTAATTCAAATAGCCTGCTATGACCCCTCTGCTGAAACTTGGTACCCAACCTGGATCAAAATCTGGTGCAACTATATATATTCGTTAAAACTCAATCCATATGCTGTCCCCTTTCTTGTAGCTGATGGTGACTACAAGTTCAAGATCTTGCCTACACTAAAGAACAAAATTTGCATCTTTCAAACTCTGATGACCTCCTTAAATTTACACAGTACTATTCCCATTCTCCAACCTATTCACCTAAACCCTAACTTAAAAATCAATAATAAATGATCGATCTAACAAACTTCCCTATTGTTAAGAAAGCCATAGTTTGGCACTTCTATAACTCTAAAAATGTTGCCGAGGTCAAAGCTTTATTTGGTGCTCCTGACAAATATGATCCTATCTTAAGGCAAATTAGCTCACTTATAAAACAAAAATTCTTTAACTATAGAGTGAAAGAGGAAGACATTATAGTATCACAATCTATCATTAAATCACTTTTCCTATGGAACAAAATGATTTTGAATACCTATAAACTTGTGTCAAGCATTAAGTATAATCATTCACTTCTATTTTCCAAATATTAGGACGGTATACAAGGAGAAATTTCTATGGAGTCTAAGTGCGAAGCAATCAATAATACCCTGAATTTAACCCCCTTCAAAAACCTAATTTACACTCAGCTTATGATAAACAACAATTCCTACTATACCCCAGCAGTCTTACTGAAATTTGGATACAATAAAAACCTAACCTGTCCGTTCTGTTCCCTCCCACATGTACATATACTTCACATCTTTTGGAGCTGTAAGAATATTTACAAACTTTGGTGTTCTCTCAGAACTCAGTTGGAAAAAATGGGATACGAAAAAAACACATTCTCTTGGCAAACTATGATTTTAAATATTATTCCTAAATCTCTTAAGGGTATCATCGCCACATCTGTGTTACAGCCTGTGCCCTTCTCAAATATTTTATAGCCAAGAACTGGGTCAATCCCTCAACAATAGCTTGGGAAAACTTTACATCAATGGCAATCAAATATATATCTGCAGATAAGTTATGCAATAATAACAAAAAGAAAAAAGAATATTTTCAGAATTACTGGTGTAGACTTTTTGACCTAACCCAAATTAAATAATCTTCCAAAATGTGGGTCTCTAACACTACATTCCAGGAAAACCTCCATTAGTATCATTTCTGGCCCTATAACCATTAGACATTGTTACCATCACACGGTAACTTTTGATTTTACAAAATATTTTGTTAGATCATTTTGTTATCTTCTGGCATCCATGGTGTAAATATGTTGTAAATATGGTATAAATAGAAGTACATGGTGTAAATAGTTGTTTTTTTATGGTTATACCCTCCTTACCACTTTTCTTTCTTCTTAAGGCAGTCATATATTCTTCCTTCCAAGCCACTTTCCATTTGTATCCCTAGACTTTGACTGTAATAGGTTATTGGGGGTCTTTACTGCTTATATTGGTCTCTAAGATGTAAGCTTCCTTGTAAGATAACTGCTGTGTTCTAAATGCATAGTTTTTGCACTAACTGTTACATATATACGTGTACTTTACTGCTTCCCGCAAGGACTTACCGTTTTTCCTTTGTATGTATGAAAAGTTTGAAAAATTAAATAAAAATATATTTGAAAAAAAGAAAAAATGACAGTGTAGAATCCTCAAGACAAGGAAACATTCCTACAATGGGGCTTGGCCAGGCCCAAGGGTAGGATGTCCCCCCTATTGTATTAGGAATTAATAGTCTACAAAAATCACAAAAACATATGGTCCAAAAAAGAGACATAAAGATGATAGAGTGGAGCATTGAGGATAAGAAATAAAGTATGTTTTGTTACTATTATGCAAGAAGTCCAGAATTTCTAGACAGAAGTGATACAAAAAGGCTAAGAGAGAAATCAAAGGAAAGAAAATACTTCCATAAGAAAAATGTCAGAAGCTTCAAATAAAAATTTGCGTTCATTAATACAACAGATTTATGAAAAGCATTATATAGACTAAGAAACCTTGGTCCATTTGGAAAAAGAAGCAACTGAGGAAGTGCAAAAATATAAAGAACAAAATGTAGAGACTTTTGAAAGATATAAAAAAGAAATATGGATATGGGAAAGAAAGAGAGATCTGATATGGTACAATATTTATGCAAAGGAGAAAGCTAAATTAACCAACACAAAAAGGCAGCTCCAAATATATTTGAAAAGAAATACAGATAAAAGCATCCAGATATGAAAAAAAATCACAATTAAAAGATAAGGTCACAAAGAGGGAACACAGACCAGAAGATTAGTAAAGTATAAGTTAAAATAATAAAAGATGAAGTTATGGAATACTTTGAAAGTGAAGGATTTAGTGCAGAAAATCTAAACAGAGATTAAATTACAACATGATGAAACAATGAGTCCCCAAAGTAAGGAGAAGCAGGAGGAGCAAGAAACATCGGAAGAAGAAATATAGACATAGGAAAGAAAAAGATTTAATATGGTGCAATATTTATATAAAGGAGAAAGTAAAACTAATCAATACAAAAAGAGCAGCACCAAAGATATTTGAAGGAAAATACAGGCAAAGGCATCTGGACGTGGAAAACTTTGCAATACAAAAAAGTAAGAAAACAAAGAGGAAAAGTAGAAAAGAGGAATACACATGAAAAAGTCAAAGAAATAGAAAGGATGTAGAAAATCTAACTCAGATAACATCACAGCAGGATAGAGCAATGGATCCCCAAATTTAGGAGAAACCAGTGGAGCTGGAAACATTTGATCAGTTGCCCTGTGAAGATACTTTGGAGGCTTTCATAGAAAACCAGTACAAACATTCAGTTGAAGTTGCACAGCAAGGGAAGGAACAGGAAACCGTGGCAACTTTGATGCAGTGTTGTGCAGTGACAGGCCAGTGTGCTCCTATATGAAAGAACAATGAATGACACAGAATGAAACTGAAGTGAATGTGACATAGGAAGATGCTCTGGAACTTTCTATAGAATGCCCACAAGAAATAAAAAAACAAAGAATGTACCCTCAGTTTAGTAGAAAATGATCTAAGAGAAGAGTTGCTTGATTTAATAGATCAATGAAATAAATGGACTTCAGCAAGTCAATAAAACATAAAAAGTTACAAGTTTGATAAAACAAATGAACAGAGTAATCAGGACTGTCCATAGAGATTCATGTGATATAACAGAAGAAAATAGGATATAGCGGAGAAATCGAATACCATCATGGAAGTATCGAATAGAGAAAACTATAAAGCAATTAGGACAAGAAGTGTCAATGTTAGAAGAGTATACAGAAGAGGGAACAGGTCAACAAAAATACTCAGAAAGATAGATGTGATAAAAACAATGCACAGTAATAGGACAGATCAGGATCTATCTTCTGGGTGCTCCGGTTTTCTCCCACATTCAAAGACATGGATCTGGAGCATTTCTCCCCAGGCCTCCACTGAAAAATGGCTTCATTCCAAGTTGGACTTTCCCAGTTAACAAATGTTAAATAAATAAATAAATAAAATCATGCACTATCACAAATAATAAACTAGAAATATCAGCACAGGCAGAAAATCTTAGAAGATATACAAATAAATATTATACAACGACCCCCCATTAATATTCCAAAATGTGCACACTGATTGGTCAGCATGCACATTGTAAATCAGAGTTATACTAATGGAAAAAGGTCCGGTCGCCTGGACGTTTTCCATTAGTATGTCTTTTTTTACAGCAACGGAGAACACAAGATCTCCATTGCTTTTTGCACACTGTCTTGCTATGTTAAATTAGTTTAATATAGCGAGGCAGCTTTAAAAAAAGTAACGGAGATCTTCCTATCTCCATTGCTTTTTTTAAAGGTGTCTCACTATGTTAAATGGGTTTAACATAGTGAGACAACTTTAAAAAAAGCAACAGAGATTCTCCATTGCTTTTTTTAAAGCTGTCTCACTATGTTAAACTCCTTTAACAAAGCGAGACACTTTGTAAAAAGCAATGGAGATCTTGCTTTCTCTGTTGCTTCTGACCACAGCTTTGATGTACTGCATAAGCATACGCATGCGCAGTACATCAGAACTGCCGCAGAATACCAGACAGCTGTGGAAGAGCAGCAAGGAGGCATTATACAATGCCATTATTTAAGAAAAGTAATTATTTTTTTTCTTAAATAATGTCATTATATAATAGCAATAACCCACTTCTGGGTGTGGGTAATGCTGGATTTACCCACGGTTGTCTTTGTTTGGCCATTCGAGCTTCGCCCTCGTGACCAAACCACACCAACTGTGGGTAAATCCAGCATTACTCACACCCAGGCATTGGTTATTGCTATATTATTTTATTTATTTATTTTATTTGACATTTGTTTACCACAGTGGTCTGACTGGGTCTACAGAACCTGTTTTCAGCAGATGCTCAGGGAGAAAAGCTCCACATACAGTACAATACATACAATATAAAGGAAAAATATGAAAAAAAGCAATTTACTGATGATCCAAAAAGTTTTATAAAGAATTGGGAAACAACGCAAAAGGAATTGAAACACCACCAAAAAAGAAGAGATAGATATATTTTGGAGAAATATCTATGAATATCCTGTGGAACATAACAAAGATACTAAATGGATTGAAGAAGTAAAAGAAAGAATAAGAGGTCAAAGTGTACAGGACATGAAATGGAATGAAGTAAGGGCCAGAGAGACTGAAACAAAGTTAAGAAAAGCCCCTAATGGAAAACGCCCAGGCCCAGATGCAGTACCTAACTTCTGGCTAAAAGTATTAACATCTTAACATGAAGGTTTAGCCATGAGTAAGAACTATTTGTATGCACACCCTGACCAGACACCAACCTTGTTGACAACAGGAAAAACAATGCTCCTGCTTAAGAGCAAACCCACAAGCTATCCTAAAAACTATAGACAATTGCTTGCCTTCTGGCAACATGTAAACTATACACTGGAAATGATGCCAGCAGAGTTTATAGTCATTTAGAAGAAACTTAAATTGTGGCAATAGAAAAAAAGGGTAATGAAAGAAAGTCATATGGAATAAAGGATTGTTTGTTGTTAAATAAAGCCATAATGAAGAACTGTGAAAAGGGAAAGAACCTAAGTATGGCATGGATAGACTATAAAACAATCATTTGACCATACCCTACATTCATGGATAAAACAGTGCTTAAAAATGTCTAATATACATCCTACACTGATCAATTACATTATAGCAACCATGAAACAGTGGCAAACCACTATGCAGTTAAGGTATGATAAAGGACAAATTATTATTCCAGGGATAAAAATTCAAAAGGGGATATCCCAGGGTGACTCTCTGTCACCTCTGCTATTTTGTCTTGCCCTTAACCCATTAAGTTGTCTATTTAACAGATTAGGTCATGGCTACAGTTTAGCTCCCAGAAAACAACAAAGTGTAGACATATTCTTTTTGTAGATGATTTAAAATGATTTAAAACGGTATAGTTTATCAGATGAGGAATTGAAAGCACAACTGCAAGTGGTCAAAACTTTTTCAGATGATATAAGAATGTCACTTGGTCTTCATAAATGTGCAAAAGCAACCTTTAAAGCAGGAAAGCTGTGGTACCAAGAAAACATCAGTTTGGGACAGGAATATGATATAAATGCATTTGAGTAAAAGGGAGTGTATACATATCTGGGAACTGATGAAGCAGTGACAATAAAATATGAACAAATGGAAATAAAACTTAGTAAGGAATATTTTAGAAGACTTTAAATTAATACTGAAAACAGCATTAACATCTAGGAATAAAGTCCAGGCTATAAACCAATTTGTTCTTTCTGCTCTAACTTACAGTTTTGGAGTGATTGACTGGCCCCAAAAGGTGTTGGATAGGTTGGACAGGAAAACAAGATGGATGCTTCATGTTCATCAAATTATTTATAAAAATCACTGCATACCAAGATTACATATTCCTTGTTCTAAAAGAGGTGTGGGCCTCCTCAAAATTGATTACATGTATAGATCTGCAATTATGGGACTGCATACATATCTGCTGACCTCACAAGACCCAAACATAGTGAAAGTTTTAAAACATGAGGAGAATAAGTATAAGATGAATTCCCAGCTTGGTTTAGCAGAAGCATATCAGCATCAAGTGGGAATGGAAATCAAACCAGAAGTTGATAAAAATCAGGCAGCAACTGAATGTGCCAAAAACAAAACAAAGAATATAAGGTGAATAATCAGATGAGAAGGCAAGAAATGTGGAAAATGTGTAAATAAAGTTGCAAGTGTAGAAAACTCTTGGAACAACCTCATGTTGATCAGGATCAAATGCAGGAATGGTTAAGGAGATGTAAATTTAAAGCAAAAGACGAAAGGCTAATATTGGCCACCCAAGATAGTGGACAATGTACATATTGGTTTACAAAGTCTATTGAACATGTGGGAGAAACAGACAAATGTAGGTTTTGTAAAATGAAATTCGAAGCAGTTGCATGTAGTGGAAAGGGTAAATAACACAAAATTCCTAAGAGGTCTATATAGCAGATAAATTTTCTTGGTCAACCAATACCAGTCACATAGTAAAAAAGACTCAACACCTGCACTTCCTGAGGAGACTGAGAAAGCAAGCCTGCCTCCATCTATCCTCTCCACTTTCTACAGGGGTACCACAGAAAATATCCTAATGTGCAATTCCATGATGTGGTATAGACGCTGTTCAGCTGCAGATCAAAAAGCCCTACAAAAGATAGTCAGAGTTGTGGAGAAAATAACAAGATCCAAACTTCCAGAGTTAAAGGATCTATATATGACAGAGCAACAAAAATAAGTGATTCTACACACCCTGCTTTTGAATTGTTCACATGCCTGTCATTTGGCAGAAGATGCCACAGTGTATGCTGTAAAATGGCTAGGTTCAAAAACATTTTTTTTCTCTCAAGCGATTAGACTCTTGAAATCTGGTATTAATATCAGGGATGAAAGACACTGACAAGTCCTGTGATAACCAAACAATAGTGCAATAACAATAAGACATCACAACCAACTTATCAGTTTACAAGAAAATTATGTGCAATACAAAATGCTAGATATTCTCATAATATAGAGAAAATGAGAATTATATTGCTTAATAAGTACAGGTGCAATAAGGAGCAAATCAGCTGCTATAGTGCTGTATAGAATAACTGTAGTAATAAGTAAAATTATAACTGTCTAAGAGAAGGTAAATGTTCAGTCTAATACACATGAAATTGTACATATGTATGTATGTGCCTCTCTTCTAAGCATATGTAATTGTATGTATGTATTTGTCTTCTCAATTTGAGCATGATGAACATAATTTCATTTAGACTTCACTTGTGGTGTCTAAATAACAATAAAGTTTACTTTGACTTTGACTTTGGCTGTGATACACTAATGGCAGAAGGACTGTATACTGAAAGGCATAATAATGTGGCAAGAGTGTTGCACTGGGGATTGTGCAAACATTATAATACTGAAGTAGCTGAAAATACTGGAAACATGAGCCACAAAGCATCATACAAAATTATCAAGTTTATATTACATGGAATCATCCATAACCAACAGTTCAAAAAATAGATTGCGAGAAAACCAGATATGGTAATATATGAAAATAAGACAAAAGGAGCATTGATCATTGAACTTGCTACATCCAGTGACTGCAGTGTCTTACGTACAGAAAGACGCAAAGTCAGCACATACCAGAATCTGCAGGCAGAAATGGCAATGTAGAAGAAAGATAGCCAAACAGTTCCAGAAGTAGTAGGAGCAACAGGTCTTATAAAAAAGAATTTACAGTCTTACTTAAATATGTTAACCATACGAATTGCAGAAGGAGTCATTATTGACCACATTGCAGGTGCTGCGAAGAGCACTTCTTACTAATGTCAGAGATTGAAACAATATTAATTTAATTAACTTTCATCACACTTTGACTTAGGAATTGGGTCCATTCCCGTCATGGTATTAGAAACCAAAAAGATTTGGAGAAATCAGATAATGAAAGCATACACCACTGGTCTAAAAACTTTGAACTAAAGAAACATGTAACCTTTCTATTTTATCAACCCCCCCACACACACATGCACATTTTATATATATATAATCTATTTAAATATGTAAGTGTATATTCTTAAGTAACAGTAATCCAGTTTATTAACATATACATATATCTATATGTATTTTTACAGATTCATCCTACTCCAAGGCCCTCCATTTTCACTTACTATAATACTGTCATTTTTTTCAGTGACACTCAGAAATCATCAAATAATGACACATGTATGTTCATCCAACAAAACATCCTTATTACTTCAGTAATTCACAATTAATACTCATATATATGCACAATCATTACATGACATCAAAGCAAATGTTTTTTTTTTTTTTATCTTGTGATCACTAATCATTTTTATTGTTGTTGTAATGATTTTCCACTTACAAAAACAGCTTTACAGTAGTCACTAAACCCATGATAATATGCCTATCATATCAGTAAAATATTTCTTCAAGGTAACTCACTGGTCAGACAAGGAGATCCTGATAATCATCCACTATCTTTGGGAGTTGTATCTGCATAAGATCCAGTTGTGCACAAGAGGAAGTCAGTGGAAAAAAGATTGATGCCTGCCAGGAGTTGGGTAAGCACCTGTCATCCCTAACAGGTATCACCTGCTCCAACCAACAATGCCACCGCAGGTGCAATGACTTAAAGAAGTGTAGGCCAAACCAGACTGCTGAGTGGGTTGGACTTGTATTGTTGAGAAGGCTAGCGTTCTACATTAAGTATCATTATTGTTATTATTTTTGACATATTGAACATAGGTTTAAAAAAAGTATAAGAAGGTTGTGTACCTGAAGGTATTTGCTAGAAAACAATGTGTAACTGCAACCATGTATCAGTAATGCTATTATAATAATAGTGAAAAATCCAACATAAACATATCTGTACATAGACCTGCATCTGTATGCAAATATATGGAAGGTTTATGTGATAACATAATTGTCTGTTTAAATACAAATGTAAGATATGCATGAGTAAAATAATAATTTGCATAAATATAAATCACAGACATACATCTGCATGAGTGCGCATAACTACTTGTTCATATTAATACAGACAGAAAGAAAATGTTACATTTCCACATATTTTCGTTTAGTATTGCATTACCTTAAGTAGAAGTTCAATTACATACAGACAGTTTATGTGGGCCAGAAAAAATCATTTATTAGTACAAAAATTGTAAAAGATCATTTATTTGTTCCACAATATTAATTAGATGTATAAGATGGCTGAAGTCAGGCATCACGCTATAGCCAGAGTGGAGGTTAGGGGAGTTAGGGGAGGGGGTAGAGGTTGCAGTGCCAAGTGAATGCCCAGCACATAATTTAGTAAGGAATGACCAGTTGTATTACTTCTGTATACATGTTTAAATCATCCCCTTATATGCTTACAATTCTTAAGGAAGAAAGCTGGCAAACCAAACACTTATATACAGCTCCATGACTTGTTACATTTTATCGTGTGCGTGCAGCTTATGTCAGAAACATAATTTACAGACTGCTACATGCAAATTATAATATTTTAAAACACCATTCCACCAAAACTGTTAATAACATGTAAAGGTAAGACTGGCAAAGTATGAGAATGTTGATACCAGTACATATTTCAGCAAATTCATACAAAGCAAGTACTGCAGTGAATGGAATGGCTTGCAATTAAGTTTTTGTCATATAAGCAATATTAAGGGAAAAATGAAATCCTGGTAAACAAGAATTGTCTTATGTCTTATGCCTTCTCTTTATAGCTGAGGTGCAGATTGCCCACAATAGTCAGCAGCAGAAAATGGGAAAAACAAAGCTGGTTGATGAAGCTGGTAAGTACAAATAAGGTAGTAAATAGTATTCTGTGTTGAGCTGATTTCATAAAGCTGTGTAGGGAATTGACTTGTAAAGCATATTAGAAAAGCAATAGAGTGCCTTCAGTACATTACTGCAACCAAGACCAGGAGATACATTAGTATGTAAGTGCTGCATTCTGTCTGTAACTGATTTCATTAATATATATATAAATATATATATATATATATATATATATATATATATATATATATATATATATATATATATATGTGTGTGTGTGTGGAACTAACTTATAAAGCATAGTAAGTGAAACAGTAGAGTGCATTCACTACATTACTGCAACCAAATGTAAAAGATATGTCACTATCTAAACACCAGGATTGAAAAATCTATCTGCCAGTGACTAATCCAAGAAGTACTTTTAATAATTCACTGAAAAGTAATGTAAAAACATATATGACATCATCAGAACCACAAGTTAAAAACAGTGTGCTCAATTAAAACCAAACTAGCTGACATACCTACACAATAAGCCAATCACAATACAGCTTTAAAATGCCATGAAAATTGTCCGCAACAAATGGTCCAATCCCATCAGTGAACTACCAGGTGATGTGACGTAAAATGGTGCAATACTAAAGTTTAACATAAAAGTAAAAAAATAAAACTGTATATGTTTTTACATTACTTTTCAGTGGAATATTAAAAGTATTTATTGGATTAGTCACTGGCAGCTGGATTTTTCATTTATTTGTACAATTTTATCTAGTTCCAGGCTTTCATGGACTTTCTTTCCATTTTTAACACTTTTTTTTGTTCTTGGTTCCTGCATAAGTCAGTGCCTGATTCAAAAGAAGTTTTTCAGGATGGGTTACAATCTTCTGGTGTGGTTGAACTAGGTAACCTCATCTTGCTGATTGAACAACTGATGCAGGTATTAACACAGTACCAGCAGAAGAGCAGCAAAGACAAAACCCGGGATTCATGAACAGTCCGTGCAAGAATAGTCTTTTCTTGCATGGACTGTTCTGTGTAGGAATACAGCAGCAGCGCACTCTACATATTAATGAGGGCATGCTGCTGTATTCCTACACCTACACGATCCATGTACAAGTGCAGGGGGTGTGCTTACTTCCTGCACAGACACTTAAACATGCCCCCTGCACTCTGAAAGTGCTGTGCATCACTTTCATACAAGAAATTAGCATAATATTAGAGCATGGCTCTAATAGTATGTATTATTTCAATGTCTGCAGACAGTGAAATGAAAAACTAGCTTGTCAGTGTCCATGGACACTGAGATAAGAAAAAAATAAGTAAAAGCACACAATCCCTAAGTAGGCCACACAGTATATGACTGTGCCTGGAATGGCCACATGCCTGCAACCTGCTGATAAATATATGTAATAACTTAATATTTCTTTTTATTATTTTTTTTTACAATAAAAAGTAAAATTTAAGTACTGTGCAGTGGATTTGCATGCCACAGCACTTTTCTCAGCCCAGCTTAAATGCTGTTTGAGATTGAAATAGAATTCTGTAGGAGAAATTCTCTTTGCTGATGTAACATAGTGGTTAGAGAACTGGTTTAACGTGCAAGCCATGCATGGTTTGAATCCCAGCTCTGGCTAAAATATGTGTGGAAGCAGTTGTAAATTAATTTTTATGAATTGGAATGATATGTGCAAGTCATATGCCTCACATATGATAGTGTAGGGCTGGGAAAATACCATAGGGAAATGTAAAAAACTTTTTCTATTTTTTTACTTTTTTAAATAATTGTTTGCAGCCAGTTAAGCCTGCCACAGCTCTACTGAAACAAGCTAAAGATTGCTTAAGCATGAAAATATAAGCAATCCTTAGAAACTGTAAGCTATACTTAACTGGTTTAAGCCTTGCTAAGCGGATTTGTGCAGAGCTAAGCATAGTTTAGCATATTTGAAAATCGGCCAAACATGGAAAAGTGCAGGAAAATGGTCTTATTTTAACCACACAGGTGAGACTACAGCCATATCTCTTCAAGTCTGATCAGGGCAGCAACAATGGCAGGTGTAGGAGAGGGTGTTCACTTTCAGGTGCAAACCTGGTACATCCAAGTGTCCAGGGTCATGGTTGGACTCCTTATCAAAGACCATGAAGCTAGACTGCTGCAGGGCTGGATGAACGACTGCGCCAGGTATGGGGAAGACTGATGCAGCTTGAGGGGCAGCTGGTCCTTTCAGCCCAGCCTCCAGCATACCACCTTTGAGGCTGTAAAGAAGTAGTGGTGACTGCCATCAGGTGGGGACATCAGTCCCACTACTACAATGTAGGGGGCTCATGGGCATCCAATTCCCAACCACCCTCCCCATCCAAGGTGTCCCCCCATGTGTCACACACAATGCCTTTCTGCTGTCGTGTGTGTCTTGTCTGTCTGTAAATGCAATCTCTCCTACCAAACATTCCTACCCACACTTACCTACACTCCTTCCCCAACATCTTACTCTCACCTTAAAAAAAGAGCATCTGTCCCCCCAAAAAATATATGTCCCATATATAGCTCTGCATTTCACCCAGAGACATGGCCCCCTTACTGAATTTACCCCACTAATTATCATCAGTTTATTTTGCCCACACCCCTCACTGTGGGGTGTAAGTCTCTAAATTCCAAATTGCCCACAGTCATATCAGCTGTTATGCATACATGTCTCTAAATGCCCATACAAACATATGCTGCTGATAGACCACCCATACCTGGGGCAGCATCCACAGTTGTATGCAAAAGGACCCATGACACTCACATCTGCTCCCCAGTCTAAATAATACATGAACAGTATGCTGCTACAAAATCATGATAGGCCATACACAATGGCCAGATATGTACCGTGACCTCTTAGCAAAACAACTACAATGAGTGAAGATAGTAAACAAAAGTACAAACAGCCAGTAATTCACACAAGTTCATTTTACTATGATGTCTTTGCCAACGCCTTCAAGGAGTAACACATTACAAGAAATACTTGCCTTAATTAGAAGATGCAATTAACACTTAAGTACATTTAAATACACAGCCTGCAATTACACTCCTCATTCAACCCCCTAGGGGATAAAGTATCACATTTAAAAACATCCATTGATTTTGTAGATAGCAATTGTTCTTTGATGACTGATCAAACTGAGAAATAGACTTTTTCCAAAGCAGTATCTTGTAACCCACTACACTTAATTACATGTATAAACACAGCCTCCAATTACACTACTCATTTAACCCCTAGGGGATAATATATCACATTTAAGAATTTAAACTGATTCTATACATAACAAATGTTCTTTCATGACTACTACCTCCATGGTGAGAATTATTAAAATGTACAACTATAGAACTGTCATCTTTCTCATCAGTAATACGTTTCACATATTCTAACAGCCTAATTTTAAAACACTTATTGCTCTCCCCACATAAAATATGTTGCAAGGGCATCTAAGAGGATTGTCCATACACCAACCTCTTAAATATGCAGAGTCCCACATGTTGTCTATCCTTTCCCCTCAGCAGGAATGACAGAACAAAATAATGGTAGACCCTAACTATCAACTTCCTACTGTATGGCATCTGTTCAAAGCCTGACATAATTTGGGGCAGAGGCCCAAAAACACAGCCGTACTTGAAATATTGTTGTTATACACTGAGATAATTGCTGGTGTTACAGGGTTTGTAACATATCTTTTGTGAGGGATATACAGTCTGAAAAACAAATGGATGTTAGCATTTACTGATTGCTATCACCAGAGTAGTTTACTGATTTGCTAAAGACAACCCTTGTCTGTGGAACAGACTAAACATAACAGGCAAACCTCTGGCCATTATGTGAATAGCCCTACAGTTGAGAGCTATGCAGACACAGAGCTTTGTCAGACTGAAATCCATGCAGAAGTAGCATGTTCAGACAACCCCTGTTAAACAAGCAGTATTCAAAACATATAACAGCAATACTCACATTCTGCCTCTAAGTCTTGAATCTTCTCCACCATTTAGTTGACTTGTCTTCACAGGTCTTGTTATAAGAGGTATTAGCTCACAAACCTACAGGATGTCTTCCTCACACGTAAGGGAAACGGTCAGTGCCCACATGGAGTACTCAATTATATGAGTGTGTTGTCATGACATTGCCTATTAGAATAACTACATAGCTGCTCTGCATACAATCATCAGCTGGGAAACACCAACTGATGCTCAGGCCATCACATGGTCATGAGCATTACGTACAAAAGACAAGCTGCCATCTACTCAAACCACCTCTGTCATAGACAGTCCAGCAATGCAAAGCTGAAGACGTGTGAGAAAAAAAAGGATATATCTGCAAAAAATCCAGAAAAAAAAGGTATGTGAAACAAGCAACCATGTAATTTAATGCAGTTGGTGGTCTGTAATAATAGAAACAGGAGTTTGAAAGCATATGTCTCAACAAGACTTGCTGTACAGATGTACTGCTGAACAGCACTGATGGTCAGTGCATGTGGATCTGTTTGCAATGACTAGGCCAGCTTCTGGGATGTTGCATATATTCATATGTTACCTGTGCATATAACTATGATACACATTTTGTCTTGTAAATATAAGCAACTATACAGAACATGTGCAGAGTAAAGTACTGCTGCAGATGTGTGTGTTGAACTGCATGTTATATACTGAGCTCATACCATTCAACTGTCCATTGTTCTGCACACTGACCATATGTGTGCCTTATATTTGTAGTCATTTACCCATAGAGTTGTGTTATGTCTGTCAAATCCTTGCCAAATCTGTGAAGACTGACATTACAACATTCCCCTTCATTGTCCTCTGGCTTTTCCCAATCGGGATTGCCACAGTGGATCATCTGTTGCCATTTCTGATTGTCCTCTGAAGCTTGCTCTCTCACACCAAACACCTACATGTCCACTCTCACCACATCCAGAAACCTTATCTGCGGTCTTCCTGTCTTCCTCTTACCTGGCAGCTATATCCTTACCAACCTTTTCACAATAAACTCAGCACCTCTCCTCAGCACATGTCCAAACTGATGTAATGCTGCCTCTCCAACTTTGTCTCATATATGTCCAACATGGCCTGAGCCTGTCATATACACATTGCTAAACCTGTGCACCCATGTCACACCCAGTGCAAATCATAACATCTGTAACTCTGCCATGTGCAGCTCTGACTCCTGCCTTTTTGATAGTGTCACTGTCTTCAACCCATATAACATAGGTGGTCTCACTACCCTCTTGTAGACCTTACACATCACGTTTACTGGTACTCATCTGTCACATATCACTCCTGACACTCTTCTCCACCCTCTCCATCCTGCCTGTACTCTTTTCTTCACCTGTCCTCCATAGTCCTAATTACTCTGAAATGTTGATCCCAAACATTTGAACACATCCACCTTTGCCACCTGTACCCCATACATCCCCAACATTCCGCTATCCTCCCTCTCAGTCACTCACAGATATTCTATCCTAGTGGTGTTGACCTTCATTCCTCTCCTTTCTAGAACTTATGTCTACCTCTCCAGGGTCTCCAAAAGTTGTTCCCTACTCTCAATACAGATCACAATGTCATCTGCAAACAATATAGTCAATGGGGACTCCCGTATGATCTTGTCTATCAACCTGTCCATCGCCATTGCAGATCAGAAATGGCTCACAGCTGATCACTGATGTCATCCCACCTCCACCTTAAACACATCCATCAATCCCAACTCAGACCTCAGTGCTGTCACACCACTCTTGTTCATATCCTGTACCACTCTTACATATATCTCTTCCACACATGACTTCATCATACAATACCACAACTCCTGCCTAGGCACCCTGTCACATGCTTTCTGTAAGTCCAGAGAGACACAGAGCAAGTCCTGACCTTCTCTGTATTCCACCAGTAACAGTCTCAGAGCAAACATTACATTGGTAGTGCCCTTTCCATGCATGAAACCATACCACTGACCAGTACTCCTCACCTCCCTGCATATCTTAGCTTCCACCACTCTTACCCATAACTTCATGCTGTGACTGGTTAATGTTATCCCTCTGTAGTTATCACAGCTCTGCACACCAACCTCATTCTAAACACCGTACCCAAGCACTTTCTCTCTACTCATCATGCAACCTCACACTTCCCAAGATATCAGTAAACAGTCTGGCTAACACACCACTGCCATTTCTCCTAAACAACCCCATGCTTCCACAGGTGTGTAATGTGCACCAACAGGATTGTCAGTATTCATCCTTTCCATAGCTATCCTCCTTGTTAAGCCATTGCACTTCCTGATTCACCATACCCACATCATCCAACCTTCTCTGTCTCATTTTCTTCAGTCATCAGCCTCTCAAAGTGCACTGTCCATGTCCTCAACACACTCTCCTTGCTTGTGAGTACATATACCTCATTATCCTTTATCACCCTTATATGCTGCACATATTTCCTGGCTCAGTGCATCTGTCCAGCCAATCGGTACAATTCCTTTCATCCCTCCTTAGTGTCCAACCTGTCATAGAACTCTTCATATGCCCATCCTCAGCCTTTGTCACCTCTCTCTTTGCCATGCAGATCATCTCTTCATACTCCTGACTACTTTCCTAATCTTTCTGACAATACCATTCCTTCTTCCCCAGCATCTGTCTCTGTATACTGTCTAGTACTTCCTCAGTCCACCAACAGGTGTCCTTGTACTGCTTCCTCCATCCATATGTCACCCCAAGCACCCGTCTAGCTGTCTCCCTTACCAGCTCTGCTGTACTTAACCAGATATTTGTTAGATTGTCACTGTCACCCAGTGCCTGTCTCAAGTCTTCTCAGAACTCCATCTCACAAGTACACTTTTCCAGTTCACACCATTTGATCCTTGGTGCTGTCCCCACACTCTTCCTCATCTTGATCACCAACATCATCTTACATACCAACATTCTCTGCTGCCTAAATACACTTTCGCCTGTCACCACTTTACAGTCTCCAATCTCCTTCAAACTGGCCCTCCTACATTGGATATATTCCACCTGTGTGCATCTTACTCCACTCTTGTATATCACCCTATGCTCCTCTCTCATGTTATAGTGCATATTCACCATAGCCATGTCCATCCTTTTTGCAAAATCCACTACCATCTCACCATCTCCACTCCTTTTAACACTATACATACCCATCAATTCCTCATCCCCTCTGTTCCCTTCACCAACATGTCCATTGACATCTACTGCACTGACCAGTCTGTCACCCTTGGGTACAGTCATCACCACATCATCAAACTAATGTCACATTTCTCTTTTCTCATCCATCACACAACCAACTTGTATAGCATATGCACTAACAACAGTCATCATTACAACATCAGCTTACAGCTTCAGAAACATCACTCTATCAGACACTTATGTCTTCCTCCAAATACACTCTTGGCATACTGTTCACTCAGTAGAAGCCCTACCCCTTCCACCTCCAGTCCACACCTTGATAGTACAATTGTGACCTGCCTACCATACACCCAGCCATGATCCCCTTCCATATGGTCTCTTGCACACAGAATATATCAACCATCCCCTGGCCATCATATCAGCTAGCCTGGTCCCTAAACCACTCATACTGCCAACATTAACAATTCTTACCCTCAATACCACCCTCCTAGCCTTTCCCCACTCTTCCTGCCATATGACCACTGGACATCCTCCAGGGGATGCCTGTCAGTGCAAAGGCTACTGTGCTATTGAATGAATCAAGTATTTTACAACAATATTGAGACACTGTCACTGATTTTGTCCCATTGCACCTATGTATGCATGGCATCCTACAGATGTCCTACTGTAACAGGTTGAGAGAGATGACTGTGCAGCAAGAGTGTAAATGTAATGTGCCATACTGACACAGAACAGACATGTATGTGAGGTATTAGCTATGCACATGTCAGTATGAGTAGGTGTATGTGTCCACCTCATGAAAACAGACATGGGATGCAAAATGTCAGTAAAAACAGCTGTACATGTTGTAAACATGTGTAAACGTAGTTACTATGCACCCAAAAGAATGACATTTCTATAGCTACTGGTTATTGCATTGCCCTGACACAGGAATGGTTAGTACAGTAAGCATGATTATCATGACTGAACTAGAGAGGTGTCCAACTGTGTTATGACTTTGTGGCCATGCCCACTACAAACAATCGATTGAACACATACATGACTGTATGGACTCAGCAATACCTTACTTGTCATACCTGCCTCCACCAACATAGAATAATTCCCTTTGCTGCACAGCAGCATTACACAAACCACAGACTTGGTCCCTATAGTGGCTGTACAGAGCAAAGTAGGGGCAGGAACCGACCTGGCATCAAGCCAGCCATTGTCTGAACAAGCATATAGGGTCACAGGTGAAATACTGTAAGACCAACTATGAGTACAAATTGGAGACATCCATCAGGGACAATCACAAGACTATCTTCCCATATGTCTGCAATCTTGGAAGCAACATACTAACTCAACCAGTAATGGTGGCCAATCAGATTACATACACACATAACATAGCTACAGGCAACCTGATGCAGATAGGGTTAGGGCAAACATCCCCCCTGGCTCAGCATCACTATAGGTGGATATGTACTGCACCCACACCCTCCCCTCATCACCAGTGAGTAGGTACATATTGCCTACTGAAAGGCAACAAATGTAAGCATCCATGGGACATCATATCATCACTGTCTGGATCCTACATGAACTCAGGCATGTGCTCCAGCTGCATTACACACTGTAGTCACACCAAACCACAGCACTATACACACACACACACACACACACACACACACACACACACACACACACACACACACACACACCATCCGCATGGAAGATGGCTAATGTCATCCATTTACACAGACCTGAATGAGGAATAATGGATTATGCAAACAACTTGCCCTCGCTACATGGTATATGACTCATCAGGACCAGGAGTGCAATCCAAGCTGATACAGTGCTGATAGGTTACAAGGTTATGCTGTGGTTGTGAGTGGTGGCTACTGGTATGGTTGTGGGTGCTGGCTACTGGTATTCAAGGTACATGTGCAGGTACTGGAGATACTGTTGCCAAATGTATGGGGTTCCGTAATGTGTTTCCATGTTGAATGCAACCTGATAATAGAAGCCATAATACAGAACCATACAGTACCGTTGCACCAAAGCCAGCAACATCAGCAGGAGAGGATCACCCTGTGGAATGACCCTGTCCACAGGGTAAATTAGGTGGGCCAGCACACATGTACATATGAGCAGGTGCGTCATCATGCCACCAACCTCATTCACCATGCCTGGCAAAGGGCTGCTGTCATGGCCAGAGACCCCACAACCACAGGCAGGAGCCCAGCCATGCAGCCCCTACTGACACCAAATGAGGAGTTCCTTGCCAAGCTTGGGCTACCCATCACAGTACAAAACCAGGTACAAAGCCGCACTTGCTGGAGGTAGGTGGCACATACACAATAGACAAGCAGCGTGCAGGTAAGGTCCCAGTGGGAACTAGTAGACTACTGTTTGAGACATACTTGTATATGTATAGTATCTACATTCATGTGCCAGGTCTGATTGCAGTTGTGCATGGGGATTTCTAATGCACAGAAGTGCAAATCTATGGTGAAGGACAGCAAATTGTGTAGTATTGGGTGTTGTACTATAAATGTGCAGACATGCTGCATGCATCCTTTTCCAAGGGTACATGTGAGTCTGTTGACAATACCTCTCTCCAACAACTACATAGGTCACACTGGTCTGCATATGGGACAGCAGCCTGAAGCTGGTGGGTATGGAATTGTTCAGTTGTGCTTTGGCCGTACCCCAGGCATGTGGAGGGCATGCAAGTTGCCATGCACACCACTATAACTAATAGCCATATTGCTTTATGTGCAAGTTTACTTGTGGTGGGCTTAATTGTATTGCATCACAGTGGTCACTACAGGGGCCTATATGAAGAGAATGTAACATTCCTGTAGCATACTTCACAACCTGTCAGCGCAAGACATCTGGACAGACAACAGCAACATGTGTTGGACAAACAGACTAAGTTAGGGACATGTGTGAAACATTACTGATATACAGTGGATATAAAATGTATACACACACATGTTAAGATGCCATTTGTTTCTGAAATATACTGATTGAGACCACAATATGTCAGTCCACACTTCCCAACCTTTAATGTGACCCATGACATGAACAATTCACTTGCACAGCCAAGCATCTGGACTCATGTATTGCACCTACAAGCCTAGACAGGTGTGAGAGTAGCAGACATTGTATCATTATGCTGTTTCAGTCAGGTATGATACTTAATGCTGCCATATGTGTCAGTACACTCACATTGGCCTACTTGGCAACTATATTGCATACATGGGCATTGTTAAAGCAGAGTACTAATAGGTTCCAAACATTTGGATGTTCCAGACACATCTGTACAGAGGACTGGTATGGCCTGTACAATGGTTTCATATGCTGCATGTGAGGCAGATGCCATTACCACACTATATAAGGTAATAGCATTAGGAGGTGGTCACCTGCCATGTATGGCACAAACATCAAAATGGTATCACTCACACAAGGGGCCTATATATAAGAACAAAGTTTTATAACTTCGAACACCATATGGGTGACACCATATGAGGAAAGTTGATAAAAATTGAAACCAAAATAAAAAATGTAAAAATAAAAGAAAAACCTACCTGATCTCTCTAAGCAGGGAGGCAAGCCCCCCTGCACCCCCACACCCTCCGCTACTTAAATATACCAACTCCGAGATCGCACTACATTGAAGTGAAGAGAAGAATTCCTTACAGCAATCTCAGTTCACACTTGTGAGGTTTTAAATATTCAACCATTTGGTGTCGCCCATATGGTGTTTGAATATTTAAAACTTTGTTCTTATAATATAGACCCCCACACAAGATATGATCCACACACACACACACACACACACACACACACACACACACACACACACACACACACACACACACACAGACACACACACACCAGTATTGAGATTAGAACTCCTACCTATCTATTTATGTCTACTATAGTGTTACATAGTTATCAGACACACCAGGGAGCTTACACAATTTCAACTTATTCAAAGGTGAATGACATCAACAGGACTACTAAATTAGGATGAGTATGGTGTTACACAACTCAAAATGTTATAACCTTCACAGTACATGATTTTCACACAAATACTAACCCATATTGAAGTTAGAACTCCTGCCTATCTAGTTATTTGTATTATGGTATTATGCAGGTAGCAGACATGCCACATAGCTTACACAATCTCACCTTCTCCAAAGGTACTTCTAAGGTGAATGACAAAAGGAGTAGTAAAGTAGGGTGGGGAAGTGTAATGGGTGGAGCACAAATCAAAATGGTATAAGCCACACAGTATCCTATTCACACACACACACACACACACACACACACACACACACACACACACACACACACACACACACACACACACACACACACACACACACACACACACACACACACACACACACACACAGACTTGTCTGCATTGTGATCAGAACTCCTGCCTATCTAGTTATTTCTACTATAGTGTTACACAGTTATCAGATGCGCCACAGAGGGTATACAACTTCACTTAGTCCAAAGGTACTTCTAAGGTTAATGGCATCAACAGGACTTCTAAATTGGAGTGAGGGGAAGTGTGGAGGATGGTACACAAGTCTAAAATGGCATAACCCAGACAGTACATGATTCTTTCTCTCTCACACACACACACACACACACACACACACACACACACACACACACACACACACACACACACACACACACACAGTTGCCAGTATTGGGATGAGAGCTTCTGCCTATCTAGTTACGTCTACTATAGTGTTACACAGTTACTGCACACACTACAGAGCTTACTGGACTTAAAATTGGCTAAAGGTGCTGATAACTGCATAGCTGAGGTATACACACACATGTTAGGATACCATTTATTTGTGAAATATACTGATTGAGACCACAATATGTCAGTTCGCACCTTTCCCAACCTTTAATGTGACCCATGACATGAACAATTCACTTGCAAAACCAAGCATCTGGACTCATGTATTGCACCTACAAGCCTAGACAAGTGTGAGGGTAGCATACATTGTATCAGTATGCTGTTTCAGTCAGGTATGATACTTAATGCTGCCATATGCATCAGTACACTCACTGTGGTCTACTTGGCAACTATATTGCATACATGGGTATTGTTAAAGCAGACAGAGCACTAATAGGTTCCAAACATTTGGATGTTCCAGACACATCTGTACAGAGGATTGGTATGGTCTGTACAATGGTTTCATATGCTGCATGTGAGGCAGATGCCATTACCACACTATATAAAGTAATAGCATCAGGAGGTGGTCACCTGCCATGTATGGCACACGCATCAAAATGGCATCACCCACACAAGGGGTCTATATATAAGAACAAAGTTTTATAACTTCAAACATCATATGGGTGACACCATATGAATGAAGCTGTAAAACAACAAAAACAAAATAAAAAATGTAAAAATAAAAGAAAAACCTACCTGATCTCTCTAAGCAGGGAGGCAAGCCCCTCGACACCCCCCACACCCTCTGCTACTTAAATATACCAACTTCGAGATCGCACTACGTTGAAGTGAAGGGAAGAATTCCCTGCAGTAATCTCAGTTTACATTTGTGAGGTTTTAAATATTCGACCATTTGGTGTCGCCCATATGGTGTTTGAATATTTAAAACTTTGTTCTTATAATATAGACCCCCACACAAGATATGACCCCCCCACACACACACACACACACACACACACACACACACACACACACACACACACACACACACACACACACCAGTATTGAGATTAGAACTCCTACCTATCAATTTATGTCTATTATAGTGTTACGTAGTTATCAGACACACCACGGAACTTATACAATTTCAACTTATCCAAAGGTACTTGTAAGGTGAATGCCATCAACAGGACTACTAAATTAGGATGAATATGGTGTTACACAACTCATAATGTTATAACCTTCACAGTACATGATTTTCACACAAACACTTACTCATATTGAAGTTAGAACTCCATCCTATCTAGTTATTTGTATTATGGTATTATGCAGTTAGCAGACACACCACACAGCTTACACAATCTCACCTTCTCCAATGGTACTTCTAAGGTGAATGACAAAAGCAGTAGTAAAGTAGGGTGGGGAAAGTGTAATGGGTGGAACACAAATCAAAATGGTATAAGGCACACAGTATCTGATTCACACACACACACACACACACACACACACACACACACACACACACACACACACACACACACACACACACACACACACACACACACACACACATACACACACACACAGTTGCCAGTATTGGGATGAGAGCTCCTGCCTATCTAGTTATGTCTACTATAGTGTTACACAGTTACTGCACACACTACAGAGCTCACTGGACTTACAATTGGCTAAAGGTGCTGATAACTGCACAGTTGAGGTAAAGTATTACAGGTGGCAGGAAGTCTGCCTTCAGTTTTTACCATACATCTTGCTAGTTCTTTCTGTCTTGCACTTCAGATAGCATTATAGCTTTGCACTTCAATAATTATTGTATCAGTAACTTCATCACACCTGGGAGCCATCAGCAGTACTCGTTCTTCATGGAATTAGCCCCAGTGCATACTACTTATGACCACCCCTCCTGGCATAATTGAAGTGCGGTGTTTTGTGCTTTCACCCATTACCATGGTGCACTTGTCCATTCTGAGGCACTGTTGCAACTGCCTCATGTACACAGACAACTGTCTCCTCTAAACTCCAAACACTCAGACCAGTGAAAGTTACCCCTATATCACCAAATGTGGAAATATGCACTCTCAGGCAAAGACTGGACTAGCTGGTCAAGAGAATGAGATTGATACCTGCACAACACCATGTGGACAACACAGCTCACCACAACTCCCACTATGACAGCCCTGACATACACTGAAAAGCCATATACCCACCTTCACAGAGGCACTCAGTGGACATTTACACAAACAGCACAGACCAGCAAGACAGACACCCACTCAGATACCATGACATAGCACATGCCAAAGGACACATATGTCACCTACACAGTGTGCCCCTCAACCTAAGCTCCTAAGGCTGACCACCTTGCGCAATACGGTGATCATGGGTTACTCAGTACTGGGCCACACAGATGTCCCACTCACAATGTTGATTATGGAGAAGGTAACAGCCAACTCTCAATCATGTGCCAGCATCCAACATGATACACCCAGTCAGGCCACTCCTCAACAGCTACACGTATCACTCTGTCATCATCCACGTGGATGTGAATGACCTGAGACACACCTCCCTGGGCTACATGACAAGAGACATGGTTGAACACTCAGATTATGTGGTCCAAGCAGGTGTGACAGTTGCCCTGAGCAGTATACTGCCATCCCTCAGAATGATGGTGCAGTATTATCAATGGATAATTGACTGCAGCATTGGCTTACATGTTGTGTGTCATTCTCAGGGGATCCAGTACCTCTCTGCTTGAGATAATATGATTGGAAGACCTCAATGCCTTTCCAGAGATGTCCTAAATCTGTCAGCCCTGGGTTTCCAGGTACAGGGTAAGTGTCTCGCCACCCCTATAGTGCCTTATTAGGCAGTGTTCCAAATCAAATTACCACCATAGCAGCTAGACATGCATGCAATCTGAGGTTCATGCTGCTCAACAGTAGACATCTAACTGGCAAGATGCAGTCACTCAAAGCACTCCTCAGAGTGGAGGACATTGACAGTTGTGCTGTAATGGAGAGGTGGTTCACAGCAGCAAACAGCAGCCCTGCACTAACAGGCTATGATGCATTCCACATCTGTCAGCGCCAAAATGTGGACCACATCTCCACAGGTGGTGTTGTTTCCATATCCATAATGGATATTCACAGATCCAGACTAGTATCCCAGCATAATGCAATGGAGGTACTTCCTGTAAAACTGACTTTGGGGAATAGTGCAATCCACACCATAGCCTGCTATTGGTCTCAGCTTTGTCCCTAGACTGTCAATGCTCATTCCTCAACACCCTGGCATCTATGAAGGTCCAACCCAAGACTGACATAGTAGGAGACTTCAACTGCACCTCCATCACCTGGGGAAAGTAGTCAAGCACCAGTTAATTGGCTCAACTCTTCATGGAATTCATCAGTTCCAATGGCCTAAACCAGCTCATACTGACCTCCAGTTGAGAATGCAACTACATGGACCTGTTTTGATTACTTACATATAGAACTGTTGCTCGACCACAGTTGATAATCCCCACCTGGTCTGATCCAAACATGACGTAATCAACATGGAGCTGAACATTCACTCACACCCCCACAAAGGTAGCCACCTTGAAAAACCTCTCCAGTGCTGACATTGGAGTAATAAAAGCAGAGTTGGTTGGCTTCACTGCACCCATGCCAATGGAAAATAGTTGCATGACTGTCGCATCATACACATATGCACTGCACAAACTTGTATATGGATGCATGGTACTAGCCATAGCCAACAGAATACAGACACTGTTCTCCAAACACTGGAAGCCATTGTGATGGTCTCCTGCCATTACTATAGTGTACAACAGAAGGAAGGCACTGCTGCAGAAAATGGTGGTGTCCCAAGACTGGTGAACCCCCTTATTAGCCTCAAACACAACTTGAGATCCCCTCATGGAATCATCTACAGACAGCTATGAAGGCAGATTTGCAACAGACACTGATGACAATCACAAATACCTTTGATAGTTATATCAACAACCTCCACAGTAATAACCACAGGTGCTATGAGTTACTGCACAATGCTGATTCCTGTCCAGACACAACAGATATTGGCCATAGTCTTGCCAACACAGTAAATGCCAGACTTACCCCTCTCTCCACCCCAAGGGGACAATCACAATGGCAGATGAATGTCAGGCACCCAGCATTACTGCAGGCCAGGTTAGACCTGCATTGTCCACAGGCAAGTATACAGCTTCCATGGGACACAAACATATCCGTGGCTGTGTTATACATGACATACAGGGAGACCTGGCACTACATCTGTGTGCTCTGGTCAGTCACAACCTCAGCTCAGGCTTTGGCCTTCAAAAATGGCACACTGCTACAGTCATCCCTCTCCATAAAGGGGGTAGCATCTACAGACCCTGGGGATTATTGTGCCCTTAGCCTGACAAGTCTACTATGTACAGGAATGGGCACATCATCAGGGACCTGATTGACCAAGATATGGGTGATCTCCTAACTCTGGACCTCACACAGTTTGGCTTTGTGAATGGAAGATCATGCCTGCTCAACTTGGTTGACTTTTTGAGACAGTCACCAAGGCCATTGATGAGGGAAAGGCAGTCCATACAGCCTACCTCGACCTGGCAAAGGCCTTCACACAATACCCCACTCAGGTATCATCGAAAAACTCATCAGCTTGAATGTAAACCCATACATCACAAGATGGGTTGCAAACTGGCTAAGTGACAGAACCCATAGGGTCAGAGTTGCTGGAGCCATGTCAGACTCAAAGCCTGTCACAAGTGGTGTCCCACAGGGCTCAGTCCTGGGTCCACTCTTGTTCGGCATCTACTTTTCTGAAGTACAAGCAAACACAGGAGGTTATGAGCTGACAAAGTTTGCAGATGACTGCAAACTGGGAGCCATAGTCGAAAACACATCTGACACAGATATCCTTCAGAAGGGCCTCACAGAAATGGATAACTGGTGCCAGAGCCATGGCCTAAAGTTAAACGCCAAGAAATGCATAGTCATACCTTCGGGAAAAACAAGGTTACCCCTAGCTACCATATAGGTGGCAATCCACTGAGCACAGAAGAAGTCATCAGGGATCTGGGGACCCAGGTTGACAGTAGCCTTTCATTTGACACTCATGTTGCTAAAGTAGTTAGGAAAACCTTCTACATTGCCCACCTGATCATGAAGGGATTCACATCTAGATCAAGGGAGGTCATCGTCCCCCTGTACTCATCACTCATTAGACCTATGATTGAGTACAATGCCCCATTCCGAATGTATCTGACCCGACACCTGCAGCAGCTGGAAAGGCCCCAAAAGTTCCTCACCAAAAGGATAAAGGGTCTCAAAAATATGTCTTATGCTGCCCGACTGAAAGAACTCCAGCTCTATTCAGTCTCATACCGCTTGCTCAGAGGTGACCTGTGCCTGACATATAAGGCCATGTCAAACCCAGATTTGATGAATATGCTTCACCTCAAAAAAATCTAGATCCCTCAGAACCACAAGGGTGGGAGACTTAAACCTTGACACGGTTATTAATAGAATGTGCTGGAGGGACAAATTCATCACCCAAAGACTCCCTATGCTGTGGAACAAAATCCCGGTACATGTGAGGCAAAGCACCTCGCTGGCCTTGTTCAAGAGGAATCTTGACCAATGGATGGGAGATCGCAGATATACCCCAGGGATTACTTCAGTGTCACTGCTTGACAGAGGCATAGCAAAATAATAGGCATAGTTTTATTCAAACTAAAGGGGTGGCAAAAGCCACATAACTATGGGTTAGGCTTATAAATGCCCTTGGGCAGATAGCCTAGTATGAACCTATGAACCTATGAACCAGTGCTGACATTGGAGTAATAAAAGCAGGGTTGGATGGCTTCACTGCACCCATGCCAATGGAAAATAGCTGCATGACTGTCACATCATACACATATGCACTGCACAAACTTGTATATGGATGCATGGTACTAGCCATAGCCAACAGAATACAGACACTGTTCTCCAAACACTGGAAGCCATTGTGATGGTCTCCTGCCATTACTATAGTGTACAACAGAAGGAAGACACTGCTGCAGAAAATGGTGGTGTCCCAAGACTGGTGAACCCCCTTATTAGCCTCAAACACAACTTGAGATCCCTCATGGAATCATCTACAGACAGCTATGAAGGCAGATTTGCAGCAGACACTGATGACAATCACAAATACCTTTGATAGTTATATCAACAACCTCCTCAGTAATAACCACAGGTGCTATGAGTTACTGCACAATGCTGATTCCTGTCCAGACACAACAGATATTGGCCATAGTCTTGCCAACACAGTCAATGCCAGACTTACCCCTCTCTCCACCCCAAGGGGACAATCACAATGGCAGATGAATGTCAGGCACCCAGCATTATTGCAGGCCAGGTTAGACCTGCATTGTCCACAGGCAAGTATACAGCTTCCATGGGACACAAACATATCCGTGGCTGTGTTATACATGACATACAGGGAGACCTGGCACTACATCTGTGTGCTCTGGTCAGTCACAACCTTAGCTCAGGCTTTGGCCTTCAAAAATGGCACACTGCTACAGTCATCCCTCTCCATAAAGGGGGTAGCATCTACAGACCCTGGGGATTATTGTGCCCTTAGCCTGACAAGTCTACTATGTACAGGTATGGGCACATCGTCAGGGACCTGATTGACCAAGATATGGGTGATCTCCTAACTCTGGACCTCACACAGTTTGGCTTTGGGAATGGCAGATCATGCCTGCTCAACTTGGTTGACATCTTTGAGTGAGTCACCAGGGCTGTGTATGACAGTAAGGCACTGCAAACAGCCTACCTCAATTTGGCCAAGGCTTCTGATACCATTTCTCAGTCAGGGATTATTGGTAATCCCAACAAACTAGGCATCAATCCCTATATCAGTGGGTGTTTTGCAAATTGGTTCACAGAACACACAGTGTAACAGTAGCAAACTCCAAGTCAGACTGGCAAGCAGTCATGAGTGGAGTCCCACAGGGATCAGTACTGGATAGTATCCTGTCCCGTATCTACTTCTCAGGAGTCCAGCCCAACACAGAGGAACTCTAGCTAACCAAGTTCATAGAGGACTGCAAGCTGGGAGCTATCATGAACTCCACAAGTGATGCAGACATCCTACAGAAATGCCTCACTGAGACCAATGAGTGGTGCGGAAACCATGGACAGAAGCTTAACATCACAAAATGCATCATCATCCCCTTTGGTAAAACACTCAGGTCGCAGGACGTTCCACATCAATGGGAGCCCAATGAACACTGTAGGCATTATAAGAGATCTGGGGACACAGATTGACAGCAACTTCTCCTTCAAGCACCACATTGCCACTGTGGTCAGGAAGTCCTTCTATATGGCACATTGCACTACCAAGGGTTTTGCATCCAGGAAGACAGAAGTAATGATCTTTTCTACTATTCCCTCATTATACCACTCTCCAAGTATTATGGCCCATTTGTCATGTACCTCACTAGATATCTGCGACAGCTGGAGAAGCCACAGAAGCACTTCACAAAGGGGTTCCTAGGCATTAAACACACATCCTACAAAACCATGTCTGACCCAGCTGGTTTAGAAATGCTACATATAAATCCATCCACACCACACACTGTAGAGACCTCTACCTCAGTACCACAATCACCACAACATGCTGGTGGGACAGGACCCTCACCAAAAGACTGCATATGCCCTGGAATATACTTCCCATACATGTCATGCAGAGCACCTAGCTAACCCTGTTCCAGAGAAATCTTGATGAGTAGATGGGTAATAGTTCAACCCAATGATCACTGCAGTAGCTATTCTTGATACAGTCACTGGGACGTAACATTGGGTGGCACAATGGCAGGGCCCTTCTATGTGCTAGGCTTGTTAAGGCTCCTGGGCCATTAACTACTACACACTTGTGAACGTATAAAGGGAATGACATCAGCAGGACTGATAAAGTAGTGCAGTGGGTGTTTAACCTATCAAAACACTTTGCCCTACAAACAGGCACACATACACACTTGCCAGATGTGAGAGTAGAACCTATATCTAACTAGGGATTTGTACCATACTTTTACATAGTTACCACACACGCTACAGAGCTTACTGGGTTAAGTGCTGGCAAAAGGTGATGATATGGGGAATGACATTAGCAGGACTGATAAAGTAGGGCAGTGGATGGGAACTGTATCAAAATACTTCTTCTTACAAATATACACATCCACATTTGCTGGATACAAGAGTAGAACCCCTGCCAAACTAGCCATTTGTACTATAGTGTTAAGCATTTATCACACACACCACTGAACGTACAGGGCTGACACCTGGCCAAGGTTGCTGATAAGGGACTGACATCATCTGGACTGATAAGGTGGGGCACTGTGAAGTGTCATGGGTGGGAATGGCATAAAACTGTTTCAGCTATAAACAAACACACAACTCCCACAAATTTACACACACACACACACACACACACACACACACACACACACACACACACACACACTTCTCCGTTTGCCAAAACAGAGATTAGAACTGTTACCTAACTAGTTATTTGTATTATCATGTTATGTAGTTATCGCACATGCCACAGGGTGTATGGGGCTGAAGCATGATGGAAGGCACTTCTATGATGACTGATATCTCCAGGACTGCTAAAGTAGGGAAATGGGAGGTGTATTGGGTTTGAATGGACCCAAATATTTTTCATTGTGAGCACACACACACACACACACACACACACACACACACACACACACACACACACACACACACACACACACACACACACACACACACACACACACACACACACACACACACACACACACACACACTTCTCCGTTTGTCAAAACAGAGATTAGAACTGTTACCTAACTAGTTATTTGTATTATCATGTTATGTAGTTATCTCACATGCCACAGGGTGTATGGGGCTGAAGCATGATGGAAGGCATTTCTGTGATGACTGATATCTCCAGGACTGCTAAAGTAGGGAAAGGGGAGGTGTATTGGGTTTGAATGGACCCAAATACTTTTCTTTGTGAGCACACACACACACACACACACACACACACACACACACACACACACACACACACACACACACACACACACACTTTTATATTTGCCAGGACTGAGATTAGATCTCCTACCTAACTAATTATTTGTACTATCATGTTATGCAGTTATCACATGTGCCACAGAGTTTATGGGGGCTGAGGCCTGACGGACGGCACTTCTAAGATGACTGATATCTACAGGACTGTTAAAATAGGGAAAGGGGAGGTGTACTGGGTTTTACACACAAACACACACACTTTTACATTTCCCAGGACTGAGAATTGAACTTCTACCTAACTAGCTGTTTGTATTATAGTGTTATGCAGTTATTGCACATGCCACAGAGCTTATGGGGCTAAGCCTAACAAAAGTTACTTATATGGTGACAGATATCTGCAGAACTGCTAAGGTGGGGCAATGGAAAGTGCACTGGGTGGGAAAGGCCTGTTCATTCCTAGAGCCTACTGACATTTCTCTAAGCTAAGCCTAACAAAAGTGACATCTATGGTGACAGACATCTTCAGGACTGCTAAGGTGGGGCAATGGAAAGTGCACTGGGTGGGGAAGGCCTGTTCATTCCTGGAGCCTACTGACATTTCTCTAAGTGTATGAGCATGCCCAGTGTGTCCTTCTATAGTACATGTGGGACTCCATTCCAAGAATTGTATGCCAATCCAGTTTGTTTTGTGTTATGCCCATACCTCTCAACCTGTTGGTGCAGGATCTCTGGAGATAGCCTATCAAAATGTGAGGGCAATGGGCCATACAATGATTCTGACAATTTCTCTCAGTAATGTATACATTGTAAGGGTTGCAGGGCTAATTTTAGCAGACATCTGTCCTATATGCAATTTGACACTGTCATGTACTGTTTTAGTACCTGGTGACATACCTCATCAGATCATCACAGTGATTTACCAGAGGAATACAGGACGGATGATGCACACACAAGGTTTATGGACCAAATGCTATGCATTCTTGCACTATCCAGCCTGTTGATGAGTGTGCCTACAAGCAATTGACTGCTGGTGCTGTGGAAATGGTCCAGCACCCTGGTGATATATTACAATAGTGGAATCTATGTGCATTTATGTTCTGGCCTGGTCTGATTTTCAGTCTACAGTTGGGTAATATAAGTCAGACAAGATCAGGGTGACAGGCAGACTCCAGATAGAGTTGTAGGAGATAGGATATGTAGGGGGTTGTCCTGGTCAGATATGTTTGCTTATGGCTACCAATACATTGCATGGGACTCTCCTCAATGGTTGACTGCACTTTGAGGGTTGTGTGTGTGTGTGTATGTCAGACTGTTTGACCAGCCTGGAGATGTGTGTTTGTCACACATATATGTATAGTCCACCTCATTTTGTTTGGATGGCCACATGGGGTCAGGATGTTGCACAGGATGAGTAATCAGGGATGGGTGTGTTACTCTTCATGGCTGTGGCCCAGAGTTCTGTGGGTGCAGACATGTAGCCATCTTCCAGGGTTAGGCCTGCCTGCAGTAAGTGCATTCCCATGTTTAAACTCAGAGGCCTGCATGTCAACTGTACAGAGTAACACAGAATGTCCACATCCATAACTCATATATCTTGTTGGTTACCCAAACAAGTGTGGTTTTCCAACAAAATTGTTTTGCAAGTCACTCAGGGATGAAGTCAGATATTACAGACAGTTGACATTGCAGTTTCAGACTTTGTACCCATCAGACTTCCATGCTACTGCAAATCATTCCATCAACTTTATAACATTGTTAGAGCAGTATTTCACATGTGTCCTTCTCTTTGGACCTTCATCACCCCATTATTCATGGCTTTGTCCCAATTTCTGGCTCCCTGAGGCTAGCAGATTTGCTTCTAGCAGTTGTCAGCAAGGCCTTTCTTTGCATTTTGTGGACTGTGTTATGTTGGTGTTATGTACCCCATGACACTCCCTAAAGGGCACTGTGGGTGAGGCATCTGTATTTGCCAGAGGCCTGTAAGACAGGTGTGACAGATGCAGGCCATCTGTAGCAGGGCAGTGCATTCTGATAATCATATGTTCCTAGGCTGCCAGCAGAAGACACCCCTGGGATGGTACCAGTATGTTGACTGTGGGTGTTACTGACAATTGCTTTCTGTTACTATTGTGCCATCACTCTGGGTGACAGCTGGATGCTGCTTAAGTCTAGGAACATGTTACTGCATTTCTATGGGACTTTGGGGGGGTGACATGACTATACATGATACACATCTGCACAGACTGTGCTGATATTTGCTTAACATTTTGGTCCCATGTAGCATAGTGGTGTGCCCTACCTTTCAGACTACAGGCATAACAGTATCAACCACAGGTCAGATTGTTCTGGCATAGACATTTGTAGTTTCAAACATCTTACCTTTCAAAGCCATATTGCCACTGCCAGACCTGCTGTGATATCACTGTGTAAAAGTCTGTGGGTGGGGATTTCATGGATGTAGCCATGGGAGGGGGGGGGGTTGCCAGGCATTTCTGTATGGTTGTCTACAGCTGATCTGCTGTGTGGGATTGGTGGTGGGTATGGGACCCCCACTTTGACATCCATGCATGTGACCTATGAGCCCCCCAGTTATTTGGATCACCACATATACTGGAGTGGTATTTGTCAACTGGGGTGGTACTGCATGGTGTGGGAAGGGCAGTACTGGGGATACACATCCTACTGTCCCACAGAACTGTCAGTTGCCTGCTGCTATCCCAGTTAGCCACCCCATTCCCTTACATACTTGATCAATACCATAGATATGGTAGCAGAATATTCCACCCCATTATTCTAATTTGTTACAGAGACTGGCTTACCTTGTGCCTGCAGCTGTTGTGAGGGTGGTGCTTGAGGGTACAATACACTGCCTATACATGGTCAAATATAGGTGGTGTGATGTTTGGCATCCATTTTTACTGTGTGTGTGAGCCAGACAGAGAGAGATCAGTCCCTGGGGCCCTACAGTGTCAGTGTATGTGCTATGTGTTGCCTCTTTACCAAGGCCAGGGCATACTGGCCACACCTCTGTCTGCCTACAGTGGCAGGCTCAGGATGTTCCTCCTCTGAGTCCCTCTGTGCTTGTGGAGGCCGTAGCAATGGTGGGGGTCTGTGTGGCCCTTCCCTATTTTGTTCCTGCTGCAGCTGTTTCCACAGGACCATATTGTGTAGCATGGCAAATACTATGACCATGTGTGCACATATGGCTGGAGAGTACTGCAAGGCTCCACCGGATATGTCAATACAGTGGAACCATGACTTGGGCATCCCAAACACACATTTTATAATGATCCTGGTTTGTGCGTGTGCCTCATTATGGCATTCTTGTGTGGGTGTGTGTGCATTTCTGATGGGTGTCATCATTCACAGCTCCAGAGCGTACCCACTAAATGGCCATATGGGATGCCCCCCCCCCATCAAACCAGTGATACAGCTGTGAGGAATGCCAGATGTGGGACTTGGGATAGCTTCCAGGGCAACCTGCACACACATTCATGATAATAATCCTGGGCATTGCACATGACCTGACAGTTGGAGTGGAACCCCTTTCAGTTTATGTCGACTCTACCCGGTCACCAGGTGGTGCTTTGATGTGGATGTGTGTGCAGTCTATGGCACACAGTACTTCTGAGTAGTCTGCTACATGGTGGAAGAGATACATATTGCGGGTCCTCTCCTCATGGGTGGTGGGGAATTTAATGTGCTCCTCAGCATGTGGTCACATGGCATCCAGGAACTGGTATAGCATCCTGGAAGCAGATGCCTGTGAGACCCCCATGATATCCCCAGTTGGGCTTTGGAAAGTACCTGTAGCTAGTATTCTTAGAGCTACACATACCTTGGTATCCACTGGGATGGGTTCCCCTCTGTTTGATCTGGATGTGAGGTGAGGCCGGCATAGCTCCACAATTTGCTGCAGTATGTCCCTGTCCACCCTGTAGCACTCTACTATCTCCAGATCATGCAGCCCCTGGTAGGTTACCCAGGGCCTGAACACTCTTCTCCTCCTCCTCCTCCTCCTCCTCATATGTCTGGGGTGGTTGTCAGCATTGTCCTCTTGACCACCCTCAGCCTCTTGCACATACTGATGTATGAGAGCGACAGCAGCCCCTAACATTTTGTTAGTTTTGTCAGGTAAAATTACCCCATCTGTGTACACCGGTGGTGTAGAGTTTTGGGGAAAAAACAGACTGAAAGTTGTTTGCATAATTTATAGTGGTGTGCTGCAGATGCTGCTTGTGTGATTGGCTGAGTATGATAAATTCCACCTGCCAGCTCTATTACTTGTATTTGAGTGCCTCTATTCTGCTAGTTCCCTTTTTTTCTTGTTCCACTTGCCATTTCCTGTAATTTTTTTTTTTTTTGTGGTTTAAATCCTGGTGCACACCTCGCACACCCATTTAGGCAAGGTAAACAAGGCTATACAGCCTCGGACACACACCCTTGCTTACATATACACAGTGCTGCCAATGGGTTCAGGCACCTAGGCAGTGAGACATTTCCCTGTGGTACATTTGACTGGGGACACATGGCTGAAGTGACATTCAGCTACAGAGAAATGTTGCTGTTTGCAAATTCCCTATGGGAAAGAGAAGCACACACTGCCATGCTCACAGCTTTAATAGCAAAATGCATGGTGGCAGAAAAAGTAATGATTGATGTGCTCTGTGTACAGTACATACTTATATAACTACAACATATAGAAGTGTGCTACAGCATGGAGGAAATCCTGCAGGCTACTGTAGTCACATTTATGCTCCAGTATGCGTTTTAGGTAATGTTCCCTAGACACTGTGACGGGGGTAGTGGTCCACACACTCCAATTATAAAGGCACTGCCATTGTTCTCTGCATTTTTATTACCACTAATATGCCCTCTGGCCAGCCTGCTGCTGATGCCTGCCATATTGCCTGCTGTCTCATATTCCCTTGGGGACCATGAACATTGTTTTCTCCCTGTGCATTGGGTTACTAAAGCTGTGGGCATGGCAGTGTATGCTTCTCTTTGCCCACAGGGAATTTGCAAACAGCCATATTTCTCTGCAGCTGAATGCCATTTCAGCCATGTTTCCCCAGTGAAATGTACCACAGGGAAATGTCTTGCTGCCTAGGTGCCTGAATTTGCTGCCAATTCCTGTGGGGAGGGTTTTGTTTGTTTTTGTTTGTTTAATTCCCAGTGCATGCTGTGCAAACCCGTTTAGCTAAGTTAAACAAGGTTTAGCAGAAATGTCCCTTCCTGGATGCAAACACGCTCTTCATTTCATGGTGTAAGATATTACAGCCTCAGATACACTCCCTTACTTAGCTTTGCTTAGCTAAGCACAAGCCCAGCCAACAGAGCTCCAATGTGCTCACAGCAAGCATAACACATCCCTTTTTCATGATAGTTGCTCCTCCTGCCTACACAATCCTGTTCTAGCACGTACACGGTTAGGTGCAGGTTTTAGACTTAGAATATTTTGTGATTCAGTAAATTTCTCCTCATTTGCATACCCCACTGCCTTAGCCCATAGATACTGCACTGACATAGAGCCTTTCCCCCTGACGACCGCTGTCCCCTGGTATTGTTTTGATTGTGCATGCCATTGACTATAATGGCAAAATGCAGATTTTCTTTAAACTTGGGTTTTCGTTTTTTTTTATTTCAAAACTATCATGTTTGCACGCCACTATGCTATGCTTAAACATCTGAGATAGGCCACAAAAAAGTTATCTTATATTAAAATTAAATATTTATTCATGGCAATGGCCATATATTTTGCCATTGGCATGCCTTCCCTGCATCCTGTGGTCAACATATTTGAAAGACTCTGTGAGAAAGAAATAAAGGAGCTTCTAAGTAATAAAGGTCACACCTTTTTTAATTTTGTTTGTGAGGGACAGGGACATTTTGCACCAGATCACATCTGATGTTAATTTCAGGTGTATGAAGACACCCACAATTATTCTGGTCATATGTACAACCTTTTGGCAGACAATGACATTCAGTTTGTAGTTTCATTGAATAAAATCAACATCACTTATAGAGAAATCAAAGTAGCTCTTGATGAGCTACTTTTGTTTAATGATATTTCGCAGGAAATGTATGATTATTTAAAGGTGCCTAATCCAATTGTTCCCAAACATGTCATTCCTAAAATTCACTCTAATATTCATGACCTGCCCTTGAGACCAATCATGGTGGCAAGAGGGTCTGTCATGGAGCCATTGGCCAAGTTTATAGATTTTAAATTAAAAAACATGTTTTCTATATTTCTCCACATTATACGTGATTCTTGGGACTTGCTTGATAAACTTAGTGGCATATATGTAAGTAAAGAGTTTATTTTAGCCACATGTGATGTGCAAAGTTTATTCTCTGTGATCTCCCATGAAGAGGGCTTGTTTTGGTTCAGGGAGATGGTCAATAAGAATGGTCAAGTGTCCACAGGTGATATGGCCTTGATATAGGACTTTATAGAAATTGTCTTGAGCAACAACTTCCTGTCTTTCAATGGTTACTATTTCCAACAGCAGCTTGGTGTTGCTATGGGGGAAGCTTGTGCCCCTGTATTTGTCAATGGGGTCTTACTCAAATGGGAATTGGACACACTTTTTAAAGTACCAACCTTGGGAAATATCTAGGTTATTTTAGATACCTGGATGATCTTTGGTTCATTTGGCAAGACAGTGAGTCACATTTCAGAGACTTTATGGCACAACTGAAAATGACTACTGATTTCTTAAGCTTAACATACTACATTAATGATGAGTGTGCCAGTTTTCTGGACTTGCAACTTTCAAAATCCCGAGAAGAGGGGGGGGTTATTACAAAAATATACAGGAAACCCACCCATTGCAATTCCTTTATTTTAATACCAGTGATCATCCACAGCATCAAAATAAAGGTATTGTTAAAAGCCAACTGAAAAGAGTGTCTAGATTAATCTCTTATTACCAAACTTGTCTTTATGTGTTTGACATTTTGAGAAAAAAAATTTCTTGATCGTGGATAACCCCGGCCCTGTTACAAACACTTCATGAGCAGGTGTGGACAGGTAGATGTGGTCAACATGCTCCCATTATTAGAGCAGGGCTGACAGAGAATAGGAGGACTATCACAACAAGTGGTTCCTCCTATCCCAGTTCATTTTCTTCTGAATTTTCATGGCAAAACAGGATGGTGTTTCATTATACTTTGGACACTAAGGATATTGAGTGAATCATTTGAAAAAATTGGGACTTTTTATGTCACAATGGTAGCAAGACACTGAGAAAGGGGCCCATCTTTGGTTTATAAGAACAAGCCTAATATTAAGAATTTACTGGAGACACCAGTGATGATTCATAAGACGGTCCACCCAATTACAATTAAATGTGGTAGTTACTCACAATGTTGTTACATTGAGACCCAATATATTGGGAAGGTATTCAAGACTATAATGAAGGAATCCAAGGAAGGGAAAAATTTTCCTGTACCTGTGAGCAGGTTGTGTACATAGCCCGATCTGTACAATATTCCATTTTTTTATATTGGTAAAATGAACAATGCATTGAGTAGAAGGATTTATCAACAGAATTATTGTATACAGCATGCAGATTCTACTAATGTGCTTGCTAGGCATTCCATCAATTGTACTAGGTTTCAACATTTTACTTTTTATGTTATTGAACAAGTTAAAATGGGTGCATTTACAGGAGAGTGGGAAAAATAGGTTACTGTATCATGACTTACATTGGCAATTAAAACTCGATGGTACTAGGTGGCCTGGGATTAATGATAATGTTTCTATTATTAGTGAACTTAAGAGATGAGCTTCCATAGTATAATATCTTTAGTGTTGTACCATTTTATGTCACATCACCTGGTAGTTTATTGATGGGATTGGACAATTTTTGCAGCCTTTTAAAGTTGTATTGTGATTGGCTTATTGTGTGGGTGTGTCAGCTACAGTAATATAAAAAAAACTGGTGAAACAAATAAGTAAACTGTTGTCCCATATAGTTTACTAATATTGATTATTCTAAGAAAATATTAAAAAAAGGCAAGACAATCTTATACCTTACCATTAAGCTATTTACTTAGAAAATGCATAATAAGCCTTACTTCCATATCTGGGAAAATATTTGTATATGTCTTTCATATACTCTTTTATGCAATGATGAATGTAGGAGTGAATATTTAGAAAAACAGAAAATGTACATATTTAAAGATAGATTCAGTATTATTGTTAATGACATATAATCGTTAAGTAACATATTATATCTACGCAAGAATTTTACTCAGTTGGATATTGAATTTATTATTTTAACATAAGAAAATGACTAAGCAAATATCTTTAACAATTCATGATTATTTTTATGTTCCCTTTAAGATTAATGTTTAATGGTGCTACACTTAAATTGCTGGTCAACAGAGTAACATTAATAGCTTAGTGCAATCACATTGACGAGACGTTTGTTTACATCTTGGCTCAGTGGTGCCAATGCAAGATGCTATGCACAACCACCAAGTGGGAATAAAACTTATCACATTTATAGCTACACAGCAAATGGAGAGACAGTCATAATGCTTAGTAATATATGCCCTTTTTAAAATAAATGCACATTTTCAAAACATTGCTAATATTCTAGCAGCAATATCATAGTTCCCTAACCTTTAAAAGAAACTGAACTACTGGATGGGATTCAGGAAGAACAACATGTAGTGCATTATGCAATTATTGCTATAGTAAAGAAACGTTTTTGGAAATGAAAGCAGCCTAAAATCTCATCATAGCTAGTAGATTATCTACATTATACATTTAGAAACATCCATATTGTAATTTAGAAGCAATAAAGGCATCTTTTCACATTAATATATAGATAATAGCTCAGTGCTGCAGTTAATTATATTTTAACTCAAATGAAGAGAAACTGAATAAGTCTATGGCCATGATTTTTACATGCAGCACATTTATTCACAAGCACAAAAGTGATATATATATATATATATATATATATATATATATATATATATATATATATATGTGTGTGTGTGTGTGTGTGTGTGTGTGTGTGTGTGTGTGTGTGTGTGTGTGTGTGTGTGATTTTTCCACTACTCTTAAAAAATCCTCATCTCCCTCTTTAATTTTATGAAACACAATTATATAACTTGTACTCAGGTACCCTTCAGTATATTCCCATAGGTCCCTACTGTTGATTAATAAATGTTGAACATGCACTTACCAGTTCTGACATTCAATCTCTTAAATTAAATGATGAAAATCCCATGCTGTTGATGTCCCTTTGTTATTTTTTTTTACTGTAGCGTCCATCATACTTCTTCGCATACAGACTTTAGTTTTAAAGTGTTTTGGAATACATTTGACATGGTGCCATAACTCTTTCCCATGGGGCAGTGGTGCTCATGTCCCACAGACTGAACAAGCTGTCTCTTACTATTTAGTTTACCTCTTTCCAACTGGCCCCTAAAAATCTACATATCACAGCAAGTACAGGAAGAGGCATGTAAAATTCAGACATTCCCTCTACTAAATAAAGCCATCCAGTTTTGCATAGTATGTATGTATGTATACGATGACAATGCATTTAAAATTCATCCATATGGCGTTATTATATTGAATCTTAACTAGAGTGTGTAATATTTCGTAATGATAAAGTCTAATAATAATAACACACATGCTTAAATTGATAATTAATTAATTATAAGATGTCTAATTGTTTTCATTCTCTTTTGGTCATCCTGATAATTCTACCTCTGACATCTAGCTGTGAAAGGGGGATTCAATATACAGATGCAACTGGAATCTTTGTTATGATTTTTGTTTTAAATAATCAGACAAAATATGTGATGTGATCAACTAGATGCTGAGAATGAAGATGATCTAATATAATTTGATCCTTTCTAGCCTTTGTGGATTTTGATTTTTGCTGCTCTGTCTGTAATTAAGATAGAGCAACAGGCTAAACATTAGATCTGAATTATTGTAGAAAGCACCATTTTATGGAGACTGTTATGCAATAGTGATGGTTGAGATAAAGGTGCAAAGAAGAACTTATGTTTGTAATTTGTAGTTGTTTCATTTATTAAAGTTGACCTTTATGACCCTTCTGTATTTTGAGCATTATTTTTCTGTATCTTGTTTTGTTGGTTTTGTAGAAGTTGGCAGCTAATAGTAGAACCCAGTGAAACCTTGTATTAGATACTCAGGGCTATATTTATTAACTAACCTAGATTATACTATAAAAGAAAACTACAATACAGTTACTGAAGAAATTATAAACATAATTACCAGTGAGGATGATATTTTATCTTTTGAAGCTATACTTATGCTTATCAAAATTATATTAAAACCTGTTTTATATTATCCACATAGCGTTGCTACCAGATAGAAATTCAATTAAAATGTTATATTATTACAGTTTCCATGGTACCTGTTAAGACACAGAACAACAAATACAGAGACTATCAGAACATGGAATTTTCTTTCCAGATGTTGAAATTTATGCACAGACTTCAAAACTCTAAACCAGACTATACTGGTTAGAGAAAGTGGATGCATGTTGTTATAAGTAATTACTTATTATTATAATCTATTGTTTCTGTTTAAGTAAGATAAACAGTAGAAAGTTATAGAATGTAAAAATATTTAATGGTCTTTCTAACAGATTAACCAATTAAAATTATATTAATATCTTGTAAAAATGTTTTAGAAATTATAATTGCAAACATCCAGCCATAACAATAAGCTATACTCCTGGGCTTATAAACAGCAATATTCAAAACAATGTGGTGGAACAGAAACACAGTAATCTCTACTACTTGTCAAACTGCTTAAACTGGATACAAATTTTATCTGTATATAGAATTTTGACTGATTATGAACTGTGTCATATAAATTAACTTACGATTAATAACAGATTAAAACTGGAAATAAAGAAAATTTCAATTACATGTATGCAAAAGAAGGGTTGCCCAAACAGTATTTTTCAATAATTATTAATGGAAAGGGAGGTTTAAACCCTCTCTGTCTGAATTACATAAACTAACTTTAGATTTAGGTATAAAATACATAGTAAATGTTGGAATTACATCAAGCAATATGGTCTAAGAGATTTAGTTAACTGTAGTAGTAAAGAAATAATTTTAAATTCAGTGGGAGTGAGAACAACTAGTATTTAAAAAAATAGTGTTTTTTGGTAGAAAGTGTTCACATGGAAATATTTACATATAGAGCTAGATTCCAAAAGAGTTGATCTCAGGGTAAGTGTTTCATGAGTCCAAAAGAGTTGCTCTTAGTGTGACTTCTTTGGTGTAAGGCCTATCTAACATCAGGCTTACACCAAAAGACCTGCTCTCGGTTTAAGCTGTCAATTTAACTGAGTGCAAGTCTTTTGCAATCAGGCCTACAGTCTTCTTTACTCCTTACAAAATTATCAAAATTTATAAAACTAAAGAAGAAGCATGTTGGAGATGCAAGAAAAGACTTACAGCAGATTGGTATAGTTTATAAATGTGACAAGAATGTGAAATACTAAGAATATCCATTATTTTCAAAGCAGACAGATGGATGAGTAATTTCAAATCCTTTATATTAACTAAAGTTTCAATTTCTGGAGCTATAAATAGATCACAATATCCTTTGATGTACCACCAGATATTAGTGCCATCGAATCCCTCAGGACCTTTAAATTTACACTTTAAGACAACTACCTTAACTTTTAAAACTGCTCTTGCTCCTATGCGTCAACCAACTGACCTAAGCTCTCTGTCCAGGAATTAACTGAAAATATAATCATTTCAGTCTAAAATGGATTTAATAAAGCATAACTTAACTGGGCAAGCAAAATTTCTTATTTTTAATATAATAGCAAGAGGGCACACGTATGATTTGGCAAAATTTTATGCCGGATGCCCTTCCTGATGCAACCCTCCCCATTTATCTGGGCTTGGGACTGGCACAAAGAAATGCACTGGTTTGTGCACCCCCAGTGGAAGGTGGATGAGTTTAAGTACTTGGGATCAACAGTTCAGAGTAATGGTGAGTGTGGAAGAGAGGTGAAGAAGAGAGTACAGGCAGGATGGAGTGGGTGGAGAAGAGTGTCAGGAGTAATTTGTGACAGACGAGTACCAGTAAGAGTGAAAGGGAAGGTCTACAAGAGGGTAGTGAGACCAGCTATGTTATATGGATTGGAGACAGTGGCACTGACAAAAAGGCAGGAGTCTGAGCTGGACATGGCAGAGTTAAAGATGTTAAGATTTGCACTGGGTGGGACGAGGGTGGACAGGATTAGGAATAAGTATATTAGAGGGTCAGCCCAAGTTGGAAGGTTTGGAGACAAAGCCAGAGAGGCAAGATTGCATTGGTTTGGACATGTGCTGAGGAGGGATGCTGGGTATATTGGGAAAAAGATGCTAAGGATGAAGCTGCCAGGTAATAGGAAAAGAGGAAGGCCTAAGATAAGGTTTATGGATGTGGTGAGAGAGGACATGCAGGTGATTGGTGTGACAGAGCAAGATGCAGAGGACAGGAAGAAATGGAAACAGGTGATCCACTGTGGTGATCCCTAATGGGAGCAGCCAAAAGAAAAGAAGAAGAAGCAAGAGGGCACACATTACAAAAAAAGGAATTTCTCTCAGTGACACAACTGGGAGAATGAAAGAAGAGAACTTCCAGACTATATTTCTTTTAAAACAAAATACATGGTCACATGGGAAATACAAGGACATAGCAAATAGAACTAAATGAAAAACATGGAATTTTGGGATGCCACGAATAATGAAATGTGACAGCATTTTTGACAACACGTTGACAAAGGCTATATGATTATAAGAGGAATGTCTCCCCTTATGGAAAAAGTGCATTTTTTTATCCTTTGTTGATCTGGTTTATCCCTTGAGGCTTCAAGCCCCTTTATAAGAGTGACCCGAGATGGTATTTCTGCTGACAATGGGAAATTTGTTCAAAGCACAAGGGAAATTCCCCTACTCTATTCATTAAGTACCAGAGGAGTTTTACATCCTCTGAGCTACCAACATCTCAGGCATAAGGCGCTTTGTTTAACATCTCATCCAATGGCAACACCTTTAGGATGTCTCATTGCTTAATGGTGGGATACAGTGTCAGTAATGGAAACAATGAATCCAGTCACCTGGGGTAGGAATTGAATCTATAGTCTTTTGATCTTCCAGCACCAAAGGAAAGTGTACTACCAGTCGAGATGCTAATATTTAATCCTTTGAGAATGACTTCCATAAAACCAGATCCTCCTTTTAATTTTTTTTAAATTATCAATGCATTTATTTCTTTCCTGGACACAGATATGATCTTCAGAACTGTTTAGCTCACACATTAATAGAATTGTTTGACTTAATATTGACTGCTGTGTCAAAATTATTTAAGGGGGGAAAGCTTGTTAGCGAAAGCTGTCTAATACAAAGAGTGCAAAGTAACGCTATATTCATCAATGGGAGGTCTTTCTATCATCTGGTTATAGAATCTTTAATGCACTGGTGGAAGCTATGTCATTTGTACAAAACAATAATTTAATTCCTGACATGCACTCCACAGAGTGGAACTGTTTCCCCAAAATTACACTCAAAATCTGAAGTTGGGAAATAATTGCTGTATATAAAAACCCAGTGCTGACACTGTACAGTATGCAAAAGTCTTGAATATACTTGTTTTGTTTTATTAAAGACATTTAAATAGTAATTTATGATATGAATATTAAATGTTTATGTTAGTATAGGAAATCTTTTAGCAATCATACTAAATGAAAAAAGTTAGTCATGTAATTTATTATAATTTTTTGCCAAAAACATAAAATAAAGGAAAGCTGTTCTATTATTAACTTGTTTTTATTTTATTTTACTACTGTTTTAGTTTTATTGGAATATATATCATTACTTAATATTAATGCAGTTATAGTAAAATGTTTTGATTTTGTTTATTTAATTGAGACAAACAAAACATTTTTCATCTATTAAGTTGTTATAATTAGAGTTTGAATATTTATAACTTTATGGTGGTTTTCAGTTAAACATTATGGGGGAATTTAATAAAGCCTACACAGACTTTTTTTCCATATAGACATAGTGCCACACTGCCTACATGGAAGTAAACAGGTGTGTGATCCACTAAACAGAGCCAAGCAGCTCACACGAGCGAGCCAACACAGAAGTATCTGTAACATGCAAATCACCTCATAAGCAAGTGAACTGCATGCAAATGACAGAGGTAGAGTGATCCAGCAAGCAGATAGGCAGTCTTGCAGATCCTGTGTTGGTGTCTGTAGTGCACATAGAAAAAAATCCATGTACAGGATGCAAAACAGACAACAGGGGCTGTAAAAGTGCAGTTAGTTGGGCAGAAATAGCATAACAGACACAGATATGTTCAAAACTATCATCCATGTGTCCAAAACTGTATGGAAAATAATTTAAAATCATTTTTTTTAATAATCTGGGTATGTTTGCATGTCATGCCACAGTGCACAAACATGCTTTTATGAAGAAAAAAATTGTGTAAAAACCAAAGTTATTAGTATGTGACAGTAATGTATTACAGGACCCTGCGTGGAGTAACTACAATGGTGGAATGATTCTGTTGCTAAGGAGGCAGGGCCTGGAACCATGTTGTTTCCCTGTTGCATGTACAGATCTCTATGTAAATGAGCTGGGAAAACTGAATAGCACAAATGGGTATCTGTGTCTGCAGATCTCATCTGTGCAGGCAGAGAGACATGATGGTGCCCACAGAAGAGGTAGCTGACATCAAAGGGGTGGTGTGTCTGAGGACTTGCAAGCCCATTAGAGCTCAGTGGCACCTCTTTGCGTGGTGTGGAGCTCTGCTGAGCAGGGGGGGGGGGTACAGTGTCTGCTAAGCTTTGTTTACCTATGGGGCACGTGTTTCATTGTGTTTGACTATGTTTGCATGGTGCATCACCATGCTGAGATTGACCTTTCATGGGGGCACTGAGCGCTGAGCACTGTTTACCTTCACAGCACATAATTGCATAGTGTGCCACAGTGCTGAGCAAGGAAGGCTGTCCAAAAAAAAAAAATTGTCTGAAAAAGACAATGATATCATAATTACTGAGGACTCCTGTTTCACCTAAACTAGGGCCATTAACAGCCATTAGTGATGTACTTGGTAGGTGGAATGCATCATAGTTAGCCAATCACAAAAGCTGTAACTACAACAGAGCACTGTAAAGGTTGCATACACCCTACAATCAGATTTTACCCCCATACTCTGCACCAGTGAAATACAGACTTAGGAGTTTTAACTGAAGGAATTCTAGGGGCTGCTGCAGGTCTGCTGCATATGTATTTGCCAGATGCTGAGGTGAATGCTGTTGTTGCTGCTGCTGACTATAGGCTTAGACTGAGAAGGAGAACAATGTTCAGCCCCAGGGTAACCTTCCAGGAGCTACATGAGCTGGAGACTGTAGAGCCCTACAGGGTGGACAGGAACATACTACAAGAAATCCATGAGCTCTGCTGACCTCAACACAGACTCAGAGCCAACAGAGGGGAACCAATCCCAGTGGAAACAAAGGTATGTGTACCTCTTAGCATACAAGTTACAGTAACTTTCTAAAGACCAAATGGGGACATGATGGGAGTCTCACAGGCATCAGCATCCAAGGTACTCCACTAATTCCTGGATGCCATGCTACCGCATGCCAGTGAGCACATTTATTTTCCCCTCACTCCTGAGGCAAGGGCCCACAGTATGCAACACTTCTGCCATGTGGCACACTACCCTGAAGTACTGGGATCCATAGATTGCACTCATGTACACATCAAGGCACCATCTGGTGAGGAAGGTAGAATCTATGTCAACCTCAAGGGGTATTACTCCATCAATTGCCAGGTCATGTGGAATGCCCAGAACATTATAACGAATGTGTGTGCTGGCAACCCTGGCAGTTATAATTTCTCCCATATCTGGTATGCATCACAGCTGATTGATGTTTGCTAGGGATGATATCCCACGTAGCCACTTACTGGTGGATGCTGTCTACACACTAGAACCGTGGATGATGACAGCCATCAGAAGTGCGCACACACCCACTGAAGAACACCATAATGAGATGCATGCACAAACTAGGGACATCATAGAGCATGTGTTTGGGCTGCTGAAGTCACAGTTCTGGTGCCTGAATATATCTGGTGGAGCTCTGCAGTATTGTCCAGCCACATGTGCCCAGAAGTTCATAGTATGTGCCATGCCACAAAATATGATCCAGCAGAAACTGCTGCAGCAGGATCAATGAAGGGAAGGGATTCACAGCCCCCCACCAGTGCCTAGTTCACCACAGCCACACTCTCAAGGGGACTCTGAGGAGGAACCCACTGAGGTTGTCCCTGTAGGCAGATGTAGGTGTGCCCGGTATACCCTGGCCTTGGCCAAGAGACAATGCACTGACAAGCTAGGGCCCTAGGGACTGACACCTTACTCCAACTCACATACAGATTAGTAAAAATTATGCCAGCCAGACCATACAACCTGTACCTGATCATGTATTGGCTGTGTACTGCATGCATCAGACAGAGTTAGCCCCAAACTACAGGTCTGTCAACTGCTGCATTCACAAGGTAAGTCACTCACCTATTCACCACTTTTAAGGGGTACTAGAATATGGTAGCTTATGTAAGGACCTGCAGCATGTATGCAAGAACATATAGTGGGCTACTGGGCTACTTGAGAGATCTAACAGACCCTTGGGACAACAGGTACTCTGTGCAACAGTATGTGCTCCATAACATGCCACACAGCTGTAAAATCCACTACATTATTCAAGGAAGATGGCAAACAGTGGGGTTACACAACAATCCCACAATTTTCTATGCCAACAGAGCATGGGCTGTTCATCCCCCACCCCCAACACATTGTACCCATACAACTGCTGTAGCAGTGAATCTGCAATGATACATCAGCAGACCAACCAATTCCAGGGCTGTGACATAGAACTGGCTACACGTTCTATGTCTCATGTAACACAGGGGTGAGAATGTATCTCTGTATGCTGTTGATTGTGTGATGAATGACACATCTTTTGTTTGGCAGCTTGTGTGGCTCAGTAGGCTAGGTGTATTAGCATGGGAGATGGTGTTGATTGTTTGAATCTAGCAGTATCCACATCTTTTGCATGTGAGGTAGTCATGTGGTGGTGTTCCCACAGACTGTCATACCCCTCAATCTGTTAGTACATGAAAGCTGGACAAAGTCAGAGAGAATGGGGTGACAAAGGGCCAAAACTAGACATAGACATTCAGATCCTCTGAATAATCTAGAAGGTGGATAGTATAAAAGCAGGTTGCATCACAACAGAAGATCTGAAGGATATAAAGTCCAACACTCAAATGTTTGTCTGTAGTTAGTACTATTCACTTACTGCATTATACAATATTTTACTGAAACACCACAAACGTATGAGGAAAAGACCATACATATGTGGTGAAATGTTGGATATTATGAAAAAAATGTACAGTGAGAGGTATGCAGACGTTCACCCTGTATGTGGTGTAGATTATGTATCCCAGTCACATATTAATTACAACACACAGCCGGAAAATGCCATGGACAATGTCAGGGAAGTGCTGGGGTTTCTGCGCTCAGGTTTGGATCCTCTCAATTACATTATTATGTTGGAAATAGGTGCATCTGCCAATGTCTGTAGCACACAAAATCCCAGCTTGGAGTGCAGGTAGCTCTGTTATGGAGTCATGTTGTAAGTACTGACAGTCCCACTGGACATGCTCCTATACTTGGCTAACTTGAGCACAATTCTGTTGCCTCTTCATCCCAAAGACCTGCTATGTGGAAATACATCTATACATACAGAGAGCTACCTATACATATCTGTCTGACCCTATCCCCCTCCCACATGCTTACTCTATCAGTATGTATCACATATACATATAATACCAATTTATATATATATATATATATATATATATATATATATACACACACACACACATACACACACATACATATATCCAACAAACACCCACAAAAAATTAGTACTTTAACAGCAACCCAGTGGTGTAAAACAAATATTATAAAAAGGAATAACATCCGCCACCATTCTGTGAGGTCCTTATGGTGATGAAGAGTTGGAGTTATCTAAATGGCTAAACAACAACCACAACAATAACAAGAACAACAATGCAGTGCTTTACATTTTGGTGCATCTATTAAGAAGTTGGTACTTTTTGGTAAAAATTCATTTTAACCTAACAACCACCCAGTACAATATAACACAATTTTAGAGATACAGTTTGGAAACATTTCTCAATTTCAGAAAGCCTCACATTTTATCAGAGTCAAAGAAATTTAAAGGGCAACAATGGAAGGGAATGATATATCTATCCACTTTCATTTTTATTATTAAATAAATAACCTACAAATGTTTGGCTTTGAAAATCTGTATAGTTTCCATACACCCAATTTTCTTACAGATGGTGAAAGGGTGACTTTGGATGCATCACTGGAAGTAATTGTGTAAACTTAGCAGTTTAACAAAGAATAGAAGTCACTCTTGCATTTAAATCTGCTTTCATTCCTATGGTGACGAGGTTGTATTGTTGGAAATGACTGCACTCAACAGCCAAAGTTGTGGAACTCTTCCATTTGCTAATTCTTTAGAAATTCTGTTAATATTAAACCTTAATTATATAGAATTATAAAGTGTTTGTATACATGACTTATTGCTTGATTGTTGGAGTCATGCTTGTAAAGTCAAAAACGTTTGTGGATATTCAGAAAGATTGGTGACGTGGTCATGCAGCAAGAAAGAGGGCAGTATAGGTAGCACAAAATAGCCTGATGCCAGTTAGGCATGCATAAGTGTAGGGAATGCACAGTAATGTGGGCAGTTGGGTTGGATAATGAATGAGTCATAGCTACCCTTTCACCAGCAATTGTGCTACAACACAAGCCACACTGCTGTGATCATGTAATCCCAAAGGATATACAACATGAAGATCACTACCACTCTGCGAGGAAACAGACAACATTCTGTTAAAATAATAAAACGTTTAATAAACAATGGTAAGCGCTTTCACAACACAATATTGCTTCTTCAGACCATTCAAAAAAGTGCATCAAGAACAGACTCTTATATAGTTAAAACAATTAACCAAAGATCAGTGAAAATCTAAAAACATTTAAGATATCAATTACAAATCAACTATGTATATCTAATGAATTCAGCTGGACTTCCTAACCAGTCAAATAACACTAAATTATCTTGCCCTGTCAATTTGATGACAAAAAACTATCATCATATTTGAAGTCAGTAAAATTTGTATTGTGACTGGTTGGAAAATTTCACTAGTTGGCTTGACTAGTCTGTTTCACCTGTCACACTTCCAAAGACTGCCTCCACCCATAGGTACAGGTGTGGCCAGTGTTCCTCTGTCACCACTGTGGATGCACCCCAAAAGGTCAGCCAGTATATGCAATTCAATACTATCCATGCTATTAGGTGTTGCAAGCTTGAAGTGCAATCATGGAGCTGTATACAGGGATGTCTCCCTCATATATTCCACAGGAGCAGTGCTTACATTTCCAGCTAACACTCTTTTGTCTCCACTGTGGGCTCGCCCTACAGAGTTAGTGGGTTTGAATCACACAGCTTCACACCATCCATTCCATCTGGTGGTGTGCAGTAGGCAATGCTTCAGTTGAGATTCAGTGGTTAATTGGCTCATTAATGTTATTCATAGAATAATGTTAGACATTGCTAAATGCTTACTACACTATGAAAGATTGACTCCAACTCAAAATGCAAACTTTTGATCATAATTGATAAAACTATCTCTCTTTGCATACTGTACAAAATGGACAATTATTTTGAAGAAGGGCAAGCCCCACCCCCATAGTCCCATTACTTAAATATATTAACTTTAGAATCAGACTGTGGAAGTATAGGATAAATACACTGCAATGGCAGCAAAGTATATGCTCAATCTCTAATATGCAGAATAGTTGAAATAAATGCAAACATGGTCCAAGAAAAACATTGGAGAAATTAAGACAAACAGTTAGTGTTTGAAAGTCTATATGCTGAACAATTTATGGAAACGTTATAAAATAAAGTAGAAAGCTTGCATTTTGTATTGAAATCAAGCTTTTATAATGTACACTTTTCTGATCTCCATACCAGAAAGCAAGACCTCTGGCTGACTAAGTTTGCAAACAGCTGCAAACTAGGATTTTATTTTCAGGTCTTCCTCTGTAACCTAATCCTTCAGAAAGAACTTGCACTCTTAAAAAAACTGGTGTGCTGAAAATAGGTTCAAATTACATGCAATAAGTGCAATATTGTCACATTTGATAGATAAGCCTTCCCTCAGCATACTGCAAAGCCAATACCACTCTTCAAAATGAAAATGTTGTTAGGGACCTTGAATCATGGGGTGGACATTTCCTCTCTTTTGATCATCTTGTGACAACAATAGTCAGAATATTATTCTACTTATTACAGCTAATTGTCAAGAGAATATCCAGATCAAAATGGTTATTGTTCTCTTATATTCATAATTTATTAGGCTGGTTTACTATCAAAACTGCAGAATTCAAAACTGTGAACGTTGATATCCTCGACGCAGTTCATCGCCTCATGCATATTAATGAGGTCAGATGATCAACTTATATGATCAAGAGTCCGTTTACAATCTTAATGTTGACAGTTGCCATTTACAGACATGCTGCATTTCTCTGTCCTGCTGACAATATTCTTAACTGCCGTTCACATGACTGACGGAATTCACACTGTCACTCCTACCATTTTCGAAGAGGAGCAGGACGTTCAACTGATTTTCAAGATTTTAATTGTAAACCTATTAGGCCAATTACTGGGTACAATACCTCTTTTATGAAGTACCTCGCTGGATATATCAAACAACTTGAAAGATGCCAAAGGTTCCTAAGAAGATTATGGGCTTAAAGAATCTGAACTGCCAAGAGAGTTTGGAAGCCCTGCCCTTTTATTCGGTATCTTATGGACTCCTGACAGAAGAACTATGCCTCGGCTTCCATACTATTAGGCACTCACTTGTCCTGGATAGCTTGCATCTCCACAAGTCAAATTATTCCACACATACCAAAAGCATGACCTAAATATTCACCTGCAGATGAATAAAATGCGATGGATAGATAGGTTCATCATGCAGTGCCTCCCACCTCTGGAACAAACTACCTCTATAGATTAAGCAGTGTGGTACACTATTATCCTTTAGGCAGGAGATGATTGGGTGGGCACCCACAAATCTACTCTGGGCTATTCTGGCCTAGTTCCCCAAAATAAATGAGGCATAGCCTAAGGATAGGTACTGGCAAGGTGTAAAGGATTACGGAACTCATTCACCTTGAAATTGTTATATATTCTTTGAATCCTATAACTCCCAAAAGTAGTGTCTTTGTATCACAGATATTTTATACTCAAAGTAAAAATAACATGATTGGTGTAAACACAATACAGCTAAAAAGATATTTTAGTTTCCTGGTTCTTTCCCTTCTTTTCCATTGACAATCATGTTGCTGTTTAAATGAAAATATTATCACAAAAGCATCCTTGTTATAAAAGTGAATTTCCAGAAATTAATAATTAGGAGCATATCTGCACTGAGGTTAATGCTTACTTACTAATTTACTAACTTACACAATTAGCAGACATTTTTATGAAGAAGAGTTTAAAGGGAAACTGCAACTTCAGAAAATACATTTCCATAAAGTTTTAAGACAAAAGTCAGAAAACTCTCTTAGAACAGCATGCAAGGGGAAAATAGCACAGCCAAAACAACTTAATTTGACCCATAAGTTATAAAGCATGCATTAGAAGCAACACTGAATAGGTTCTAATATGTAGTCAGTTTGATTGCGAGAAGAAAACCAATTGCACAAAGACCCTGGGTGATGCCATGGTCAGTCACATGATCACATCAGCCCAGTAACATGCATGTAAAATGGCTGGGAGTCATTTGAATGCCTGAAACACTGACTGGCTTTACAACAATAAGAAAATGGCAAAAATGGGAAAGTAGAAAAGATTGTGGTACAGCGAGTTCTGGGAATTCGCCCTATCCCCACTGTAATGCAATCTTGGAGCTGGTATATATAATTAGCAGGGGGTGCAGGGGAGCGCCCATCCCCTGTATAGAATGTTTTCTCTTTTTTTTGGTATTTGTTATTTGTGTGTTTTTAGCTTCATGAATGTATTTCAAAATACATGATATATACATTCACACACAATGACACACTGCTACAAGCACAGAGTAAAATCCCTACTATGTTTGCATTATAAATGTAAAAGAAATGGGTGTATAGTACAGGCAGAAAGGGGGGAGGGGAATGGGCATGCAGAGGCATACATAGAAGGGCAGGGAAAAGGAAGCAAGGTATGGGGTGAAAGAGGAAGTTTTTTTTTTTTTTTTTTGTAAGATTGGTGCCCAAAAAGCATAGGGGAAGGTAGTATAGGGAAGGTGTAGGTTAGAAGGATGTTACAAGGATGGAAAGAGAGACAAATAAGTCAACATAAAAAGTTACTGATGACACAAATGGTGGAGAGAGAACTGCTGCATATGTGTGTGTGAGCTATGCAAATTGTTGTTGTCTCTCGGCTTTTCCCGGTTAGGGATCGCCACAGCGGAACTCCGGTCTGCTAATGATTGGCAGTAGATTTTCATGAACACCGAGGTGCCATCTCAATGTTCAACCTTCAACAAAGGCACGCCCATTTACGCATGTCTTTTGAACACCCACCCAACCATGGGGAGGACATACAGACTCCACACAGAAGGCACTCCCCGCATTCCAGCTGGGAATCGAACGGGAGAACCTCTTGCTGTAAGGTAACAATGCTACCACTGTACCACCGCAGCTGTGTGAGCTATGCAAATTATTCTGTATAAATTTCTGCAGGAATTACACAGATTATTCTGCATATATTTGTGTGGGATCAGTGCAGATTATTCTGCATAGGTTTCTGTGAGAGCTGTAGAGATTATTCTGCATAGATTTGTGTGGGTGTCATGCAGATTATTCTGCATAGATTTTTGCAGGAGATGTGCAAATTATTCTGGATAAATTTGTGTGGGAACTGTACAGATTATCCTGCATAGATTTCTGTGCTGGCTGTGCACAATATTCTTCGTGGATTTATGCAGGCACTGTGCAGATTATTCTGCAAAGATTTATATGGGAGCTGTGCAGATTATTTTGCATGGATTTGTGTGGGAGTTCTGCTGATTATTTTGCATAGATTTTTATGGGAGTTGTGCAGAGTACTCTGCATAGAAATTTGTGTAGGAGATGTGCAGATTATTCTGCATGTGTGGGAGCTGTGCAGATTATTCTGTATAGATTTGTGTCCACTCATTGACCATAGGTGCATATCTGCATGTTTAGGTAAATGCATGGCATCAAAGTAGCAGGAAGTTCTTCAGGCAGAGATTGATGCATTAGATGACAGATTTTGGAGCACTAAAAATGATCAACCAGAACTTCCAGGAATGCATGTCATGTGAGCTGTCTTCAGATGTTAATTCAGTCTGATGTTACAATAGATGAACACAACAGTTCCATTGTAGGATCACCAATATGATTCTGCATGCCACATAAAGGTCCACATCACTGACGATGACCACAGCTAGGAGTCCGCTATTGCAGAACACTTTTATTGATATGGAATACCTCCTGGGGTCACTGTCTGGAAAGAGTGAAGGGATCCTTATATCTGCTAAAGGCTTGGTTGTGAGTGCTCAACTGGTTATACCATCACATGTTTCTAATGGTATTTCTGTATGTCAGTAACACAGTCTTGTTGTGGCACACCAGTCCTGTGAATTCAAAACTGTCTTATGATCTCACAACTTACTATTGCCCACAAGATACTTTACCAACCTGATAACACCCCTATACTTTCTCAACTTTTAATCCCTTATAACAATCTTACCTCCCTTCGATCTTCTTCTAAACTCATGACCAAATCTGTAAAGTTCCATAACTTAGCTGGTGACTCTCTTTTCACTAATACTGTAGGTAGGACATGGAATCTGCTACCCACATATATTACTCTAATCACTTCCTTACCACTCTTCAAACAAAAAATCAAACTGTACTTCCAAAATCACTGGCTTTGTTCTTGTAGGACTCCTGACTAACCTTCTTCATTCCCCCTTACTCTACTTTAATTTTACACTGTGCTTATTAGCTAGGCATTTACCTACTTTTTCTCTTGCCCTGTTTCTCTCCTTTTTATGCTCTGACTCACTCCTCTTTTTCTCTCCCCTGCCCTCTTTTCCATCTTCTTAATTATTCTCCCTACTAGACTATTGTTTCACACTCTTCTCCTTTCTTGTATTACTACTATAATCCCTTCTAATCTCTTCTTATACTTTTTTTTTCTCTCCGACGAATTGTTGAAACTAATTGCTTATCTTTAGCATTTTAATTGTGATGCTTCTACTGACCTAGTATATTTTTTGTGTGCGCCTTATGTATTTGTTGTTCTTATTACTAAATGTATATTCTTATTGTACTTAAATTTTTTATTAATATGTCTCTTTGTATTGATTTATGTGTGGAGCTTTTCTCCCCGGGCCTCTACTGAAAATGGACATATATCCAGCTAGACTAGCCCGGTTAACAAATGTAAAATAAAAATAAATAAATTCATGAATATTGACCACCACCATTTTCAATTATAGTCATATCTGAGATGTAGGCATGATGTCATGCAACACAAGGTTATTTTTGCTTACATTTTGTGATTTCATTGATATCCATATTGTTGTTGCAGTATTTGGACTTAGGTTTGTCACACTTTATCACTGTTATACATGAGTGTTTATCTGTCATCTTTCCCAGTTTCTATGGTTATGGTGCCCTCTACTGTGGAACATGACATGCCTGATGTCAGTGCTTTTTCTGAAACTAATGGTGATGGTGACCTAACCCTAGCACAGTCTGTGAACACAATATCACTGTTGGCAATGGTAACAGTGGATAGCATACTGCCACCTTCATCCAGTGACACTGCTCTATTGCCTGTGAAATCTGCAACCTGCCCTTCTGCCTCCATAGGATTAAAGGTTATGCTCAACACAAATACATAGGGATCATCCTTGTCCACTGCTAACAAGCACCAGCATTGAGCTTTGGCATATCCAAAGAGTATAAGGACAGTAGTCAGGAGCAGAGCACAGTGGCCATGGCCATCAATGCCATGGTTCCCATTCACTGGCCAAAATGGGTGTCACAATGGGCATTACAAAATGGAAGTGTAAGGCAGTAATCCAGGTACAGGTTGATGCCACCATCACCACCAACATGGCAGAGATGATAGGTGCACTTCACAACCTGTACTACAGCATAGATGAAGGAGTGCAACACCAGGATCAAACATCTGGCATATTGGACAAGTACTTGGGTGCCTCCACTCCCTTTATGGGGCTATCTACCTCCAGGGTGAGCACCATTCCTGGGGCCACTTCTCAGCTGCCTCCACTGAAGGTAACTCCACAGGATAGGTAGGTCAAGGTCATGTACAGCTAGTATCTCCATAACACCTATTAGGAATGAACATGATATGGCATGAAGTAGCCACCCATGCAAACATAGCCTGTGTGGTGGGTATGCACATTGCATGGGCAAGCACTTTATCTTCATCCTTGCCTACAGGTTTTTTATTACCTATGGTATTCCTCAGTGGGGACATACATCTGGATGGGGACATTCATGGTCTATGATATTCCAACTTGAGGTCCTGCAACATCTGTCCCAGCCACATAGTGCAGGGCTACAACATCTTCAGCAGCTGTATCCCTTGGAAGCCATACTGACCAAGTGCTCACTATATCTAGACACCTACACTTCTCAGAAGTATAGTATACTGAATGATCCATAATTACACAGCAATTTCACTCATTTACTTCTTCAAATTGAATCTCCCCTTTCAGGAGTATGTTCACTTTTGATAGCTATTTCTGTGCCCCTACTTAATTGTACAAATGATGACAACTGTGCTCTGTCACATCTGCTGTGTTACATAGGTGACTAATGTACACTGTGGCCAGTTGATGCACTGCATAGCATAATATTGCATACATCAGTTTTAATCCTATGTCATGTTTATTCTGTCTATAATTGTAGATCAAACCCTGCCACTTAGTCAGTGGCCACAGAGTATTGTGCCAACCTCTGTGTCCCATGATCCTCTCCTGTGGTCAGTTCCTGGTATGGCTCCTCAAGCAGCACCTCCTCTGACATTGGCCCTGGTCTGGGCCTGCCTTACAGTGGCAATCTCCTGCTGCACCTGTCTGCATAACATCCAGATGAGCAGCAATGCGCAGGCAACAAAGAGCTTATTGGAAGTCTCTAATGAATACTAAGAGCACCATTAGAGGAATCTATGTAGTAGAAGTGGACCTGCTGCAGTCTGTTCATACCCACAGCAATGCTGGCAAAGTTGTAGACCTGAGAAAGTGCAGAGTTGTATGTCATCTCAGTATTGCTCTATAATTTACATATTGGTGTCATGAGTCATGATTCCAAGGCATATTCGGCATCACTGATAAGATATATCTGTGGGACAATCCAATATAAATTGCTGGTGTTGGTCTGATGTGTCTAAGATGTGGTAATCAAAGCAACTTTCTGGATGGCACACAGACACATTGTATATAATAGCATATGTTTTGTACACCTCCTGGTAGTCAGTGGAATAGAAACCATTCCAGCTGACATTCTTGCATCTATATGAACAAGGCAAGTTCAGGACAACAACAAGAGTGCAGTCAGTGCACTCTAGAATCTCAAGGAAAATGGCATTTCATAGAAAATCAACATAGTGTTGTTTCTGTCCTCTGTTATCAATGGGAAACACATATGCTCCTCCACATGTTGCAATATATCATTGAACTGAGGCAGCATTCATCAGGTGGATGCTTATGATACACCAGCTGTCTCCTCTAATGGCTGTTGGAAGTTCATACTTACAGGAATGGCCAGTGTTATGCAAACCTTTGTGTCCATAAGGATCAGTAATCCACACATCCACATACAGTATCTACAGGATTCCATATGCACATGGCATGTGTCTCATATGGTGCTTCTGTCTACACAACAAGGTTTGAATATGCCCCTGTCATGGAGGAGATGGCATGTTACACATGGCTGGAAACTGAACTAAGATGTGGAGATTGATCACACACACACATACACACACACACACACACACACACACACACACACACACACACACACACACACACACACACACACACACACACACACACACACACACACACACACACACACACACACACACACACACACTCTCTCTCTTGCAGGCACTGGCTATGAGGGTTGCCCCTAATATATATTGTACAGCTGCTGTAGATGCTGATGCTAGCATCTTAATGTGGTCTCTGGCTCTGTCCACTAAGAAATGATGGTGTACAAAGTCACTGCCTAATGCCCCTTGTTACATAATTGTATCTCTTTCTGAAGTATGATTTTTTGTTGTTTAGTCTCATCTGCATTCACCACTGTTCTCATTATCATAATATTGCTCGTTTATTGTTATATGGTCATTTGTAAATGATGCTGGCCATGCTGTTTTGCCAAGTAGCCCACCTGGGCTTTTCTGTGTGTCTGCATTTGTCCCAACCTACGTGTGACTACTCACCACACAATATCACCTAATACATTGAGCTACTTCCTTCTGAACTCCAATCACAACATTTATATAGAAAAAAAATGAGGGAAATTATCCAGCATTTGTGATCAGATATAATAAGATGTCACTTTTTATCAGAGGCATAGCTAGAGAGAGAGGCAAAGGAGGTGGTTGTCATGGGTGCGAGGTGTTATCAGCAGACACTGATGGGCTGGTTGTACAGTACTGTCATTCTGAAATAAATGGTGATATTGTATTTGGGATCATAGCTGAAGAACTAAAGCTTTTCACATGTGGTATCAGAACCAGAGCAAACTGCTTATTACATTTGTAGCAAGTGGCTTGTTACAGTTTCACTACACAATAATTTGTTTTCAGTCCTTAGCATGATATAAATCTCCTTTTGAGTCATTTTTAAAGACTATTTTTTGTAAGGAAAAGAAATAAAAAATGTGAGAGATATAATATATTTTCCTAAGTATAGTATGAGCCAATGACATTACTGTAAGGAAAATAAAGTCAAACAATTGTAATATATTCTGATTAAGTATCCTTTAATTACTTTATTTTACCAATGAAAGAAAAAACATATGAGTCATAAAATTATCATATTTCAGTTAGTTTAAGACATGGGATAAAATGTGCCAACATATTTCATCTGGTATTAAAATAACATCAATTTTAACATTCCTGCTTTTATAGACCAAGGTCATTGTTGTTTTTTTATGCCAGAATTCAGATATGCAGTACACAATAAGATAAATAATTGACACATGTTTTTCACAATAAAAGTGTTTTTTCTTCTTTCAGACTGACCTTGGCCAAATTTAGCCCTGCATAGCTAAGGTCACTGCAATCTTTGTGCCAATATTTTATAATCAGAAATATTAACTTGAAGCTACAAATTTTGTTTGATTAAATTAACTCAGAATATAGATTCACAAACACACAATGGATGTTTACACAAGAAAAGGTAATTTAAAACTGTTACAGTCATGGTATAAATGATAAGTGAATAAAGGTAAAGAAGAGATATCTCCTTCCAGTAAGTGCAAACCACAGATAATGAATATATAGAGAGAGGTTTAAAATTAAAACATAGAGAGGTTTTCTGTCCCAAGATATATCCTGTGTTACATACTTTTTATTAAAATGTTTACATACTAAAAATGTCAAAGTATAAACATGTACAGTCCAAATTTGCAGTTTTACTGCATACTTACAAAATATATCCACCGAACATACATATAATACCAAGTATACGGATAGCTTTTAATATAAGAAAAACAATCTAAAATGTGTAAAAATAATGTAGTTGTTTTTCAAGCAATTAAATACATTGCTTTTTTTCACACCTATTTGAACTGCTCCCTGATTAAAAATAATACTATTTAATATTTAAAGCATTGATCCTAAAACAGAAAAAAAATACTACAATCTATAATTAAGCAAATGTCAAAACTGCTCCCCCACCCCTTTCAGGAATTAAGAACAGCCATGCTATTTATTTACTCTTAGTCTCATATCAATAACCATACAAAATCAATCATTTATATAAAATCTGTACAAAACATGTGGAACATTCCCGTAGCCTCACTGTCTGTCTAAAACAGCTAAAAGCTTGACATCATATGTCATTCTCCTTCTTCCAATGCTCAAAACATTTTACCTAAAGTCAGTTATTAGGGTAACCAATACACCCACTTTTGTATTAGGCCACCTCATTTCAATAGTGATGACATTTCTCTTTCCTGTATTCCTGTCCATTATTCTCATGTACTAAGAGGAATCATCCACTCCCATGTGATACATATTTGAGCAGCTTGCAATATGAAATGAAGCATAAGTCTGTCTTTCCTTGGGGTCATAGCCTGAACCTATTTAAGACCTGTCCTCTTCCTGAGGAAAGATTATTCCCTAACACTCTGATGGATATCCACTGTAAACTATTTTTCTTCAGAAATCTGCTCTCCTATGACATTACTAAAAATGTGGTTACAATTGCTGAATATATGCTCCTCATCTCAACAGCATACCCACTGAAGTTCCTAGGAATATAAGATGAAGATTTTGTGGATTCAAAATTAAAATAAAAAGTATGCAAAACATTCCATTTAAAATATGTCCATTATACAGTTCCAAGGTTTTAAAAAAGCCTCTAACACTGGTGTGTATTCTGCACTTTCAACTTAATCCCCAAGACTTTCTTCTGCTGTAGCAAATCATCTTCCCGTTAACTGAGTAAATTCCATATAAATCTTAACCAATATGGCTATAACCTCTTTTATTTAGCTATCACAAAATGTGCCAAATGACCAGTTATCTCTAGATTATTATCCTAGACCTATGTTTCTGTAAATATTTCATGCCCGGTTTTAAGATATTAAAAAAAATAAAACTTTAGAAAACCAAAATACTATTTTAACAGCTTATAGCCTTAATCACATGTGCTTATAACACACAGACCTAAATTGAATTTATCTATTTATCCATTGTTGATTGGGTTAGTCTAATTAGGTAAGTAGACACCTTTCAGGGCAGATCCAATGTGGTATTCATAATACTATGGTGATGTGGCCAGGGCATCAGGAACTTCCCCTACTCTTGGTAATCAGGGGAAGAATTTGTGTGTTATGCATTCTGACTTCCTGTTTCCTGTCCAGGCATGGAGGCAGCCAGGAGGAGCAGGGAGAAAAAAATGGCTGATTCAGCTTTTGCTAAAACTGGAGTGAAAGTTGCTGAAAATGTAGTTGAAATGGTAGGTTACTACTAGAAGTTTTTTTTCTAATGATGTGGGTGCAGAAAAAACAGTGACACTGGAGGAAAAGGAGATTGTAGCTGAAACACAGATGAATTCACAAAAAAACTTTCAGAGAAGATTGTTTGAAGGAGAGACAGTTACCTCTGAAAGATGCATAGTTACAACTGAGACAGTTACCGCTGAAAAATGCATAGTTACAACCCTCCAATTAGGGTGGGGGTGGGGTTCTGGTTGATTATTTGGAAGAAATGGTAAACCAAAGTGAGCCAGAAAATGGAGCAGTAATTTCACAGAATGATATCATGGAAAAATAGAAGAAGAAAAAGAGAAGAAGAGACTGTACCAGAGAAAGTTCCTGAGACAAAAACTTATACATAAACTGTTGGAGAAGGAATAAAAATGAAAAAAAAAGAAATAAAAAAAAACAAAAATGAAGCATACAGTACATGTGATCAGTAAAAAATAAGAAAGTTTGGACAGGTATAAGGTTTGGGACTCTGTCATAGCATCTCTGTGTGTCAAAGAAAAAGAGGTAAGAACATTTATTTTAATTAATAAAGAGACTTTTTGTGACATGATATTTGAGACTGGTCAGGCCAATGAAATCTTTTTGGGTGCATATGAACAAAAGAAAAATATTTATCTATCATCAGAATATGTGGTGCAATGTTTTTACAGACAACAATAAAAGAATAATGATCCAGTTTAGAAATGAAGTTGAAGCAAAAGAAATGAAAAAACATTTGTTAACTATATGTAAAGAAGTAATGGCCACTACAAAAATATATGATGAAAGAGGGCTATGGATGATGAAAGAGGACTATGGACTGGGGGATGGGAATTTGGAGTAGTACTGAAAATAAAAAATTATAATGTTATGTATATATCTAGTATAATTAATGCTCATGGCAATAGGGGTTTTGTGAAATAAAGGGGTCAACCAAAGACTTGTTATTTTTGTGGAAAAAATGATCATTTAATCAATGAATGTGAGAAAAAAGGTGTTATTTATGTGGTAAAACAGGGCATTATGCAAAAAAATGTATTTAAAGTGCAGAAAATGTGGCAATACTTGTTATTCGTGGCTAGAATGTGAAATGAATGTGCAAGAAAATGAAAACAAAGTTATACAGGAGAAAGAGATAGAAGAATGTGTTATACAAGAGAATGTACAAAAATATATGACTAATAAAGAGGTTGTACATGAAGCTGAAAAAAGTAACAAGGAAAAAGAAATAGAGTTGACAAGTGAGGAAGAAGCTGACTGGTGTACAGTAATAAATAAAAACAATTTGATAGGGAAAAGAGTTGAAAGGAAAAGAAAAATCAAAAATATAATGCTTAGAGAAAATAAGAAAGGAAATGGATAAAATGTATTATGCTATTTGTTCTTAGCTGAAACTAGTAGCTTTAAATGCGAACAGTATGAAAAATATAAAGAGGAGAATAGGTATATTACAATGGTGTGCTGCAGTAGATGCACATATTATTGTTTTATAATATATCAGATTATTAACAGTGGAAGAAAGAACACAAACTGAAAAACTTTGGAATGGTGTGGTGGTTTGGAACATGGGAAAAGAAACATGCTTAAGCATATGTATATTATATCAAGAAAGCATCAAAATATTAGATGTAACCATTGTAGAGCTAGGGCGATTTAAGGTAATAGATTTGAGATGGAAAATATGTGTATAAAATTGTAGCTTTCTATGCATATGTACCAACAAAGAGAGAGATAAATGATGTTTAAAAATATTCTTGAATATGTTATGTCAATATGGGCGTTATAGTGGTGGTTGATTGAAGCTGTAATTTAAGACAAAAATAAGAGCAATTGTGGTGTTAAATTGTTAAAGAAATTATGAGAAGTGGAATATTAAGTGTATGGGATAATAACTACTGGACCTACAAAAGGAATGAAGTTATGACAGAAATTATGTTTTTAATATCTGATAGTTTAAAAGTTAAAGAAACTGGAATTAAGTATGCAGGGTTTTTGGATCATGTGGCTATATTTTTTAAAGTACAGGAAAATTATGCATATATAAAAATAGGGAAAGGAATAAAGAGAATTAATGAAAATGAATTAGATTTAGAAGATAAAAAATAACATGGAATTATGGAAAAATCATATGAATATGAGAGAATTTTATGAGAATTTGACTGTTTTGTGGCTTATTTTTAAAGAAAGATATAAAAGTTTTTTAGAATGTTTAAGGAAGAAAAGAAGAAAAGAAAAAGAGAGATATATTAAATCAAGAAACAGATTTATTTGAGAAGAAATATTCATTTTATGAAAAAGATAGACAAATACATAAATTGGATCAAATTAAAATTAACAACTTGTTATAAAAACAAAAATATTGTTTACAATGAAAGAAAGAAGAGGTAGCACCATATTTGAGGAAAATAATAAAAGAAGGAAAAATAAAAGAAATAAAGAATAAGGAAGATAAGCAAATAAGACAGCAAGAAAGAATATATGAAATAATTAAAGAATATACATTGGAATTATTTGTTAAAAGAGAAGAAAACATAGAACAAATTTATAAAGGTGAAAAATTAAATAATAATGAGTACTTAGAGCAAAAAAAATAACTATGAAAGAATTGAATTAAATTCTAAAAGATATTAACATAAATTCTGCAACAGTGCTGGATGGAATTGAATATGGTATGTACAGAGAAATGAAAGAGTGGAAACAAATATTTTTATAGAAGTCATAGAAATGGTTAGAAACTGGAATTAAAGAGAAAGAGACATGTACAGGAGTTATACAATTTAGATTTAAAAAGTAAATAAAGAGTAGATAAAAAATGGAGACTTATAACATTGAATAATATGGATTATAACATTTTCATGAGAATAATAACAAAAAGGTTACAAAAATGGATAGAATATATGACCAAAATGTATTCAGAAGAAAATGAAAAAGAAGTCAAGAGTTATTATGGATAATAAGAGAAATAGTGGTGATATAAATAACAATGTATAAGCAAAGGTTATGATAGGGGATGTAAGTAAAGCTTATAATATTAAATATAAATCATTATGGGGAATTTTGCAGGCATATTATATAAGCAAAACATATTACAAGTAATAAAATCAGTTTGTGAAAGGAACTATGTAAAACTAAATGTAAATGGCTGGATTGGGGAAGAAATAAAAATAGAATGTAGAATAAAGCAGGGCTGCCAGCTAGTAGTGTAATTTTCTCACTAGTTATGAATGTAATAGCGAATGAAATTAATAAAATGTCAAATAGCAATGGATAAAAAATGATGAAGGAATACAACTGCCAATAACATATAATTATGCAGATGATATTGTACTAATTGTTAAAAATAAAGTATAGATGAAATAAGTAAATGAAAAATGAAGTATAAATTAAAAAATGGTTTAACTATAAATAAAGAGAAAAGTAAAGAATTTGGTTTTGAAGGTATGATAGGAGGAATTGAGTTCAATGAAAAATATATAGATATATTAGGAAAATATTTGGAAGGAATGAGTGCAAACAACAATGGGATAATGTACTCAAAGAAGTAAAGGACATGACTATTTTATGGAAATCATATAATGATGATTATATTTTCTTTTACATAGGGCTCTAGACTGAATCCAGTTAAGAAAGTGATTATATATATAAAAAAGAGCAAGGTGGCTTGGGTTTAATAAACCCAATAGTACATGCAGCATCTTTAATTGTATACAATGCATTAAAAACAATTATGTAGGAAAATAAAAACTTGATAGAAATGATACTATATTATAAATACAAAGAATTTTGGGAAGGAATGGAAGTTAAAACAAGAAGTTAAAGCATTGTGAATGAATAAATGAAAGGGTACCAAAACAAAATTGTGTTATGGAAAATAAAAAAAATAATAATATATGTGAAAAAATTGAAAGGAATGGTATTTAAATGTTATGAAAGTGTTTTATTGCATTGATCCATGGAAAGATTTAAAAATAAATAAGAAAAAAAGCCATAATGATGAGCTATGATAATTATAAAATAATAAAAGAATTTAATGATTTTTTATGGAGATTGTCTATTACAAAATTCACAGTCAAGGGAAATATGACATACAGGAAAAAAGCAAGATATAATATGTAATAAATGTGGACAGTTTGAGACTACTGAGCATGTGTGTTTGAAATGTGAAAGATTTAATAATTTGTGGAAAGAAATATGTAAACATAATAGCGTGAAAATTTTGATAAACTTTGAGCAAATAAATATAGACATAATAGAATTTGGTTATTATGGTGCATGAAAACAGGTAGAAGTGAAAAAATGGACAGAGTAATATTTTGTGTTTTATGTACTATATGGAATGAGAGACTAAATGAAATCAAATATAATGGAAAGTGGACTTTGACAAAGATTCTGGAAAAAATGATGTTTTGGTGGTGGAAAAAAGAGGGGGAGGATGCTTAAATTGAAGTCTATAATGTATGTAGATTTGTAAATAGTTGAAAATAATGTAAATAATGCAAATATGTAAATAATATGTAATGTATATATCAATAAAAACCCTACTCAATACAACACTCATAGTGCATGCGACTGGTGAGTGTAAGCATCCATTCCATTCCTAGTGCAGTGGCTGCTGGGAAAATGGCATGTAAATATGGCAACTAAGCAAAATGGAGTATAGGTGAATGCCAGCTCTGTGGAGCTGTTTGCTGACATAGATGACAAGAGGACTATACAAGACAAAGGAGAAAGAGATTGCGTAGAGGATACAGAAGATTTATTCCAATGGGACTCGTTCAAAGAGACAAAAGAGGAACAGAATTGAGATAAAAGGGTTATAATTACAACCCTCCAACCAGGAGGGTTGTGGGATGACATATCAAAAACTTTAGAAGAATAAAGTGAATCAGAAACAGGGAAGAAAATATTGTGTGGTGAACTGATGGAGAAAATGCAACAGGAAGAAGGACAGAAAATAAAGAAAAGATCTTTTGCAGAAGTATTAAGAGAGCAAAATAAGTTAGAAGAGAGAGGAAGAAGTCAGAAGAATCAGAAATGGAAAAATATCTGTTGAAAATTCAGAGTAAGGAAGAATCTGAAATGGACAGGTATGAAGCATGGGGCAAGATTTTTGTGCCTTTATGAATAAACACACAAGAGGTAACAGCTTTCATTTTTATAAAAAAGACTTAATGTACTATTTTCTTTGTGACTGTTGAAGTTTTATAGAAATATGAAAAGAAAAAAGAAATATATCCACAGAATAAATATGTTATTGAGACTTTTTTTCAGGAAACACAAATAAGTTAACATTCAATTTTGGAAAGAAACTGAAAGACAGGCTGTTAAAAGTAATTATTAAAGAAATTTTGTAAAGGTGTACAGGGTATTTCTAAAGTCAGTGATAACAGAAGACTTTGGACAGAGTCTTGGGACTGTAATGTGATTTTGAAAATGTAAAATGACAAAGTTTTACACACTCCAAGCATGATTGATGTTGATGTTTATAGGGATGTGGATAAATATTAGGGACAACCAAGAACATTTTTTTTGTGGGAAGGAAGGACTTTTCATAAATAATTGTAATAAAGAGAGATGCTATTCATGTGAGGAAACTGGTCATAATGCTAAAAATTGTGAAAATAAATGTTATAAATGTAAGCAAACATGACATGTATGGATGGATTGTGAGAAGGAAATCAGATTAGAATGTCATATAGAAATGTAAATGAGAAGTAACAATTGCAACAAGATGGATTAGGATGTGATATAGAAATGTAAATGAGAAGGAATAAGAGGGATCATAAGACAGTATAAGGGAAAATAATGGTACAAACCAAGAATAAATGAATAATATGGTAAAAGGGAAGGGAAGAGAGAAAATGGAACAGACATTAGTGATGGAGAAGAAATAAAATGCAAAATGGTTAAAAAGAAAAGTTCATTTGGGAAAAAGGTTAAATAAAGAAAAAAGAAAATTCTATAATGAAAGAATGAAAGTAAAAATTAAAGGGAATGGATAAATAAATGATTCATTGGAAATTAAAGAGAATGTCTACCAATTAGGGTTTTATCTATTAATGTTAATAGTGTAAAGGATGTAATAAGGAGAATAGGAGTGCTAGAATGGTGTAATACGTGTAAGGTAAATGTGATAGTACTCGAGGATAGTAGGCTTTTAAATAAAGAAGAGGAACATTATGGACAATGGGTATAATATGGAATTTTGAAATAATGAAAAATGTTCAGGGATTTCTATATTATATAGGAAGGGAATACTTATTTTAGACTATACTTTAGTTAAACTAGGAGGATTGATGGTAGTGGATTTTAGGTGGGAGGGAAAGTTATAGATTACTTCAAAAAAGCTTAAAGCAAATGCCTGAACTTAATAGCTAAAAGCACCAAAAGCAATTGCTGGAACAGTGTTAAACTACAGTTATAATAAAAACAAACTCCAAAAACAGTTCGAGTAACAGTAACTTTCCAAAAATCAGGCACTAAAACCATTTTGTAAAGCTGAGTGTTTTCATCTAAATTTTAATGAACTTCTTCAGAGCTGTACAAAACAGTCAATCAATGCCATTTATACTTTAAGTAATTCATTAGTAACATGATCCATATTTTAAGTAATTCTCATGAAAGTTAAAAAGACACACATCAAAAATAGTAATATAAATATAAACTTCTTATTAAAACAAATACTTAAAGACATTGTGACTTTAATAAACATTTTATGTTTATACTTTCATTTAATCCAGGGCTTTTATTAGCATTTAGTAAAAGCTGTCAATTAACTTTCTTGACTTCTAATCTGTTGTTTAAGTCACCAGAATAAATTTCTTAGGGTATATGATCAAGTACAAAAAAGAAAATTTCTGGAATTCTGAACATGATAAGGCATGTTTTGATAAGGCATTTGTTACATCTTAATTTTTAATTGCAAGAACATGTTCTTATATTCATTTTGACAGTTTTCTTGTAGTTTTAACTACATAGTAACTGTTGCATGATTCACATATAGCTAAGTATACCACCACAAAGGAATTCCATCTGTATCTCCCAATGGCCCAGATTTATGTCCTAAAATAATGTTTGAACATTCATTTACATATCTGCAGCATTTGCAGCTGTAACAGTTAAACATACCATTTTTATTTTGCATTCTTTTTTCAATTTGACTTTTTATGAATAAAGTTAAGATAACTTTTAACTATAATATATAATCTGTTTTAATCCTTCTTGTATGTAAATTTTAGTTGTACAAAAATAATGGATGACAAGTCCTTATTTCCAAGTATTATTTTGCAGTTGTTAGTGACTGGCTGTCTAATTTTCTTTGAATCTAATAATATAGGAAGAGGAAATTCTCTAAAGTTTTCTTCACTATTAGACCTGGCTTCTGTCTTACTGAAACCTGCTATTATAATAGGTGCAAACATTGTATCTCTTAAACTTTTAACATCTGAAATAATGCAATCCAAACTGTTTTTATGGTATCCTCTCTCAAAAACAAATTTTTAAGGAAAAGCACTTCATTTTCAAACCTGGTGTTACAACTTGTTAATCTACTTAGGTGAACAAACTGTCCTTTAATAACGTTTCTTTTATGAAATTTGGATGTTGGTTTTTGCACTCAAATAGCTGTTAACAAAATATTTCTTTCTATATATACAACTACTGAAACAATCTTGCTTCGCATTCATTTCTAGCTTAACATCCAAAAAGTTTACTGTTTTACCATGTTCATTTCTAATAAAAGTAAGGAAATGTCTACTTTTATTTAAATCAGTAACAACCTTTTCTAATTCTACTGTATTTCCTTCCCATATAAAGAACAGATAATCAATATAATGCATGTAGAAAGTTATTTTATTACATAAATTATGTGTACATAAAACTGTATCCTCCCACCAACTCATTACTAAGCTGGTGAAGGAGGGAGCCTTCCATCCCCCCAACCCATTGCAGCACCACATTTTTGCTTATAATATTTATTGTTAAAAACAAAAATTTTCCAGAACTAACTATACAAAGTAAGTTTATATAATCATATGAAAAGTCAGTAAATTTACATAAATAATCTCAAAGATAATCAATACCTTTGTCTTGTAAAATACTATTATAGAGTGAAACTACATCTAACGTGGCCATAATTTTATCATTACCAGTAAAAGTATATTATTGTAATAAGTCTAACAAAGTCCATGAATCTTTCAGAAAAAGCATTGACTTCTGTGTGACAGGATTCAAAACTGAGTCAAAAAATAAGAAATAGCTTCTGTTTTATTAAAGTCCGCAGCTATAATTGTCCTGAATGTTAGTGATTCTTTTTCTGTTAGAGCTTTGTGCACTTTAGGAATCCCAAACAATCATGATGTCTTTGGGGATTCTACTTTCATAAACTCATACAATGGAACATCCATTTGTACTTGATTCACTAGATATAATAACTGAAAATCAATTTTCTAAAACTTTCATTAATACTATTAACTGAAAATTTTTCATAACAGTTATCATCATTTAAAATGTCAGTTATCTTTTTATTATAATCTTCCATATCCATTAATACTGTACCACACCCTTTGTCTGCCCTAATACCACACACACTTAAGACTTTCTGTAGTTCTTCTAATGTTTGCCTTTCTCCTTTACTCAAATTATAAAACTTTTTCTTCAAAGGGGCTTTAATAATCTCTTAATTCCTGTTCACATATTTAAAGAAAAACTTGTAACATATAGTGCATTACAGGATTGAAATTGCTCCTTTATCTAATACAATTCACTGAAAAATCACAAATCTGTTTCACATTGTTTAATATAAAATATAAATTACTTTTTTCTAACATGCAGCTTAAGATCTTTTAAAATTGTTGTAATACTTGTTCTATTAGAAGGTATGAAAGAAAAAACATTTTTGGCACATTAATATGCTGTTCCTCTATAAGAAAGCTACTTAGATTTATTACAGCCAAAACACTGCCTAGGTTTTCTTTCCTTTCCTTCTCCCCTTCCCTTTCCTCTTTCCATGAGAAACTGGGTAAAAATGGGACACAAAAGCAATAAATGCATGGAAATCAGAGCTGGTACCTTCAATTGGATCATTAATGCACTCATAGTGCTACAGATGTACTTTATACAAACAATCTTAAAGATTGTAGAAGTTATGCTTATAAAAATAAATTCCTAAAGTTGGATGGGTTTGATTGTATCACTTTGTACAGCTAAAGGATTGATTGAGGTAACTAATATGGAAATGATTATTAAATGGAGAGGAACAAATCTTAATGGAAGGTATAACTTTATTTCTGAATCTCTAAATCAGTAGAGACAAAAGTAAAACTGTGGATTGGATAACTATTCAGGGGCTTAGATCTTTTCTATTTGGAAGAAATAGAAGAAAGGAGAATAGAATGACTTGGTAAACCATCTGCTTTCGCAAAGTATATATGTAAAATGATTTACAGTAGCAAAGTTAGTAGAGCATGTCTTTCTAAATTATATTTAGTATTGATAGAGGATGAAACTGAATTGAATGAAAGGCTTTGTAGTTTTTTTTTCAGGGTTATCTAAATAGATACACAGAAATAGATAAAAATCAAACTCTTCAGTCAGTAACTTTCATAACTAGCTCACCCTTCTGAAGAACTTACCATTGGGAAGTTTTACATACAGTATTCTTTATACCCAATAAATTGAATGAAATAACATCTACTGATAGGAAATGTTGGAAATGTGGTTTCAGTCTGTTTTTATATTTGTATTATATCATACGTAATTGTGTATTATTTTAGGAATGTTGGCTGAAAGTTCAAAATTTTGGACAGATGTTATGTTCTGATAATTTTGTTACTAAGTTATGGCACTATAGAACAATTACATACCTTTATGTGTCAAAAATTGCATTAGACTATATTTTTGATAGTGTTATCTATTGATAGAAAAGCAGTTACAATAAAGTGGTTGCAAGAGTCTGTTGCCTTTTTGGGTTATCTAAATTTTTAAAACTTGTTCAGTAGAAAGAGATTAAAGTAATAAAACACAGACCATTTACAAGACCAGTAAACCTCAAATGTTAACTCACAATAATAGAACTATTTGAGAATGAGTGATGGAATGATATAATAATTTTACTTTTTCTCAATATAGTATATAGGACTGTCAGCATATTTACAATATTAAATCATACCAAAGCAGACACATTGTAAATAGCGTGTTTAGTTATAGATAAATATGTAATTGTTTGTTATACGGTGTTATCTGAAAAATCTGTAATTTAATAATACTTATATTTTAAAGTAAATATGACTGTTGTTAAGCTATTATGGTAAACACATGTAAAATAAATAAATAAATGCATAAATAAATACATATCAACCAATACTTTTTGTTCTTAGAAAAAATATCTATTCTACAACATTCTTGGTCTACCATATCAGAGATGCAGATATCCTGCTTTGAGTAGATGTCACTATATTGTCTATGTTTTTAACACTATCTGTATGACTGCAAAACATATTGTCACTATATTTTTATTTTACATTTGTTTACCAGGATAGTCTGACTGAATACATGTCCATTTTCAGTGGAGGCTCGAGGAGAAAAGCTCCAGGGTACAAACAGAAAGAGATTAAATGGCGCATCTTAAACACTGTTTACAGACTCTTTATATAAGCAAGTTATACAATTGTCTTATGTTTTTAACACTGTCTGTATGGCTGTAAAACATATGTGTGGTAAAAATGAATCCTGTTTTTTATAGCTTCCTAAAAGATTTATGTGTTATGTGTTTTGTCATTTAAACAAACATGCTGTCATGCTTCATTTATTTTATCAAGTTGTTAAGAGTAAGACATTTTAAACTGTAAAGTCTGTTTTCAAAGGAGTCCAGGGAGCCTTTCATCTGTTTGTGACTTGTTCACAGTTCCACAGTGTGCATGTATTTATGGGGAAGTCAATGCAGGACTGTAGCATGAAGTGTAACACTTAACCTTAAACCTCTACTTCACTACCAGACAACTGCAACACCATGTCAACAATGCAACTATATATTTTGTCTTATAGAAGGTCCTTATTAGCAATTGATTTCACAAGCAGTTGGATATAAATGTTGCAAATACTGTATGTAAAGAAAACAATGGATGTCAGTGGTCTCTGGCTTACTAAATTTCCAGATGATTGCAAATTAGGAGCTGTCATTGAATCCCACACTGACACAAATGTTCTCCAGGAGGGGTTGACACAGACAAACAACTGGTTTCAGAGCCATGGACTAAAACTAAATGCCAAGAAATGCATAATAGTTTCCTTTGGGAAGTCATCCATCCCAGGTAACTATCATATTGACAACATACCCCTTAGAGTTAACCCAGTAGTCAGAGACTTAGAGTCACACATAAATAGTAATCTAGCCTTTGACCATCATGTGCCTACAGTAGTGAGGAAATCATTCTATGTTGTGCAACTTATAAACAAAGGTATGGCATCTAAGTCCAAAAAAGTCATTGTTCCACTGTATTCAGCATTCGTCAGACCCATCATTGAATACAATGCCCCTTTGGTATGTACCTAACCAGGCATATCCAACAATTGGAATGTTCACAGAGGTTCCTCACTAAAAGAATACAGGGATTAAATAAAATGTCCTATGCAGAACATCTCAAGGCTCTATCCCTGTATTCTGTCTCCTACAGGTTTTTGAGGGGAGATCTACGCCTGACATACAGGGCATTCTCAGACCTACTCTGATGGACCTCCTGCATATCCGCAAAACAAACAGCACTAGAATTACCCATTCTAAAGACTTAAACCTTGCCTGTAATATAAATATGATGTATCCCAGAGATTACCCCATCTCTGGAACAAGCTCCCCATCCATGTGAAGCAGAGTTCCTCCCTAACCCAATTCAAGTGCAATGATTGGATGGGGAACAAGAAATTAATTCCTGGTTTGGCAGCTATGTCTCTAATGGACATAGGAAACCTGTAAATCATTAATTTTCCAGGCCCTGTTTTTTAAATGTTTCCTCTTCCAAGCCCCTGCTTACACTTATCAAGGGTATCAGATGCATGGCTAGGCTTAAAAAGGCCCCTTTGGTTGTTAGCCTAGTAAACACCTATGAACCTATGAACCTATAATTTATATTACTTTCCAAGCTCATATTGTTTGTACAGTCATTTTCAACAGATACAACATTTACATCATTGGTTACAATTTCTGAAGGACTATTACTGTTAACAGTCCTTCACTGTTGTACTTCTTTACCTACTGGCTATGCTGTACCATTAGCAAACATTCCAGCATCCCTTACAAATTTATACCTTTTCTTATAAATGACTGTTGCTGCATGTCTCTTAGCCTTCACAGAGATGCCATTATATAGTTGCAAACAGCCTTTAAAAAAAACTATTACATTTGATTTGTTTATTTGCTTTTAAAATCCATTCTTTTAATATGTTTAAATTAGTCTTGTATTCTGCAACTAATACTTTTAACATATTAATACCTGTTTCATTGAACATATCAACTGACTTACAATATAAACTTTCATTTTGTCTGACGCCATTTGGAAATTTAAAAAGATGTAGTTCCATAGGCATCTGTTTTATAGACATACAGTACTCTAAATATTGTGTTTCCAGTTCTATAAATTTTGCTTTTAAAATGCCTATTTTCCAAATTAAAAATTGAATTTCTACACTGAGCCATAATACATTTGGTTCAGTGTTAATAGTACCTTGATTAGTTATCCCTCTGATTATTGCAGAAACATGAAATAGATTTATGTTATTACCAAACACAGTTTTCACATCAAACTCAGCAGTTGCCGTGTTTCTCTCACTTGTGTTATTACTGTTCCCATTTGAAACAGCTTCTTTATATGTTTGAGAAAGAATTACTACTGAGTCATGGACAAAAGTGCTCAGCTTTACAAAATTGTTTCTAGTGTGTGTTTTTGGGAAAGTTACTGTTGTTCGAACAGTTTTTGGAATTTGTTTTTATTATAAATGTAGTTTAACCCCAAGTAGTTCCAGCAACTGCTTTTGGTATATTTAACGTTATAGATTAATAGCAGTATAGGCACATGTGATATACAAAGAAAGGGAAGCATTATTTCAAAAGATACTAGATTATGTTATAGTAAATATGGATATAAAAATAGCAGGAGACTTTAATCGTGATGCAAGAAATAAAAAGAAAACAAGATCAGATAAGAATGTAATCGAAGAAAAAATAAAAAATGTGGAAATTCAGAGTTACAGAATTTGAATAAAAGCACATATCAAAGAGAAAAAATAAAATCAGAGAAAATTTATTTTTGTTATCAAAAACTATGAGAACAGTGACATTGGAAGCAGTGGAAATGTGTTTTTCCTAAGAATTTTATAAATGAATTGAAATAGATGAAAATTAGAAACATATTGAAATTAGTGAAATAAGATTAATGAAAAGTAGTGGAATGTAGTATATAAAAATATACTTGTTTTAAAACCCTATTGGAAGCCCCTTATACAAGCAAGAAAGAAGGGAAAATGGTCAAATGTGGGCACTGGTCTTAATGTAGGTTTGTTCTTGAGGCATCTGATATATATTTACAGAGCTTTGGTACCATAAGACTTACCTGTAGATATTATTGTGATAACAACGGTATTATTTATGTGGCCAAGTGCCAAATGTGCCAAAGTTCCAATAGAAGGAAGACCATAAGGGCATTAAAAAACAAGATTTACCACTACCAGCTTGATATTCAAAGGGCTTATGAAAGGAACGCTTTATACAAACATATCAAAAATAGTCCCCTGCATTTATTCAAATATATTATTATAGATTATGTGGCAGTGGGACTGACAGGTGGCCCAACTAATTTATTTTTGGAGTACAAATAATTGAGGTGGCAGACGAAATGTAATGCCTCAGTTTTCCTGGGTTTAAATGATATGATAACCATTAGCAGTGTTTTGAAATTAAAAACTATGTTAGCTGTTTAGGGCTATACAAACACCTATATACATATATAAATATATACATATTTTTGTGTGATTTTATGTACTTTTTGTTCTAATTTTAAAGAGGTGTTGTTTAACATGGTTGTTTTTAAAGTCCTCAACCTAATTTGTATTGTGGCTTTTTATACACAAAAAAGTTTTATCCATTTCTGAGTAATGTTTCTTTTTTAATTCTCTTCAATTAAGTACCAATTAAATATGTCATATGATGCTGGAGTTTGGTATAAAAGGATTTGTTTAGAGTGTATGGTTATTCTGAAAAAGTCCTGTATAGCTAGGACAAAAGTGCTAAAGTGATTTAATAAAGTGACGAGCTGCAGCACCTGACATTTCCTTCTTCATTGTTTTGTAGTCAGTAGTCACAGTGTTTAATAGATTATTAGTGGAATGAAAAATGTAGTGAAGTTATAAAAGAGTTGTGGAAAGATCATTTGACAATGACAGATTTTAACAAAACATTGATCAGAATGGTGGATGACAAAGAAAAATATAAAAAAATGTATTCAATATGGAAAAATAGCAAAAGACAGAAAGAAAAAAGAATATAGAGAGATGCAAAAAGCTGCTTTATATAATCTTGATATGAACAAAAGGAATATTTTAGAAAAGAACAGATTTGTCAAAATAATTAAGAGAAAATTAAAGTTTTATTATATAAGTAAACATTTTACAAGGAAAAAGTGTGACCACATTTAAGTAGAAGAGTAAAGGAAGATGGTGGTACAATGAGAGAAATGAAAAACTAAATAGGAAAAATTGAAAGAGAACAGACAAATATAATGAATATAATAGTGAGGTGTGTGAAACAGATGGTAAAAAAAGAAAAATGAAAGAGAAAGAACAGTGCAGGGTGAAACAGTTCACAGAAGAAATAAATAAAGAAATGGAAAACAAATTACAATAATAGAATTTGAAAATGTGATGAAGAAAGTAAATGTAAGTTCAGCAGCTGGACCAAATGGTACAGGATATTTAATGTATATGGATTTAATGCAATGGCAAAAATAAATTTTAGATAAAAATATTTAATGAATGGTTAAATAATGGTAGTAGTTATGAAGAAATATGCAGGGGTATTATGAGACTGATATCAAAGAAAGGGGAAAAAAATGAAATTAAAAATTGAAGGCCAATAATGTTGAGTAATAATGATTATAAACTATTCATGAAAATATTACAAAAAACTTACAAAATAAGTTGAATTATGTAATGGAAGAAGCTATTTATGAGATGAAAGGATATGGACTATTAATGATAATTAGAGAAATGTTAGATGACATTAGGAAAGGAAAAAATGAAGTGAAATTAATAGTAGCTGGCATCGATTAAACATTTGATTCAATAGAGCATGATATGTTATGCCAAATAATAGGAGAATATAATTTTAGCATAAAGATAAAGAAACTATGTGAATCAATGTGAAAAATATTAGAATTAAGATTTTAGTAATTGGTTGTTTAAGTGAAGAAAATGAGATAAACAGAGGTATAAAGCAAGGGTGTCCAGTGAGTAGTATTTTGTTTGTAACAGTTATAAATAAGTAAATATGTACAGGAAATGGGAGTCATGCATCCTATTATTATGACTTATGTTGATGATATAAAAAGTTATAGCTAAATATGAAAAAGAAATGAAGAAAGTAATTATAAATGTAAATGATTTATTGCAGGAAGTTGGATTAAACATTAATAAAGAAATGTGTAAGGGTTTTGGAGATGATAAAGAGTTGGAATAAATACAGCCTGAAAAGAAAAAAAGATATCAGCATTAGGAGTAGTTTTTGAAGAATATGATATATTGAAGGAATAATGAGAGAATTTTTAGAGAGATCTAAAAGGACTTAGTATTATGTGGAAAAGGTATATATTGCCATTTATTAAAAAAGTACATTTGCTAACATTTGATAACCACAATATGGATGGGAAAATTATCATATATATATAATAATACATATAGCCAGTGCATGTTTAATACCAACAGACAGCACTAGAGAAAAAGTTTATTGAAATGATATTTCAATTTATCTGGGGGTCGTGATTAAATCTAATAAAAAGAGAAGCATCATATTTGGAAAAGGAGAAACAGGGTTTAGATTACTAAATTCATTAAATTTAAATAAGGTCTTGGAAGGGATAAATATAAATAAGCTTGCAGTACTTATATTTAAGTTGAAATATAAAAAGAATGGGTTGTAATAAAAATGGATAAAATGGAGTGAGAATTGAGAAATGAAGATATAAGATGTATCAAGAAAAAATAAAATTGTGAAATTAAAGATAGAAAGAATAAATGAAAATAATAAATATGGTATAAAAATATAATGTTGCAAAATTATTGTGTGAATCAATGGGAACATTTAATGGAAGAAAAAAATAAAAGCTATAAAGCATACCTCTCAACTGTCCAGATTTCCACAGAATTTCCAGATCTGTGCCTCATATGTTTGGTCTGTTTCTCCTGCAATTTGCAGTTTTCTGGCAAATCACTGGCAAATCATTGAGGACCAAAGGAATCTGGATATGGAAAATTTTACAATGCAAAAAATAAGAAGACAAAGAGGAAAATGAGAAAAGGATATTAGTAATGGAGAAGTTAAAGAAATAGAAACTGATGTTATGGAGTATCTCAAAAGTGAAGGATTCAGTCTAGAAAATCTAATTCAGAAAGCACCACAACAGGATATAGCAATGGACCTCCAAATTAAGGGAAACCAGTGGAACAGGAAGACATTGGTCAGGTGGTATATGAAGATATTTGAAGCCTTCCACAGAAAACCATTATAACCATTCACTTGAAGCTGGACAGCAAGGAAAGGAAGAGGAAACTGTGGAAATTCTGACACAGCCAATGTTGAGGAGTGATAGACCAGTGACATCTCATATGACAGAGCAACAGATGGCACAGGATGAAATCAAAGAGAATGTGGCACAGGCAGATGCAATAGAACTTTCTATAGAATGACCACAGGAAATGGAAATCAAAAAATGTGCCCTCAGTTTAGAAGAAAACAAGCTAAGAGAAATGTTGCTTGAGATAGATAGACATATTAAGAACAGTGAAAGAAATAGACTGCAGAAGATCAATAAAACCCCAAATGTCAGATGTTTGATAAAACAAATGAACATTGTAATTAGGACTGTCCATCGAGACCCATGTGATATACATAAACAGGATATATTACTGTGCAACTGATAAAGTTCTACCACAAGAACACAGTGTAGTGAAGGAAAGGAAGGGGAGAAATTGAATACCATCATGGAAGTATTGAATAGAGAAAACTATAAAGCAATTTAGACAAGAAGTGGCACTGTTAGAAGAGGATAGAAGAGGGAACAGATAAAAAAATGCTAGATGTGATAAAAACAATGTGCAGTATTAGAACAGATCAGGATCTATCATGTACTATCACAACTAAACTAAAAATCTCAGCACAGGCAGGAAAAACTTAGGAGATACACAGATAAATATAAAGAAAAGTACAAAATAAGCAATTTATTGATGACCCAAGAAAGGTTTATAGAGAATTGGAAAACAAGGTAAAAGAATTGGAAAAACACCAAAAAAGAGAAGAAATAGATACATTTTGGAGAAGTATCTATGAAGGTCCTGTGGAACATAACAAAGAGGCTAAATGGATAGAAAAAGTAAAAGAAGGACTAAGATGTTTAAAGGTAGAGGATATGAAATGGGAAGAAGTAACAGCCAGACAGACTGAAACAAAGTTAAGAAAAGCCTCTAATTAAAAAAACCCAGGCTCAGATGCAGTACTTAACTTCTGGTTAAAAGTATTAACATCTCTGCATGAAGATTTAGCCATGAGTAATAACTATTTATATGCACACCCCAAACAGACACCAACCTGGATAACAACAGGAAAACAATGGTCCTACTTAAGACTGTACCTGCGAGCTACCCTAAGAATTATAGACCAATAACTTGCCTTCCGACGACATATAAACTATAGACTGAAATTGATACTGACAGAGTTTATAGTCATTTAGAAGAAAACTGAATTATGGCAATAGAACAAAAAGGCAATAAAATAAAGTCATATGAAACAAAGGATTATTTGTTGTTAAAGTCATAGTGGAGAGCTGTAAAAAGGGGAAGAATCTAAGTATGGCATGGATTTACTACAAAAAAGCATTTGATAATATTTCACATACATGGATAAAAGAGTGCTTAAAAATATATAAGATACTCCCTCCATTGATTGACTACATTACAGTGACCATGATTCAGTGGCAGAGAACTTTGCAATTAAGCCATGATAAAGGACAAAGTATTATTCCAGGGATAGAAATCCAAAGGGGAATATTCCAGGGTGACTTCTGTCACTGCTGGTATTCTGCCTTGCCCTTGACATCTAGGGAAAAAAAACAAGCTATAAACCAATTTGCTCTTCCTGTCCTAATTTACAGTTTTGAAGTGATAGACTGGCCCCAAAACATGTTGGATAAATTAGATAGGAAAGCAAGAAGGATGATTCATGCTCACCAAATGATTTTAAAAAAATCAGTGCATACCAAGATTACATATTCCCTGTTCTGAAGGAGGGATGGGCATCCTTGAAATTGATTACATGTATAGATCTGCAATCGTGGGACTCCACACATATCTGCTGACCTCACAAGACCCAAATGTAGTGAAAGGTTTGAAACATGAGGAGAATAAAGTGAAGATGACTTCCCTGCTTAGGCTACCAGAAGCATATTGGCATCAGGCAGGAATGGAAATCAAACCACAAGTAGATAAAAATCAGGCAACAACTGAATGTGCCAAAAAACAAAATAAAAAAAACATAAGGTGAAGAACCAGATGAGAAGGGAAGAAATGTGTAAAAATAATAAATGTAGTTGCAAGTAAGGAAAACTTCTGAAACCTCATGTTGATCAGGAACAAACACAGGAATGGTTAAGGAGGGGCAAATTTAAATCAAGAGATGAAAGGTTAATATTTGTGGTCCAAGATAGTGGGCTATGTACACGTTGGTTTACAAAGTCCATTGAACATGTGGGAGAAACAGACAAATGTGGGTTTTGTAAAACCAAACTGGAAACAGTTTCGCATCTCATTGCTGGTTGCGACATACTAATGATAGAATGACTGTACAATGAAAGACATAATAATGCAACGAGACTGTTGCACTGGGGATCATGCAAACATTATGATATTGAAGTGGCTGAAACAATCTGGAAATATGAGGCACAAAGCATCATAGAAAATGATGAAGCCTACATCACATGGAATCATCCATTACCAACAGCTCAAAAGATAGATGCTAGAAAACCAGATACAGTGATCCAGGAAAAGAAGACAAAAGTAGCACTGATCATTAAGCTCACTACACCCAGTGACTACAGTGTCCTGCATACAGAGAGACACAAAGTAATAAAATATCAGGATTTGCAGGCACAAAAAAGAGCAATGTGGAAGAAAGATGCCCAGATAGTTCCAATAGTAGTAGGAGCAACTGATCTTATAAAAAAATAATCTCCAATCGTATTTAGATATGTTACCAATACATGTAACTCTGTACAAATTGTAGAAGGAGTCATTACTGGGCACATTGCAGGTGCTGGGAAGAGCACTACTGGCTGACATCAAAGAGTGAAATAATACTAATTTCATGAACTTTAATTCTACTTTGACTTAGGAATGGGGTCCATTCCCATCATGGTATTAGAAACCCAAAAGATTTGGAAAAATTAAAAGAAGCATGATGACCATTTCACAACACTACAAAATGCAAAATGGCTCCCAGTCAAATAATGATCTGACCTTCTCTTATGCTCTAAAATTTTCAAACTCTTACAAAGCTGTCACTTGTCTCATGCATTCAAAAGAGCTGATGAAGCAGTGTATGGTTTCAAGATATTTATTGTACATAAACATTGTTAGGAACTGTAACTGAAACACATATTTAAGTTAACTGCTTCACACATCACTTCAAACACACTCACACGTGCATCACCATTCATGCCTATACTCGCTCTTGCTGACTCTACAAAAATGGCACTGTTCTTGCACGTGCTCAGTACTTATATACAAGTGCTATCTAGCTACAGTGAGTCAATAGGAACATTGCACATAATGATCTACATCCTCCTTTTTTTATTTGTTTGACATGCAAAAGGAGAACAAGACAATGTATAAGCTAGGTAACTTTCAGTATTAATAGCAATCAAAATTAAGTCCAAGTCACTGTGTGTTTTGGATTGGGTCTGGAAATTCTACCCGATCTGGTTACTTAAAAGCTTTGACTGGGTTAAGCAACAGGAACAGTCTCTGGGGAATTTTTCTGAATAGGAATTTCAGGGATAACATCAGGATCATTTGAGCAAAATACACTGTCCTGCAAAATTGGAACTAGTGTAAGGTCACTCTGAGAAATAGTCTTTGGCACAGACAATCTGCTGCATCATCAGTTCAGAAACTGGAAGTGTATGTCTTCAGTTTCTTCTAAATTCCATTCCCTCCAGTTGAACAATATAAGATCATGGTTCCTTACAAACATTTTGATAATATCCACTCAGTTGTATCCTTTGGTTGTTTGCATCCTTTCTTGCCTTAGTTGTTTAAGAGGTTTGCTAGATTTATCGTAGTATGACTTTTGTAACTGATGTTTCTTCAAAGGTTGGGTTTTGGTCACTTTGTTGTTCTCTGCACTTGGAATCAGTAGTTGTTTACTGATCAGTAAGGTTGTTCTAGACTGTCTAGACATTAATCTCTGAGCAGGTGAACCAAGCAAGTTATCTTGGGGAATGTTTCTGAGATTGAAAAGGTTAAGGAAAACATCAGTACCATCTCTCTTAAATTTCTCTGACAAACATATTGCACTTTGGACTGCACACTCAGATAATCCATTGGATTGTAGGTACTCAGGACTACTAGCAACATGGACAAAGTCCCAAGCTTCAGCAAATTTCTTGAACTGCTGACTGGTAAACTGCATATCATTGTCAGATACAACTTTGTGTGGACTACCATGCACAGAAAAATATCTCTTCAATTTTGTAATGACAGCGCTGGACATTAGATTAGAAAGAATGTCAATTTCAAACCAATTTGAGCAAGACTCTACTAACACTAAGTAATGCTAAACAAACCACAATGCTGACCATTCCATTCAAAAATAGTAGCAACCATCGACCATGGTAGTTCAGGAATCTGGTTTAGCTGAAGTGGTTCTTTTTGTTGATGCAGCTTTGTACTATTGCAAACAGAACATGCAAGAACTTCTTAAATATATACTATGCCTCTTGTCCTTCTTTTGGTAGAGTCAATACCTGAGTGTTCAACATGTAATATCTTGATATATTCCTGTTGCAATGCTGAAGGAATAACTACTTTAGGTCCTTTCATGATGATTCCATCTTCCATCATGAGCTTGTCTTGGAAAGGAAACTATTTCTGTATGTTATATGATAGACAGCTTTGTAACACTGGCCATCCTTGATTGATAACATGTGTCAGGTTCTGCAGAACTGGGTTTAAAGCTGTATAATGCCTAAGTTGATCAAAAACTGATGACGAAAAGTTTTTGACACTTCCATGACTTCACGGTCTGCTTTCTCATTGTCATGCTGTGCTGTAGTTTGTCTGGGTGCTCTTGACAAAAAAATTTGCAAGGTATAAATATTTGCCTTTTGTTTAAACAATATTGAAGTTGTACTTTTGCAATTTTAACATCATATGTTGCAGACGTGCTGGGGCTGAATGTATTGGCTTCTTTAGAATTGTCACTAGAGGTTGGTGATCAGTCTCTGAACAGTTTTGCCATAAATATAATCACTGAACTTTGAACGTGTGAAAACTACTGCCAAAAGCTCTTTTTCTATTTGTGTACACTGCATTTCAGTTTGGGTTAAAGATCTGGATGGATACGCTAGTGATATGCCTTCTTGAAGACATGCTGCACCAAGACCATACTTTGAAGCATCTCATGAAAGAGTTACTGGTTTGCGAATATCATAATATCTCAATGTGGGTGGACAGACAATTTTCAGTTTCAGAATGTCAAATTCTCTTTGGTGTATTTTAACCAGGACCAGTTTACATTTTTGCATGTCAACTCAAGTGAAGGTGCTGAAAGTTCACTTAGGTCTTGGATGAGCTTTCCTAAATAGTTGATCATACCAAGAAAATGTTACAAAGATGTGACATTGGAAATGGCATCGCAGGAATTGCAGCTTCCTCAGATGAATCTGGTTGTAAACCAGAACTAGTAAACAACTGACCCAGATAAGTAACTTCCCTCAACTTGAATTTACATTTCTGAAGACTCAGTTTAAGATTTACTTCATGTGCATGGTCTAGAACTTTCTTAAGGTTTGTATCATGTCCGTCATCACCATTGCCCCCTACAATAATGTTGTCTACTATGATAGCACATGGATAACCTAAAAAATGTGTTCCATGGAGCATTGAAATACCTCACTGGCAGAATGTATCCCAAATGGCATTGTCAAAAATCTGTACCTTCCAAATGGTATACTAAAAGTAATTAACAATGAAGATTTGTATCCAGCAAAATCTGCCAAAACAAACTCTGTGCCTCTAAGACTGAAAAAATAGTGGCATTTGGCATGACAGCTGCTACTTCTATTTGTGCATCAGATGATGAGGATGTTTAAGCACTTTGTTTAAATCTCTGGGATCAATACACATTCAGATATCATCTGAGCTTTTCTTATGAGCTACAACCATGGAGGATACCCATTCATCCAATTATTTCACTGGAGTTATCATACCTGAATTCACCATTTTGTCCAGTGCTGTTTTTACTTTACTCTGCATTGCTGCTAGAATCTTCCTTGCTCATCAGACAACTGGGTTTACTTCATCGTTTAACCTCATGGAATATGTGACTGGTAGCATGCCAAGCACATCTTTGCAAATATCAGCATATTCACGAAAAATATTCTGTGTGAAACTGTCTTGCTCATTCAGATTTATATGGTGAACTTCTTTATTAAATTAAATCAGTCCCAGCTTCAAACTATCTTTGAGGCCTAAAGATGACCGCACATGTCTTTTGACTATGTAAAACTGCAAGTCATAGCTGTTCCCAGCAGAATGGTATGTGAGAACTACTTCACCATCAGTCTGAATCTCTTCGCCACCATAAGCAATTAGCTTTGCACACCATGCTGAATCAAATTTCTCACAAACTTTCACCTTGGCAAACATTTGTGCTGATATAACATTGCACTTGAAGCCAGCATCTACTTTGAGCTCTACAGGTTTCCTATTAATCCGAACAGTACAAAATATTTCACCCTCTGCTGCCAAGTGATAGTCTACTGCATTAACAGTTTCATCAATCACAGAGACACCATAAATACAGAAAAATTGCTGGTGGCTTTCTAACTGATATGCTTGCTTCTTTGGAGGTTCTCTTTTAATAAAAGTATGTGCCACTTTATACTTGCAAAGCCTTTTGAAATGTTTCCACTTTTTACATTTGTGACATTTCTGATCAAAAGCTAAGAACTCTTCTCATTTAGGTTCATGGTTGCTTCCACAATTATGACAATTAAAAATAACCCACCCTCATCTCCCAGGCCCATGCTTACACTTATCAAGAGTATCAGAACTCATCAGAGATTTGGGATGCATGGCTAGGCTTAAAAAGGCCCTTGTGGTCATTAGCCTAGTAAACACCTATGAACCTATGAACCTGTAAGATTACTTGTAGCTGCCCTATTCAGTTTATGGCTAAAATTGGGTACTGCCACATTCTTTGGCTTATATTTCTTATTTATCTTAGCTTTGTGTCTCACACTATCAAAACTCACACTAGTAGACACTATATGAGAGATAGCATGCATACATTTCGCATTTGTAAGCATATTTGTGTGCGTTTCTGTAAGCTTGTTTATTTGACAAATCACTATGGCTTTGCTCAACTTTAAATCACTATCTCGAAGCATAGTCTTTCTCACTGCATCATTAACACCACACACAAGTCTGTCCTTCATCCAGCTCATCTTGCAAATCACCATATCTGCACATTTTTGCTTTATTTTTCAAGTCAGTAATGTATGCTGCTATAGTTTCACCAAGCTTTTGATTTCTAGCATAAAACATATGCCTTTCCATTGTAATATTCATTTGAGGGTTACACATTTCTCTAAATTTATGTTTTAAGCACTCAGGGTAGTCCTGCATTGCAGCCTGTATCACAATATGGCAGTTCTCTGCCTTGCATACATGGCAGATGCATACACAAATGATTGTTCCCTCTCAATGGCTTCTGAGCCTGCTAAATTAAGAAGTATGAATGCTTTTGTATGTGCGTCTTTATCAAGTAAAGCAGCCTGTATGAAAATAACACATTCTTATCCAAACACTGTTTAATTCTCAGTAATATTATCAAACACCAATGGTTCAGGTCCGTGAAATTCCTCTGCCATATCAACAAAATATGTTTAAACATAAGCATAGACCAGGCACTTGTAATTATGCCCAAATGCACAACAATCTCTTTGAAAAGGCTTCAATTTGACACTGGAAACATTGCAAACATTCCAGAAACTTCGGACACTTCGAATAGTTTGAGTTAATGTAAAAAAGTAGTACATTGTGAACAAATGTGGTGATTTTAGTCATTTCATACATCTTAAGCAGTTCAGAAGTTATCTCAAACACTTTCGTATTTATTTTGAATACTTTTATCAGTATGTTGCAATTTCGGACATTTTGTTTATCTCTGTAATTATTTTGAACATTCTGAATGTTTCACCCAAATGCAAGATGACTGAAAAATCATTTAAGCAAATTTAAGTACCTGATACTCCTGTATATTTCTCCATTTCTAACTGTGTGCCTCATAGCTTGTGTGCTGGTTCAACTTTGGATCCCATTCTGGCACCATGTCGTTTTAGACATGCCGCTTCTGACACCGTGTCACTTGTCTCATGCATTCAAAAAAGACAATGAAGCAGTGCATGGGTTCAAGATATTTATTGCACATAAACATTGTCAAGAACTATAACTGGAACACATATTTAAGTTAACTGATTCACACATTACTTCAAACACACTAGTTTGTGCATCTCCGTTCATGTCTGCACTCACTCTGGCTGACTGTACAAAATGGCGCTGTTTTTGCACATGCTCAGTACTTATATGCACATGCTATTGAGATACAGTGGCTCAGTAGGAACATTACGCATAATGATCTACAAAAGTCATGCATTTTTTCCTTGGCAGCCAAATTAATAATGGAACCCTTTTCCTACAACCTCAGAAATCAAAGCCATCAAAGTCCTGGCTTATAGAATCCTATAATTAAATTGTAATGTAGAGATCTTTACTTCACCTTAGTAGGTCTTATAGTATAGAAATGTATTCCCGCTGATCTGAAAGAAATACCTTCTTATCCAAAATTCCACACACAAATAAAACATTATCTTCACTCAAGATGATAGTTCACACAAATGCTGACACTCTGAAGACATTACATAACAGAATCCCATTCTGCTCCATCAGTCCACCTCCTAACAAGTTTGTATATCACTTGCAAATGCAGATAATGCAATAGTCACTCAATGCACTATACAGACCTGTATATATCTGCTTAGATATATATGTGTATCTAATTATATACAAATTTATAAATATATATTTTATATGTTCCTGCTTTTCATGTGACTGCTCCTCTCCATTTTGTATATAATGTTTGCTTAGGTCTGTATTATATACTCACCATAACTACCTTACTATACTGTAATATATATATGCATAATATTTGTTTCTTTGCTTTCCTTTTTGACTTATCCCTTAGATGAGACTGACTGAAGTGGATCTTATGTGACCAGTGCTCTACCCTGATTAACAACAACAAACAAACAAAGCAAGCAAACAAACAAACAAACAAACAAATAAATAAACAGACAGACTTTAAAGAAACATATTGTTCACTAAGACATAGCTGTATGGCACAAGTGCAAGACTGTTCTCCAAAGGGGGAAAAAACTTTTGACCCTGACTGATGATGTGGTGGGTTGAGTTGATGTCTCATGTTATTAAATCTGTACTGGTGACCTCTGGTTCTGGATGAAAGAAAAACAGTGTAATGTCACTAGGCTATTTTCATGAGTAATTGCAAAATACTTTTGTGCATGCCTTGAGGTTCAGATTGTTTTTCCATCTAACGAAATGGCCATATAGCAATTTTATTATGTGTTAGGTCTTATTTATTGTCAGCTTTTTGGTTATTAAAAGATTGTTTACAATGAATATGGGATCTAAAATTTCACAATAGTGCTTGATATGGAAGCTTAGAGCATACTTAATTCATCTGGGCTTGTTGGGCAGCTATGTAAAATGATCCACCATGGATTTTTATATGTTGCATATCTCTTAACAACAGAATTTAATTCCGATACTTCACACAACTGATAAAGCAGAGACACCTTGAAAGAGGCACTGTTTGTTGATGCTTCTCAAGCAAATTCATAGTTTATTTATTTATTTTACTCTGTTTACTAGGGTAGTACACTATACTAAGTAGTATAATCTTACCCTACATTTTGTAGTGCCTTTTGAGGAAGCTACTATCTCATAGTTTGGTGGAAAGAGATGGGTCAGCTTTGCTTTTAGTCTAGATTCTGCTGGGTCCTGGTCACATCCCAGATAGTGCTTACATCAACTTTATGCAGCACTTGCCACAATTGGATATTTATTAATATTGTGTTTTGTAGCTGGCAAGGTGCATTGTTCCCATTATGTTCCTCCTGGTCTGTAGCTTACCACATCAGCCTCCCTTTATGTCATAAGCTCTGGCTGCACTTACGAGATAGAAATGATAAACTACATCGAGCCACGGGGTCTGTTTAGGTAATGGTTGTTTAGTCTGATCTTCATAGAATCATAGAATGTACAAGGACACTGGGTCAAAAGCAACTTACATCTTGACATTGACCCACCCTTAGACCTTACTTTCTTTTTAAAGGGGCACTAGCCTAGTCATAATGGGGCTGAATTTTTGAATACACATCCAATTATTTAATTCCTTCTTAAAAGAAGATAGTGTGCCACACTGCTAATTTTGAGAGGAAGTTTGTCCCAAAGAAGGGATAGCTGTTACATGACAAATGTGTCTCTCTGTAGTGATTTCTTTATTCGCTGAAGCAGTTTTAGATATCTGGTTCTAGGGGTCATTGGACTGTTTGATTTATGGAGAAAAAAAAAGAGATCTTGGACTGCCAGATTCCTATTGGCACAGAAGGTGTGGCACATATCACCCCCCTGGAGTCTACACAACATTGAATACAGGGACAAGGCTTCTAGGATCTCTTGTTAGCTCAGGTCCTTTATTTCTCTAATCTTTTCATCAGGAACCTTTTAGGAAAGCCCAAAATGACTGTTTAAGAAAATCCTGATTTGTTATGCTGCATTGATGCAGATGTAACTTCATGGCAGGCAAGGTTTTTCAGCAGGCTTTGTAGACTTATGAGCTCACACTGGAGGAAGGCTTAAACATGAGCTGTCTGGTGAGATAAGTTATAATGTTGAATCCTTAGGCATGATTACATGAGTTTTCATGTGAATAAGACCCAACAAAAAGTTATGGCACATTTCTATACATTTCTATACAAAGCAGTTGACACTGTAGCAGCCTCATAACCTCAAAGTGGCTGCAGTCCAAGCTAAAGACCATGGCACAAAGGTTATGGGACTGGTAAGAGTTCCACTTTTAGTTTCTCCAAGTCTTTTGGGTTTCTAATACCATGACAGGAATGGACCCCATTCCTAAGTCAAAGTACAATTAAAGTTCATGAAATTAGTATTGTTTCACTCTTTGATGTCAAACAAAAGTGCTTTTCGCAGCACTCACAATGTGCCCAGTAATGACTCCTTCTGCAATTCGTATGGGGTTACATGGATTGGTAGCATATCTAAGTATATTTGTAGACTCTTCTTTATAAGACCTGTTGCTCCAACTGCTATTGGAACTGCCTGCCTATCTTTATCCACATTGTTCTCGTTTCTGCCTGGAAATCCTGATATTTTATAAATTTGTGTCTCTCTGTACACAGGACACTGTATTCACTGGATGTGGTGATTTCAATGATCAATGCTACTTTTGCCTTCTTTTCCTGGACCACTATATCTGGTTTTCTAGCATCATCTCTTTTCAACTGTTGGTAATGCATAATCCAATGTGATGTAGACCATTTTCTATGATGCTTTGTGGCTCATGTTTCCAATGTTTTTCAGCCACTTCAATCCCATAATGTTTGTACAATCCCCAGTGCAACAGTCCTGCCACATTATTGTGCCTTTCAATATACAGTCCTTCGGCCATTAGTATGTCACAACCAGCAACAAGGTGTGCAACTGTTTCCAATTTGGTTTTACAAAACCTACATTTTTTTGTTTCTCCCACATGTTCAATGAACTTTGTAAACCAATGTGTGCACACCCCACTTTCTTTGAATGCCAATGTTAACCTTTTATCTCTTGGTTTGAATTTGCTTCTCCTTAACCATTCCTGCATTCATTCCTGATCAGCATGAGGTTCTCCCAGAGGTTTTCTATACTTGCAACTATATTTATGCATTTTCCACATTTCTTGCTTTCTCATCTGATCGTTTACCTTATATTCTTTCTTTTGTTTTTTGGCACATTCAATTGCTGCCTGATTTTTATCTACTTCTGGTTTGATTTCCATTTCTGCTTGATGCCGATATACTTCTGTTAGATTAAGCAGAGAAGTCATCTTAGATTTATTCTCCTCATGTTTCAAAACATTCACTACATTTGGGTCTTGTGAAGTTAGCAGATATGTGTGGAGTCGCACAATTGCAGATCTATACATGTAATCAGTTTCAAGGAAGCCCATCCCTCTTTCGGAATGGGGAATATATAATCTTGGTATGCACTGATTTTTATAAATCATTTGGTGAGCATGAAGTATCCTTCTTGTTTTCCTATCTAATCTGTCCAACACATTTTGGGGCCAGTCAATCACTCAAAAACTGTAAGTTAGGACAGGAAGAGCAAATTGGTTTATAGCTTAGATTTTGTTCCTAGATGTCAATGCTGATTTCAGGATTAATTTAAATTTTCTGAAGTATTACTTAAGTTTTAATCACAATTGTTCATGTTTTATTGTTGATCCTTCATCACTTCCCTAATATTTATACACTCCCTCTTGATCAAGTTCTTTTATATCACATTTTTGTCTCAAGCTGATGTTTTCCAGGTGCTGCAGTTTTCCTGCTTTAAAGATTGCTTTTGCACACTTATCAAGACCAAACGACATTCTTATATCATCTGAAAAAGTTTTGACAACCTGCAGCTGTGCTTTCAGTTCCTCATCTGATGAGCTATACAGTTTTAAATCATCAACAAAGAGAAGATGAGAAGTCTTTATACATTGTTGTTTTCCAGGAGCCAAATTATAGCCATGGTCTAAGCTCTTAAATTGACAGCTTAAGGGGTTAAGGGCAAGGCAGAATAGCAACGGTGACAGAGAGTCACCCTGGAATATCCCCCTTTGAATTTGTATCCCTGGGATACTAATCTCTCCTTTATCATGGCTTAATTTCAGTGTAGTCTGCCACTGTTTCATGGTCACTGTAATGTAGTCAATCAGTGTAGGGTGTATCCTATACATTTTTAAGCCTCTTTTATCCATGAATGGGGGATACTATCAAATGCTTTTTTTATAGTCATTCCATGCCATACTTAAATTCTTCCCCTTTTTACAGTTCTTCAGTATGACTTTATTTAACAACAAGTGATCCTTTGTTCCATATCACTTTCTTTTATTACCCTTTTGTTCTATTGCCATAATTAAGTTTTCTTCTAAATGACTATAAACCCTGTCAGCATCAATTCCTGTGTATAGTTTATACATCGTCGAAAGGCACGTTATTGGTCTATAATTTTTAGGGTACCTTGCAAGTTCACTCTTAAGTAGGAGCATTGTTTTCCCTTTTGTTAGCGAGATTGCTGTCTGTTCAGGGTGTGCATATAAATAGTTCTTGCTCATGACTAAATCTTAGTGCAAAGATGTTAATACTTTTAACCAAATGTTAGGTACTGCATCTGGGCCTGGGGTTTTCCAATTACAGGCTTTTCTTAACTTTGTTTCAGTCTCTCTGGCTGTTGCTTACTTTGAATATCTATTACTCTGTCCTGTTGTGGTGCTTTCTTGATTAGATTTTTTACACTGACTCCTTCACTTTGCAGGTACTCCATAACCTCAGTTTCTATTTCTTTAACTCCTCCATTATTAATCTCCTTTTCTACTTTTCATCTTTGTCTTCTTATTGTTTATATTGTAAAGTTTTCCATGTCTGGATTCCTTTGCCTATATTTCTCTTCAAATATCTTTGGTGCTGCTCTTTTTTGTATTGGTTAGTTTTGCTTTCTCCTTTGCATAAACATTACATCATATTAAATCTCTTTTTCTATCCCATTCCATATTTTCTTCTTCAGATGTTTCCTGATCTTCCCGTTTCTCCTTACTTTGGGGACTCACTCCATCATGTTGTGATGTAACTTGTATTAGACCTTCTACACCAAATCCTTCACTTCGGAGGCCCTCCATAACTTCAACTTCTATTTTTTTTAACTTCCACTTTACTAATCTTCTTTTCTACATTCCATCTTTGATATATATATATTTTTTATTGTAAAATGTTCCATCTCTAGATGCCTTTGCCTGTATTTCTCTTTGAATATCTTTGGGGTTGCCTTCTTTATATTGATTAATTTGGCTTTCTCCTTTGCATAAATATTGCACCGTATGAAATTTCTCTTTATTTCCCATGTCCATATTTCTTTTTTATATTTTTCAAATATTTCTAGGTTTTGTTGTTTATATTTTCGCACTTTCTCAGATGCTCCTTTTTCCAAACAGATCAAAGATTCTTAATCTATATACTGTTTTTCACAAATCTGTTGTAGTAATGAATACTAATTTGTATTTAAAGCTTCTGACACTTTTTCTTGTGGAAGTATTTTTCTTTCCTCTAATTTCTCTCTTAATCATTTTGTATATCTTGTGTCTGGAAATTCTGGGCTTTTTGCATAGTCATAACAATACATCATTTCTTTCTTATCCTCATTAATCCACTCTATTGCCTTTATGGCTCTTCTTTGGCCTATCAATTTTTGTGATTTTTGTGGACTGCTACTTCCTTCTACAACCGGGGGGCCATCCTCCTCCTGGGTCTGGCCTGGCCCCATTGTAGGAATGTTTCTTTATTTTGAGGATTCTACACTGTCATTTTTTTCTAGTCCTGGCACAGTGTACCTACCAGGACTGGGCACTTTTTTATCTTGGGTCTTTCTTGGGGCTTTCTCTTTTAATTTTTTACCTACTTCTGTACATGATATATGCTATAAAAATACAGTCTGTATATCGGTGTCACCTTGGTGAGATTTTATGAAAACAGGGTCCACCTTGCCCAGGTACTCACCAAGACTTGAGGATGAATTCAGTTTCAACACTACTACTCTCCTTTGCTTGCTGACTTTTTAACTCTCCATTCAGACCCCAATATTTTGCTATATGTCTTGTGAGATGGAGTTAGAGGGCTTGCAGGTTTCTTATCTGACTGTTTATGGACAATGCAAGAGACAATTGGTGCATGCTTTGTTGACACTGTAACTTGATGAGGGAGAACAGACTACACGATGCTATTAGAAATAGCCAGAGATAAATAGCCAGTAAAATCTTGGTGAGTGCCATCTTCCATGAAGACGTTGGTTAGTTTTCAACCTACTGAGATGTCATGTTTTATTAATTTTGTGGTATTTTCTGTTTTTCCCAGGGACCCTCATTAAAGTGGGAAGGCTTCGGTCATAGCTGTGCTAGACAATATTTGTGCTGGCCATATGTTTTCTTCCAGTAACTGGGCTGTGACTATGTGCAGAAAAGTCTGGAAAAAACAACTTTTCCATCACAGTGAAATGTATTTGTATAGCTTTACTGTGTGTATGTTGGGGGGGGGGGGCATTTGGCAAGGCTTGCTTGCGAGCTGGTTAGATGTGATCATTTTCTACTACAAACAAGGTCATGTACCTGCAAATTTAAAGGGGTGTTGAGAGCAAATAGTATATTTATTTTGGTTGAGTCATGCTTTTCTTTTCTACTTGCCCTTTCTTTTTCTTTGGTTTGCTGCATTCCTTTAACAAATATGTGTTCAGACCCAGGGCTGCTGTTGCTTTAGTGTTTTGTGGTTATACTGCATTCTGAATTGTTTGTGATCTTTACCTTTTAACATTTGTGTTGTTTCAACTGGTCCCTTGAATTTGCTTTGACTACGACCCCTCAAGTCAAGGTCTGATGCTGGATTTAAAAAATTTTGCAAAATGTGATTTTTTTTTTTTTGCACAATTTTATTATTTTTTTCTCAGCTTCTTAAAGCAAAGTTAGATATTACTCTAGTAACAAGACTGGTCTACTTTCTATGCATCCAGAAAGTTCATTTGATTTAGGTTTGTAGCATTTTTTTTAATAATCGTGTTTGGGGTGACACAATGGTGCAGTGGTTAGCACTGCTGCCACCCTGCTCTCGGTTCTTTTCATTTTCTAGCTGGAGTGCTTTCTGTTTCCTCCCTATTTGTGCAAGTGCTTTTATTAGGTAATTTGAATCAGTTCTCTGCCTTTGCCCATTGCTTGCTGGTAGAGGCTCTGGCCTCCCTGTGACCTGGAAGAACGTAGAGCTGGTACTGGAGAATGAATGCATTTTCTTTGCACTTGAAGGCAAAAAACATGTTAGATGATTTCACTCACTTGCACAATGTGTATCAGTCAGTTCATCAAAGAATTTTGTGCATTTTTGAATCAAAGGACACCTTAATGATATTTTTAAGACTTGAAAAACTTCAGGCCAACACATTTTTTAGCAGAAATGAATTTCACAACTAAGTTATTGTCTTTTGTTGCAGATGAGTGTTCAGCTTGGAAAAGAGTACTACAATTTTGCTGATTGTTCTCACAGCTGAGGCGTCCTCTCACAACATACACTGAATCGACGTACTGCTGTAAGTCAACACCTGTAGCAGTTATTGATCATGTCATCACCATGGTGAGTCATGCTTTGAATGGTTCATCTCAATGAGAAGTTTGCTTCACTATACTTTTAAAAGCAGTACAAACACTTTAAATGTAAGGCTTACAAGTTCCATTACTGTGTGAGGGTGAACATTGATGTAACTATGCATCTCTGCTCCTGAGCATTTCCTCAAATGTTTTATTTTTTTACCACCTTGCACTTTTCATCTAAAGAATCCTACCACCTTGCACTTTAAAGTGATCGCTGGACAGAAACTCCTTGGCATTCTGTTTAACCTTTGAGAAGGACTTGACATTTGAAGGATGTAAATTCAGTGTGAAATAAACTCAAGAATAGTTTATTCAAAAGAAAAAAAGTTAGGGGTTAATATAATGGGTAAGGTGATTACCTCACAGACACAATAGATGGGGTTGTTTCTTATCTTTGAAAGGAAAATTTGATAGGCTAAAATGGCCTGCAAGGGCAGTTAGTCTAGTACATAGCTATGAACTGCTTGATATGTTTAGTAAGATACATTCCAAAGGGGGCATTATTTTCTATAATAGCCTGATCAATGCAGAATACAGTGGGGTAAGGACTTCTTTGGATCTAGTGAAAATACCATTTGAGATCAGCTGTGCCATATAAAAGGATTTCCTTATCACTGTAGCAACATGATGATCAAGAAGTTATTTACTCATGTTCCAAGGTCTGTTACAACATCTTCATTTTTGAGTGGGTTTTTAATTCGATAAGCTGGATAGAGGTTTTTGTTGTTGTAATCGTTGTTTTTTTGTTTTGGTTTTTTTTTTTTTTTTTGTGAAATGCAACAATACTGAATTTCTAAGGTTTACTTTTAGCCCATTTTCAAAGCAGCAGCTCTTTACATCTGTGTGTTCACTTTGTAGCTTCTGCATATCAGAAGGGGAATGAAAAAGGCATTTAAGTACAACACCCAGTTTACAGTCATGTGCAGTTCTAGTTAACTGGAGTTCCCCATTTTTAATTTGGAGATCAGAAGAATATATTTTAAATACAAAGAGTCCCACCATGATACCTGTGATAACCCACTGATTACTTTCATGCTCTCTGTGGATGTGCGTGTCACCCTTACAGTGTGAGTTCTGACCCTCACCCAATTAGCAACCCATCTAACTACATATGGGTAAACATGGATTAATAGGGTTGCTGTGTGGCATGGTATTAAATACCTTGGAAACATCTAGGCATACTGTATGAACATTGAGACCACTGTTGAAGGCTGCATTTCCTTTTCAAAAAAAATCACCAGATTCATTAGACAGATCTACACCTAACAATGCCAAACTGTTGGGGGTCAAGACTGATAAGATTTTTTTTTATATTGTAGTTTATCAAGCCTGTTATGATCCTTTCCATGAGTTTACAGATGAAGCATGTCTGACTAATCGTTCTGCAATTCTGGTAATGTGTGGTGAGGCCACCCTTGTGAAGTGGCATTACAACTGCTGTGCACCAAACCACAAACATAACATTTGTGGATAAGCTCAGGTTGAATGGATATATCACTAAGTTGACCAGTGAATGTGTAATGCTCTTCAACAAGCAGCGTGATATTATCAGGTCATACAAAGCATGCATTTTTTGTTTTACAGCATACTTTTACCATGATTGGAGGCTTGAGAGCCTTAGGTATGCTACCTAAGGTATGGCTTTTGTACAGATGGCTTCAGGGTGAAATTTTCCCTGAATTTGTTTGCTAAAGTATTTGCAACATCCACAGGATCTGATTAGGTAGTGCCATTATGACTACATTTAGAGCAATGTTGGGTGCTATTTTGCAACTTCCTGAATGAATTAATGAAGAATTAGTAATTATCCTTATCTTCTAATGACAATCTAAGTTCATGAGATGCAGTTAGCTTTCCTGATGGCATTTTTCAGTACCTTTGATAACATTTTGATGTTGACCTTGATTTGTGAATCTTTAGTTTTGCAATATATTCTTATGAGCTTTTTCATTTTATTGTAATGTTTATTTATGTATGTGGACTACCAGGCTAGCTTGCTTTTTCTCTTCCCAATTTGGTTAGTTTTGGTACAGACTGACAGATTTTTACAGTTTTCTAGGTGATCGTAGAATTTATTTGCATAACTACTAACTTTCTCCACATTTTGGGGGTAACACATACTTGAACAGTAAGACTTCATTACAGAATAGTAGTAAATGTGCATGTTTGAAGTCTTTGAATACTGTAATGTTTGGATCTACTGGGTTAGGCATTTTGAATGGGAAGGATATCAATCTGTGGTCTGACTTGCCTGGGGATGGGTATTCCAACAAGACAGAGCATATAGACTATATTTGTAAATCAAGAATGTTTTGTCTTCTAGCTGGCTCTTTGACTACATGACCAAGAGAAATCTCATTTATGAATTGATAAAAACAAAATGAAAACTTCAGCAAAGCTAGAACTTCCACTGAGTGACCTCCCAAACCTCTTGCATCAGAGGCACATGGGATATATGCAAATGACCCTTATGAACATCAGGTGTTTTAGCTAATTGGCGATTCTGAATGCCCATGACTTGTTTTGTCGTTTTAATGGACAATTTCAGGCCAATAAAGCCAAACCCCACTAACTGTAGATATGCATATATCAGCCTTGTTATGACCTTGTCAGCACAAGCAGAGCATTTGACTAAGCATAAGAAACACAGGGCAGTTATACCCAGCTGATGAAGTGAGGAATTTTGGGGCCTAGTCTACATTTGAGGCATAGGTTTACCAGTTTATCAGTGGGTAGTTAAAGTCTCTCAGAATGATATTTGTGCACTTGAAGCACATTACAATGTATTTAAGGAATAGACTTGCTTTTTGAGGGTCATTGATGTTTTCCTGTAACATGTAATGATGTGATATATGGTTTTATTTAGAGTGAGTTGAACCTCAATAAGAACATAAGTTTATAGGTATGTACTAGATTAATGACTGCTAAGGCATTTTTAAGCCTAGCCTTGCATCCCAAATCTCTGAAAACTTCTGGTGTTCTTGATATGTGTAAGCAGAGACTTGAGAGATGAAACATTTTCAAGCAGGGGCTTGGGGATGAACCCCTACAGGCTACCTGTGACCATTAGATACACAGGTGCAAAATGAGGGATGAATTTGCTGCCCACATCCAATTGTCCAAGTTACATTTTGAATTGGGTTAGGGAGGAACTCTGCTTCACATGGATGGGGAACATGTTCCAGAGAAGGGGTAGTATCTGAGATACATACCTATCTCTCTCTCCAGCAGGTCCTATTTATATCACAAGCAAGGTTTATGCCTTTAGAATTGGTCATTCTGGTGCTGTTTGTTTTACAGATATTGAGGATGTTCATCAGGATGGTGTCTAACAATATTTTGTATGCCAGACATATATCTCCCCTCAATAGCATGTAGGAGACAGAATACTAGGATAAGGGTTTTGATGCGGTCTGCATAGGACATGTTACTTACTCCCTGTATCCTTTTAGTGAAGAACCTCTGTAGATGTTCTATTTTTTGGATGTACCTGGTTAATTGTACTCAAGAATATGTCTGATGAATGCTGAATACAGTGGGATAATGACCTCCTTGGAGCCAGATGCCATGCCTTTGTTTGTAAGTTGAACAACATAGAATGATTATCTAACTACTATAGTCACGTGATGGCCAAAGGCTAGATAACTGTCTACATGTGTCCCCAAGTCACTGACTACTGAGTTGACCTTTAGAGGTATGTTGTCAATTTGATAGTTAGCAGGGGTGGATGACATTCTAAAGTGTACTGTTATGCATTTATTGGCATTTAGTTTTAGTCAATGGCTCTGATACAAGTTATTTTGTCTGTGTTGGCCCTTTCTGGAGAACATTAGTGCTGGTGGGTGTTTTAATGACTGATCCCAATTTGTAATCATCTGCAAATTTTGTCAGCCACAGGCCCTTGACATTGGCCTTGACTTCAGAGACGTAAATGTCAAAAAGGAGCAGCCACACAAATGATCCATATAGGACCCAACTTGTAAGTGGTCTTTCTGTAGCATTGGATTCCCCATTTCTAACTTCCTGGGTAATGTCTGCAATGTTAGATACAAATCCCTGGCATTGAAGGAGTGCTTTCTGAATTTTTAAAACAGGTTTCAGTAACAATGCACACATGAATGTGCACCAAATGCAAGAAGGTTTCATGGTCAGACTATTTGTTATTTAGACTCCTAGTACTACGTAATACCACATTGGCACTACCTACTGATTTGTTTGTTATATTGTTAGTTTGGTTGATCCACCAGCTTGACTCTAAAGGTGTTAGCTAGTATGCAAAAGCCTTGAAATGAGAGGGTGCAATCCTTCCTTGGAAAAAACAAGTAGAGTTATACAGCAGTTCATCCTATGTGACACATACTGGATCCCTCTTAAATGACACCAGTTGTTAAGCCAATTGTTGAATTCAGTCATCTTTTCCTTGTTCTTTGGCAGAGGTAAAATTTTGCTCAATACTAGACTTTTCACTATTTATGAAATGTACAAAGAGCTTGGAAATGTCTCTCTGCATATCCCTTAGGGTTTTCCATGCCAGGTCATGTACACTCACATAGACCACCATTGTGTCATTCTCATTCTTCTTCATCCAGAGGGTCTTGAGGGGCATTGAGATGTTGGAGACCTTTGACACCTGAAAGACAACTCACCATTCCCCTATCTTTAAGAGTACAGACTGTGTGTCATACTGTGGAGTCACCAGTCACAAGTACAATTTTATTATCAGAGGGTTTAAGCATACCTGGTATGGGCCCAGTATTTTTCCTGGTAATTCTCAGTTATAAATGTGGCAGTATGTTTTCATTTCCACCAAGACTTAGTCTTGTTGGATCATGGAAATTTGGACAAAGAATCTTTTACAGATTTAGCATGTGATAATATTTCATGTATTTGTGTTGTGCATTGTGGAGGTGTGTAGTGCTCACAGACTATCCCCAGGATTCAGCAAGCTCTGCATGGTGTGCAGGAATAGTGCAAGAACTGCTGCATGCAATATGACTGACGAGCGATCCAGGAACGAGCTCCAGGGATGTGCACGAGTGCTACTACACTATTCCTGCATGGACACTACTGCTATATACTAATTACCCCATTTGTTGGTGAAAACCATGCAAATGAGGTGAATTAGCAATCCAGGAAGCAGGCAGGCATCTGTGCAGGAATAGTGTAACCTGCAGAAATGTATTCGGTTACTAATCAAATGCATTTCTGCAAATTACAAAACGGAGGCATGACAGCTCCAAAGAAAGCATGTATTCAATGTAGTAGGCATGCCAATGGTCAAATATATGGCCATTAGCATGGGAAATAGTTGCAAAATTATAAAAAATAACTTTTATATTTTTTTGGCCAAATTCGGCCGTTTAAGCGTAGGGCAGTGGTGCGCAAACGAGATCGGCCCGAAAATGTGAAAAAAAGTTGGAAATAAGCTTTTAAAACCAAATCAGCATTTTGCCATGATAGTCAATGGCATGCATAAGACAACAATACTAAGGAATAATGGTTGCTAAGAAAGAAGGCTCAGTGTGAGTGTGGTAACTATGAATTAGCATTCTGTTTTATGCAAATGAGGGGATTGATGCTGAATCACAGAATTCCTCTCAGTGTTAGCTTGCACCCAACTGTGTAGATGCAGCAACACCATGGTATAAGTATAAGAGGTAAATGACCTCATAAGGGGGAGTGCCATGCATGCTGTAAGCTTATTGGTGCTCTGTGGCCCGTGTTTGCCCTTAGCTAAGCACAGCTAAGGAAGGGGGAGTGTCTGAGGCTGCCTAGAAAAGTTAACTTTGCCTAAATGGGTGTGCGCACTGAGCACCAGGTTTTATAAAAAAAAAAAAAAACAAAGGAAATAGCAGCTCTGTTCACATCTGAGCACTGGGTATGCGGAGTGCGCCTTAGGGCTTAAACGAGAAGGCAATGGGAAGGGAAAACAGCAGTAGGAAGGTAATCAAGGAGAACCAGTATAGCTGGCAAGTGAAATGTATCAAACTCAGCCAATTACACAGGCAGCAGCCCAGCCCAGCACACTACTATAAACTATGCAAACACATTTCACTCTGGTTTTTCCCACAAACTCTACACTACCAGTGTAAACAGATGGGGAAATGTTACCTGACAAAACTAACAAAATGTTAGGGGCTGCTGTTGCTCTCATACATCAATATGTGTAAGAAACTGAGGGTGGTGAGGATGTGAATGCTGATAACCAACCCACAGTGAGGAGGAGGAGAAGAGTGTACAGACCCAGGGTAACCTACCAGGGGCTACATGAGCTGGAGATAGTGGAGTGCTATAGGGTGGAGAGGGACATTCTACAGCAAATTGTTGAGCTGTGCCAGCCATGCCTCACACACAGAACCTTCAGAGGGGAACCCATCTCTGCGGATACCAAGGTATGTGTAGGCTTAAGAATACAAGTCACAGGTACCTTCCAAAGACCAACTGGGGATATCATGGGGATCTCACAGCATCAGCATCCAGGGTACTCCACCAGTTCCTGGATGCCATGTCAGCACATGGCAGTAAGCACATATATTTCCTCAACACCTGTGAGGCATTGACCAGCAATATGCATCTCTTCCACCAAATAGCAGAATACCCTGAGGTAGTGGGTGCTATAGACTGCATGCACATACACATCAAAGCACCACCCAGTGAGTTGGGTAGGGTCTACATAAACCATAAGGGCTTCCCCTCCATCAACTGCCAGGTCATGTGTGATGTCCAGGGCATTATTTTGAATGTGTGTGCTGGCAGCTCTGGAAACTATCATGACTCCCACATCTGGCATATGACACAGCTGTACCAGACATTTGCAGCAAATGTCTATGTCCCATGCTACACAATATGATCCTGTGGTAACTGCTGCAGCAGGAACAGCACGGGGCAAGGCCACACAGCCCCCCACCATTGCCAAGGCCATTGCAGGCACAGAGGGACTCGGAGGAGGAACAACTTGAGCCTGCCCATGTAGGCAGAAGGAGCCCAGTATTCCTAGGCTTTGGCAAAGAGGCAACGCATAGCACATACACTGATATGGTAGGGACCCAGGGAATGGCTTCTCTCTCTGACTCACACATACTGTAAAAGGGATGGTAAACATGATACTACCTGTGCTTTACCATGTATAGGGAGTGTACTATGTGCATTCGACATAGTCAGCCCTCCAGCACCGTCCTCAATACTGACACAGCCACAAGGCAAGTCACTCTTCCTATCAATTGCTGAATGGACAAGTATGTTCTGCTAGTTGTATCTATGGTATGGGTGTGACCATGCAAAGGAATCGGGTGGCTGAATGGGATGGCAGCAGATAGTGGACAACTATATGGGCAGCATGAAATCCATAGCAAATACAGGTATCAACAAAGTAGGCAGTACTAGACAAGGTGACAAATCCCACTGCAGTACATGTGGTGGCCCAATTGTGTGTCCATAGGACACACATGCATGTCAGTGAGGCTCACATACCCAACATCAGCCTCAGCCAGCAGGACAGGTATAGATGACCATAAAGAAAGGTTGTGCTAAGGCCTCCAATTGATGGCAATGGTGAACAACCCCCCTCCAGACCTACACAGACAGACTACAACAGGTCCGGTAGTTGTATATTAGTTCTGAAGGGTAAGAAGTCTGAAACTGAAATGTAAGTCAATAAAACCTAAGATCTGTAATCTACTGAGATGTTTCTAGTCTGCATGATAGTTTAGAATACAAAATGAAAAGGAAACCAACAGGGTACCTGAAATACCAGTACAGTCATAGCAAATGTTTACAGTTGTCATGTGTGCACCCCCCCCCACAATCCTATGTATAAATGCAGTAACATGTACATGTGGATTTAATAACAGTGGAGCACAGATTACCTGAGCTGGCCAAATTTACAAGATAGATTGTTGCATGTGTACAGTATGCAGGGATCCATGTCTTAGGTTGTTGTGTCTTCAATATTGTCTGGAAGTGGTCAGCATGTAGGCATGTAAGGTTGTGTCTCGGTGGCCTATGGCCAGTACTGTTGATGACAGGGCCATATTCCAACAACTGCAGTGCCAACCACAATGCATCTCAGCAATACCCATGTAAGCGGTCGTCCATACTCACTGTCCAGATGTCAATATCTGTCACCGTCTGAAAGATGAACATGCCATGAATGTCGGCCCAAACATACACACAGTACACAGGTGGAAGTACCCTAGACAGAGTACATAAAATGTAACTGTCAAGTGCGCACACCTTTGGAATTGTACATACAGGTTAGCAGCACATTAGTTGTCTATGTAGTATGGAATACTGATGTTGTGTGGCCAATCACTGGCAGACCACAAAAGGCACAGTTATGAAGTAATGAGAGACTGCCTCTGTCCCAGCACAAGGCAGCATAAGGGGAATGTCCCAGGTATATCTGTGAGTCAGCTGCAAGAAGCTTCCATATTAGCATAGCAAAGAAGCTTCCATATCACACATGCACTCAGCTCACCTCACCATCAGCCACAGGTTTATCACAGGTCATATCTCTGCTGTTGGGAATGAGTACAGAATGACCCCCCCACTTCCGTATAGGAATACCCACAGAATGCAGCATGCTGAAGAGGTGTCCCATGCAGGTGTGTCCCTAGCTGTAAGCAGCATCCTGCCAGCATCCAGACCAATGGATTAATATGGACAGGAACTATTGCCATTAACACCTCACACACTTACCCTGTCTCCCCTGAGGAACCAGTGGCTCACAGCCTGGGTATGTAGGAGTGACAGAATGCACTGGCCTGCGACAGATGGGCTGCATCACTACCAAATGCCCTACAGTTCTCTGTCTAAGGCCTCTGCCTCACCCATATTGTCAAAGTATGTTATCTCATGGGGTCCCAACTAACAACATAACACAGTCAACAGAACACAAATACAAGGCCATGCTGACAAATCCCAGTAGCATGCTCACCATGTCCTACTGCATGAACTGTGGACCAATCCCTAAATACCACTGGGATGAAGGGGCAGCTATAGGGATACTTCTCAGATATTGCTCACATAATGTTAGGAACAGGATAGAATAACAGAGTGGGGGCGTGTAGAAGCATGGACATCATGGAGTGTGTAAAGTCTGAAACTCTGATGTGTGCATATACTACCCTTGCCTGCAAACCCAGTGATGGGTGGCTACAAACCTGCTTGTAAACCACAATGTGAAGGGGAACTGACCAGATATATGAGCCCTGCCTCTGGGTAACCTGGGTGAATTGTACAGCTGAGAGGTATGGCCATTCTGTTACGTCGATATATGTACAAGCAGGGGATCCTCAGCCACCACAGTACCAAGGTGCTGGACCATTTACACAGACCCATCAGCAAGTGTTTGCAGCTACCCCTGCAGAATGGCATGAGTGTGGAAGAATATGTAGGCTGCAGACCACAATACTGGACACAGCCTCATTCAGCTTGTATTTCCCAGGAAATAACTGTGAGCAAACAAGTATATCTGTCAGTAGTTGATGACAATACATCACAGTGTAAAATATATATGTCTGAATATCTCTGCTAACACCAACCATGTAACACAAGCAGCACAGACACAATAGTTACAGTATCCCACTATCTGTCACTCATTGTGACTCCATATTGTCAATCTATCTATAGATATCCTGCAGAAACAGGTTGCTAGCTGTAGGTGTAGAACACTAAATCCTGGACTGGAGTACAACCTACCTGGAATGGATTCATACACTCAATACAGAAGGTCATTCTGGACATGCTCCTACACTTAGAAAAGTGAAGCCCATGTCTGACAACACAGTGGGCTATACATATCTGTCAGTCACAGATATGTGTTTACACACACCACATCGTACACCATTCATGCTTTGCACACACATATGATAGGAATAGTACACATATCTAAGGCCAACACACTATAATATGTCAAACACACACACACAGAGATGTGGAGAAGATAGAGCGACAGACAGTGACAGAGAGATTTCCATCATGAGGCCTGTCCCACTCACCACACATCCAACTGGCCAATATCACATGATGTGCTGATGTGAATCACTGCAGACATTGCTTTTGGTAGCCCTCAGCCCTATAGTGTCTGTGGTGCTTGTGTTAACTGTGTAACACAATAGTACAAATCAGTATTCATCTAGCATTTGTATACCCAGTCCTGTCAAATGTAAAGTTGTGTGTGACTGAGTGTGTGTGTTTCCAGAGGAATGGTTTATGGCCCATTTACACACACTGCACTTCTCATTGCCCATGTTAGCACTCCTGTTGATGTCAGTCACCTTGAAATAATCCTCTGGCCAAGTCTCTGTCCTATAAGCTGTATGGTGCTTGTGATACATGTGTAATACTGTAGTGCAAAAAATAATTAGGTAGGAGTTCTAATCCCACATGTGGCAACTGAACTTGTGTGGGGAGATGAATGATTTTGACATCATTCACAGTCACTACACCTCCCATTGCCCTACTTTAGCAAGCCTGCTGATGTCAGTCACCTCAAAATAACCATTTGGACAAGTGCCAGCCCCCTAATCTCCGTAGTGCTTGTGATAACTGCATAATGCTATAGTATAATATACTATTTAGGTAGGAGTTCTAATCCCTGAAATGGCAACTGTGAAACTGCGTGTGTTTGTGTGAGAGAATGTGTGTGTCTTGGACATTCACACTTACGTCTCTCCCCTTACCCCTCCTTTAGCACTGCTGCTAATATTCATCAGCTTCAAATATACCTGTGGAGAGCCATCCAACATATAAGATCCATGGTGCTTGTGATAACTGCGTAATACCATAGTGTAGCATACCAGGTAGGTAGGAGTTCTAATCCCCGAGATGGCAATTGTGAAACTGTTTGTATTTGTGTGAGAGTGTGTGTGTGTGTTTTTTTGATGATACAGGATTTTATGGACATACACACTTACTACTCTCCCCTTACCCCTCCTTTAGCACTGCTGCTGATGTTAGTTACCTTCAAAGATACCTGTGGAGAGCTCTCCAACATGTAAGCTCCATGGTGCGTGCCATAAATGCGGAACAACATAGTAGCAGTAATTGCATAGGTATGGGTTTGAATCTCATCTGTGGCAAGTGTTTGAGTGTGTACATATATATGTCTGTATCTCAAAGATTTTGGCCCCATTTACACCCAGTACACATCTCAGATCCAGACTTTAGCAGACCTGCAGATATTATACACCTAAGAAGTACCTGTTGCCAACCCTAAACCATGTCTGATCAGTGGTGCATGTGGTAAATGTGTAACATAATGGTCTGTAAAGATTGTTAAATAGAGGTCTGAACCTCACCCCTGGTAAATGTATGAGTAGGGTAAAGTTATTTTTGGGATCTCTCACCCACTACTTCACCCAATGCCAGTATTTGCAAGGGCTGGTGATGTTCATCACCTTAGATGTACCGTGGGACAGCATCCATCCTATAAACTCCATGACACATGGAATAAATATGGTACACTGTAGTAGCAATATATACCTAAATAGGGGTTTGAATCTCAGTATTGGCAAGTGTGTGTGTCTGTCATCAGTATCCTGTGTGGAGGTTGCTGTGATTGTGTAATAACAGGATCCATTATGGGGCAGGTTTTGCTAAATTATTATGTTGAGGACCTAGTATATGTCAAAATGTCCACCTTACAAGGACAACAGATGTCAAATACTGGAGAGGCTGGTGTAGACAATCCATAGTCCTACATGTGACATTATGGATTGGTGAACAAAATAGGCAACCATTCTATTACTCAGAGAATACTCTCCACCCATGTCTCATACACAAACACACTTGTCTAGCCAACAACCATTATATATTGGTAGTTCCCTGCATATTGCCTCACACATAGCGACCACATTGTGATTGCATTGGACTACATGCCTGTTAACCACAACAGTGCCACTGACATCAGAAAGTACTTTGATGTGTTACATCTCCTGACAGAGTCTGTGTTATCCAACAAGTAAAAGGACATGGCACCCTGTTCCATCCCTGCAGTAGGCAAATAAATGCTTACAGTGGCCCTTTTGCTATGTTCTCCACTGGACGCCTACAACAACTGTAGAGTCTGCAAACGTAACCCACAAAGGGAATACCATGCCTTATACACATGCCCTGTATGGACAGATGCCACTAACTCCACTGAATACCTGTATCATGCTGTCAATGTAGGTGCAAGCACAACCTCAGTTACATAGCCAGGTCTCACCAAATTAGGTTAGGAATACTACATCAGAAGGTATTCAACTTCTTTTAAATTCCCAACAAAATTAAACTACTTCTATTTACCCCAAACAAATCAAAAAACACTCCACTCTCCTTCTCTATTGCCTCCAATAATGGAACTGTCATTTCACCCTCTCTCCACACCAAGCTGCTTGGTGTTGAAATAGATAACAGCCTACACTTTGACACCCATATCTCTCAAACTATTAAAAAGGTACACAAAAAATGGGGTCCCTGTACTGATAAAAAGACTTTCTATCAGATCAAGCTTTTGTCACCCTAGCTCAAACCCACCTTCTTTCTACACTCATGTATGCAGCACCTATTCTCACCTATGTTAGAAAATCTGACCTGGAGAAACTTGAGTCATGTTATAACAAAATTGCCAAGTTTGCAAAAAAATACCTCTTTAGAACACACCATTGTATACCTCTTAGGCAACTTCAGTGGCTTAAGCTCTCACAGTTATTAACTTACCACCAACTAGTCTTAACTTATAACAACCTAAAATATCCTGAAAAAACTCCAGCCCTTAGGGAACTACTGACTAACTACATTCCAAATCGACCACTCCACTCTGCCAACAAATCACTCCTCTCTATCTCCACAGCCAACAACACAGCAGATAAAGCTCTATTTTCTCACAGTTTAGCAAAAAGTTGGAATAACCTCCCTCCCTCAGTGACTTCTGCACCTAATACCAAACAATTCAAAAACTCCCTTTAGGCTCATCTTATTAGCTCTTGGCTATGTCCATGTGTTACTTAATCTTAGTGTATGCTACCACCATCTTTCTCTCTTCTCTCCAGTTATCAGACCCTTGGTAAAAATGGAAGCAACAAATGGTATCCCTTGACATTTGGAAATGTTGTTGTGATCTCTGTATATTTTGATGACTAACTTAATGTTCACTTGTATCTGTTGCTGATATGATCTTTCTTTTGCTCTATTATGCACAAAATACTGCTCAGTAACAAAGTCTTTACTTTACATTATATATTATTATTGTCTGTTGTATTAATTAAGTGGAGCTTTTCTCCCCGGGCCTCCACTGTAAATGGACCTCGTCCAGTCAGACCATCCCAGTTAACAAATGTAAAATAAAATAAATAAATCAATAAAGAAATAACAACATGTTCACACAATATGCCCAAGAGACCTCAAGTACACTTTCACAAGTCAAAGAACATGCGTGGGACATGTGCACAACCCAGACACTGTCCATATTGTGGAATATAGATCACATACATGAGAAGCAGTGCACATCACTGGCCACCCACTATAATAACCCAGATAAGTGGATGGTGAATACAATACCCACCCTTGGGGACCACTCCAGGGACTACAACCCTGAGCCATACTGAAGACTATTGTTATGTGGCCTGATGCAAAAGTATTCCCTTTGCTTAGCCTTGTACAGCATTCAGGCCCATTCACCTACTACATACCTTTGAAGCAATGAACCTATGCATCTCAGTACTGGCAAGTGTGTGTGTGTGTGTGTGTGTGTGTGTGTGTGTGTGTGTGTGTGTGTGTGTGTGTGTGTGTGTGTGTGTGTGTGTGTGCTTGGAGATTAATGATTTTGAAGCCATTCACGCTTATTACACCTCCAATTGCCCTACTTTAGCATGCCTGCTGATGTCATGAACCTTGAAATAACCCTTTGGCCATATTTCAGCCCTATAAGCTCTGTGGGGCTTGCAATAACTGCATGGTACTGCAGAGTAGCAAACTAGTTAGGTAAGAGTTCTAATCCTGATCCTGCCAGCTGTGATGATGTGTGTGTTTCTCTGACAGAGTGTGTGTGTGTCTTCATTGAAACCTGATTTTGTGGACATTCACACTTACTACACTTCCCTTACCCCTCCTTTAGCACCGTTGTTGATGTCACTCACCTTCAAATATACCTCAGGACAGCTCTCCAACATGTAAGCTCCATGGTGCGTGCAATAACTGCGTAACACTGTAATAACAATACATAGTCAGGTAGAGTTTTGAAACTCAGTACTAGTAAGTGTGTGTTTGTGTGTGTGTCATCAGTATCCTAAGTATCATTGGGGTGATTGTGCAATGACAGGATCCATTGCAGTGCGGGTTTTGCTATATCATTATATTGAGGACCTATATGTCCCAATGTCCACATTACAAGGTCAACAATTTTTAAAGATTGTAGAAATTGCTGTAAACAATTCTCAGTCATAAATGTGCATAGCCATGTGCAATTACCATGTGACAGTATGGATTAGTAAACAATATAGGCGACTGTTATAATACCCAGATACCACTGTCCACCCACGGATCATGCACAAACATGCTTGGCTTTTACTGTCTTACTCCCTGTGAAGACTGGTAGAGAAGGGTGAAGGCTGCCAGCCTAGTCAAATAAAATTTGATACATAATTATATCATTTGTAAATATGAAATGTTGAACTTAAAACAATGTGGCAACATTGCATTTGCTGTAAGGAAAACCAAGTCAAGCATTTCAAATTTTTCTTTTGAAATTAAAATGATTTCAAATCTATCCTTTGATCTGTAGAGCTCAGAGTCAGTCTGTCTGAGCTAGCACATTCTTTCTGTTGTTCTAACTTAAGGAATAATTATTGGAATTTACATGTGGAATGTCCTTTATTGCTCTAAGTATAAAAGAATGTAAATGCAGTTTCTGTGTGGCCTGGGAACCAGGAAGGTGTAAAATATGATGTAATGTTTAGCAGAACTGCAGTTTCAATTTAAACAGTGAGAACTAGAGATTATTAAGCATTTTGATCTTAGACATCTAACTCAGCACTGCCTGTTGTCTTAAGTAAATTATTTTAGAAGTATGTTTTCTTGTAGAAATAGCTAGGACTATAAAGATTAGACTAAGTGTTTTTCTGTTATGTCAGAACTGTACTACTGAATTATTTTAAGTTTCTCTGTGATCTCTGAACTCTTGAATATCACTGTGGTATAGTAGTATTGTCTTGTGTCTCTAGTATTTATTATTAAATATTTTAAACCCTTTTCAACTGTGGCTGGTTTATGTAGAGATAATTAAGCTCTGGAGTACATTGCATGCTTATAAGTGATCCTGTAATAAACCCTTCCAATAAGCCTTAAGTCTGTTTAGTCACACTTGCTATTGGATACTAATATTGCACAGTAATAATTGGACACCCTATTAAGGGCCTTTGGGTAGCTGATAAATATTAGCTGGTGGTGGCAGTAATTACTACCATATAGTCTGGGTATAGGGGCACAGCTGGAGAATCTGTGTCAGCCTTTCCCAGGAGTGTCTGTGAAGTTGTATAAATATTTATCTCAAAGTGTGTATGTGTGTCAGCTACTTGGGCAGGGACACAAAGCACTGGTTGGACAGAGAGGGTACTGGAGGTTTTAGCTTGCCAGCTAGGCTGAGATCTGGACCCTATAGCTGTGTCAGTGGGGAGTCTTATTGGGGACCTGGGGTGCAAGGGAGCGACCAGCCATGGGCTGCTCATAATCTCTGTGTTCTCTTAAGGGAAATTGCACTTTACTGTGTGTGTATTTGTTATCCTTTCCTCATATATGAGATGCCCTCTCTGTTGTGGTGGCAGTGGTGGGATACCCACATCACATATTAAGTAGTTGGCAAATACTAATTGGCTTGTAGTGGTGTGGGTAGAGTGAATCTTGTAGCTTATGTACAGTGATCTCTGAATGTGTTTGGTACTCTAAATCAGCCTCGCAGTGAATACTCAGAGTTCAGATCACAATTGTTTTATTTCTTTTGTTAGCTTAGTTAGACAGAGTGAGCAGGCAGCATGTCAGCAGAGGAGTATAGAACGCTGTCAAGGAGCCAGCTGGTGGAGATGTGGCAGGCTAGGGAACTGGTGCATGGGAACCTGACTAAGGCAGACATGATTGCAGCCTTGGTTACAGCTGCATCAGAAAACACCATCCAGGAGGACAATCAGACTGGCAGTGGAGATACAATATCCTCAGACAATGGACAGCTCAACCTTTCTGCAAAGGACAATCAGACTGGAAGTAGAGATACAATATCCTCAGAGAATGGACAGCTCAACCTTTCTGCAGTGGACTTAAAATCCAGCTGGAGCTAAAGAGACTTGATTTGGAAACCAGGCGTTTGGAGATATAAGCCGAAGAAAATGAGCATCAGAGGAGGCATGAGAGGGAAATGTTGACTCTTTGCCAGAGTCATGGAAGTAATTGGGGAAGAGAGTAACTGGACCACAGAAGCAGAACAGGTCAGTAAATTTCTTCCGCAATATAAAGAGGGGGATAATTTTGATAGTTTCATTCATATGTTTGAGAGAGTATGCAAACAGTATAGTGTTGACCAAAGGCTCTGGGTATGGTTTCTGACCCCCTTACTCCATGGTAAAGCTGTAACTGCATTGGCTAAAATGCCTGACTCTGTATGTTTTGATTATACTGCTGTAAAAAATGTCTTTTAGAATGTTTTAAGCTAACACCTGAAATGTATAGGAAAACATTGTGTGAGCATAGACGCAAGGCAGATGAAAGTGTGTGTGAATATGATGCTGAACTGAGCACGTATTTTCATAGCTGGGTGAGTGGATGTCAGGTCACCACTTTTGAAGGCCTGGCAGACCTTTTGGTGAGGGAACAAGCCCTTAACACTTTGCCTGAGGACATGAGGATCTGGTTAGCTGATAGACAATGTGCTACTTCAGATGGGTTAGGGAAGAATGGAGACCTATACCTGGCCAACAGGGCAGCCCTGCACAGGAAGGGGAACCCCCGTACTGCTCATGGGTCTAAAGGAACCCATAGTGGGCAGCACAGACTGCCCCAACAGAATCTGCCAGTAGCAGGGGAAGCCACTAGTCCAGGTACATGTCCAGTAGTAGGGTTAAACGTTTTGAAATCAACCAGTGGGGCCATGTGGCATACAGGTGTCCATGGAGGCAAGGTGGGGAACCAAAGGAGAGGGAGCCAGTAAGTGGGAAATACAAAATGCCAATAGTAGGTTGTCTTGGGAGAACAAGAGTACCAAACCACCACCAGAGGCTATATCCTATTGTAGTGAATGGCAAAGAGGCCATTGCCAGGAGAGACACAGCCTCTGATATAACCATTGTAAAGCATGCAATGGTTACAGAGGAGAACTAATTGCCTGGGCAGTCTAGTCCAGTCAGGGATTTAGGAGGGATCCCATTCCAAATACCTTTGGCTAGGGTTTACCCTGACTGGGAGGGTGGAAATGGAAGCCAGCAAGTAGGTGTGCTTGAGGATATACCTGCAGATGTCCTGATAGGGAATGATTTTGATAGTTTAGTACCTTGTGCTTGTGCAGTTACATGCAGTCAGGCTTAGAGACAAGCATGTGGGTCTGGTAGTCTGGAGGAGACCCAGACAGACTGCATACTTGCAGCCAGGGCTGGTGAAGTGGTTACTTCAAGAAGGGAGCTACTCCATAGCAGTGAAACTTAAGGTGAGCCACAGCTGCTTGTGGGTACTGATGGTCCCTTGGACAGAGTGACTGCAAAGGTAGAGGTGAGTAGTAATACCCAGGCTGACAGTGAGGCACTGCTGTCAGAGGATGCCAGACTTCCTGTGGAAGGGGAGCTGGGAAGGGCTGCAAGGAGAGAGAGTTGAGACAGGCTTAGCTCTCAGACCCTACATTGCAAGGCCTGAGGCAGGTAGCTAGGGAGGCACCTGATTCTCAAGGAAAGGGAGAATCTGTATACTGGGATAAAGGGTTACTATACAGAGAGTGGACCTCTGAGGGAAGGCTAGAAGGTGAGAGAGTACAGCAATTGGTAGTGCCTAGAGCCTACCATCTGGCGCTTCTAGCCATAGCCCATGATATTCCCTTTGCAGGGCATATGGGCATAAAATGTACAAAGAGGCGTATTATGCAAAACTTCTATTGGCCTGGAATTTCCAGAGATGTAATAGGATACTGCAGGACCTGTGAGCAGTGCCAGAAGGTAGGCAAGGCAGGAGACAAGGTGAGAGCTCATTTGATGCCTTTGCCTGTGATTGAGGAGCCATTTCAGTGGATATTGTGGGTTCTCTGAGTACCCCAAGTTCCACAGGGACAAAGTGTATCCTAGTGGTAGTGGATTATGCTACATGATACCCCAAGGCAGTGGCTTTGTCCTCCATTGATGCAGAGAATGTGGCAAATGCTTCGTTAGAGATTTTCAGCAGGATGGGTTTCCCAAAAGAAATACTGATGGACCGAGGTGCCAATTTATTGTCAGACTTGCTGGCTTGTCTGTGGAAGTCCTGTGGGGTGAAGCACATGAAGATCGCCCACTACCATCCTTAGACTAATGGTTTTGTTGAGAGGTTAAACTCTACAATCAAGTCCATGCTACGGGCATTTGAAGATCAGTTTAAGAGGCAGTGGGACAAATATTTGCCCCATCTGTTGTTTGCTTACAGAGAGGTTCCCCAGGAATCCACAGGTTTTACACCCTTTGAGTTGCTGTATGGGCATAGGGTGAGGGGACCTCTAGATTTAATTCGAGATGAGTGGGAAGGTGAGTGTGAGTCTCACAAGGAGTCTGTTGTGGCATATGTCTTAAACCTCAGGACAAGGCTCATGGAACTCATAGGCTTGGCCTAGGAGAACCTGGCAGAAGCCCAACAACAGAAAAAGGTGTGGTATGACAAGAATACTCGAGCTAGAGAGTATGCTGTGGGGCAACAGGTAATGGTTCTCATTCCTGTCAGACACAAGCTGCAAGCAGCTTGGCAGAGTCATTACAAGGTGGTAAGAAAGGTAAGTGATGTTAACTACAGTGTGGAACTGCTAGGCAGATGGCAGGGGCACAAATTTTACCATGTTAACATGATGAATCCTTACCATGATAGGGAGGCCCTTGTGCTGAGCATTTGCAGTGGTTTGCAGGAGGAGTCTGAGGGAGATCTGGTGACTGATCTCAGTGATGCTCGGGCTAACACCTCAGTGGAAGGGGTAGTAATATGCCAGCAGCTATCTCCTACCCAGGTTCGAGAAATCCAAGCAGTGTTGCAGGAATTTGGTGACATGTTCACTGGGAAACCAGGATGCACCCACCTGGTGCAGCATCAGGTGGATACAAGACCCCAAAGGCCTATTAGGCAGGCCCCTTATAGAGTTTCTTAAAGAGTCAGACAGACCCTTAGGGAAGAGGTACAGGAGATGTTGGAACTAGGGGTGATTCAAGAGTCCAACAGTCCCTGGGCCTCCACAGTGGTTCTGGTGCCAAAGAAGTATGGCAGCACCAGGGTCTGTGTGGATTACAGGAAATTAAATAGTCACACAGAGTCAGATGCTAACCCCATGCCTAGGACAGATGAGGCCCTAGAGCAGCTGTGTGGGGCTAAGTATCTTACAGCCATTGATCTTATCAAGGATTACTAGCAGGTGCCCTTGACTCCCAGTGCTAGACAGAAGTCAGCCTTTGTGACTCCTTTTGGCTTGTATGAGTTCACAAAGATGCCCTTTGGGATGAAGAATGCCGCAGCAACTTTCCAGAGGCTGGTAGATAATATCCTAGCAGGAGCAGGAAGGTTTGCCCTTGCTTACCTAGATGATATTGCCATCTACAGACATTCCTGGCAAGAGCACCTTCAACATGTCAGGGAGGTGCTGGGCAGACTATAGATGGCAGGGTTGAACATTAAGCCAAGTAAATGCCAGGTGGGTATGGGAGAGGTCTCCTACCTAGGACATAGAGTGGGGAGTGGTATGATAAGGCCAGAACCTGCCAAAGTGGAAGCCATTCAGGCATGGCCTGCACCTGTTACTAAAAAGCAGGTGAGGGCATATCTAGGGACAGCAGGGTACTACAGAAAGTTCATCCCCAGTTATAGTACCATAGCTTCTCCCCTCACAGACCTGACAAGAAAGAACAGGCCAGATAAGGTAGTGTGGACCCCAGCATGTGAGCAGGCATTCCAGAAGTGTAAAGAAGCTTTGGGAGAACCCCCTGTGTTAGCCAGTCCAGATTACAGCAACACATTTCTTGTGCAAGTGGATGCTTCAAACCATGGGGTTGTGGGGGGTTGTACTTAGCCAGATTTCTTCAGAGGGAGAAGAGCACCCATTTTTTTTATCTCAGTTATAGGTTCCAACTCAGGGAGGAATACTATGCATCTGTAGAAAAGGAATGTTTAGCCATAGTGTGGGCACTGCAGAAACTTCAGCCTTATCTGCATAGAAGGAAATTCACTATTATGACAGATCACAACCCTCTAACATGGTTAAACAAAGCCAGTCAACAAAATGCCAAGTTGCTAAGATGTAGCCTGGGGTTGCAAGCATATGATATGTCAGTGCAGCACCACAGTGGGATTAGCAATGCCAATGCAGATGGGCTCTCAAGTCAGGGAATGGGGTGAGGTACACTCAGACAGACCTAACCATCTCAAGCAGCGTTTCTCAAGGGTCAATTGAAAAACTAGCTTGAGTTCTCCAGTTTATCACAGCAATATGCCAATATTGGCCCTGTGTTTGTGCCACCCTTTGCCCATATGTTATGCAGTAAGAGGTGCATATGTACAGTATATCATTATTTACTGACATCATACCTGATAACAAACCAGGGAGATATCAGACTGCTAGACATGTTATGTATAGTAGGCCTTATATTTGAGGACAAAACCTGGACATTCTCTTGTAGTCTGTAACAGTAGTGAGGTATGTGTACTTATGGTGATTGTTGACAGACTGTCAGTGTTGTGTAGCAGTGTATTGTGAATATGTTACTTGGCCTGTGTGCAGACTGTGATAGATGTCAGTATTCTTGGTCATGTTCTATCTGATGTTGCATGCTGCTCTAGTTTCTGGTACCCTATCAGCGTATATGTTTGTAGGGCCAGAATGAGACATGTCTGATACCACAGTCAAGCATCAGTCTAGACTGTGTATTGAGCCAGTATATGTAGGGTTAGTGTGTGAGTGGCAATTATGAGGATGAATTTGTTCACACAGTCCATATACTGTACTATTAATTAGGCTTACCATAATGTGACTATGAATGTGTTGAGATTGGTTGTGGGTATGCACTGTCACACTGTTGTCTGTTACTCCATGCTGTTACGTGCCTGTAGTGCCTGCTATATTTGCAAGTACATGTGTGTTCCCCCATAGGAAACTTGGGTCAGTGTGTGGCAGTCTGCCTGTAGTTTACACAGTGCTTTGTGACATGCCTATCAGCTCAGTGTATTTACCTAGTGTGATGTTATGTCCAGATATTTCTCAGATGTACTGTTGTCTGGCCACCATATGTGTTGTGTATTTCTGAAAAAGCAGTGGGATGCTGCGAAAATGTATGTCATTAACTAGAAGGAAGTATGTGGGCTAGGAACCTCTGCTCCTCCTGTTAATATGTGTTAGGACAGAAAGGAGGGTGTGATTGCATCAAATGTGTGAGCTTATCTATTCCAGTATTTGTGTGATATCCCCATTTTCATGGCTGTAAACATCCCCTTTGTCAGGATTGGCCCACACTTCTTGCACTAAGGAGTTATGTGTATACCTCTGGAGTGACTAGATTGTGTCAGACTGTCCACGCTTAATGGTCATATCTCTGCTGTTTTCCACAGGATCATTACTATGATTTGTGTGGTACTTCACTATGATGATCTTATGATGTCTGTCAGTAACTGATGGTGTAAATGTCAGTATCAGAAGAGACTTCCTACACAAGATGTCTGTTGACATAACCCCAGTTACTGTAGCAAAATTCTACATTTATACCTCCAATACTTACATTACATTCTCTTGCACTAAGAGGTTGTGACTTATGGTGCTGAGGTATGACTCCATTACATGTTATGAGCGTATGTTGTTATATGTACAGTTTATGTTAACAGGTTAAGTAGTTGTTAATCACACTATGTGTGGTTCTACACCACCCCATACCCTCCAAAGTGGGGGGCTGTGCCACCCACACCAGCATACCTATGTTTACCAACTCCAGGATTGCACTACATTGGGGAAGAGGACATATACCCTGCCAGTACCATCGTCAATGACATTAAACTGGCAGACTGATTATTTACTGATGTGATGTTTTTCCTATTTGGTCTTGGCGGAATTACATAGGCCAAAATGAGTTCACTGCAAAATTAAATACATCCATGTGTACAGTATTTTCTGTGTATTTCATCAACACCGAAGCCTGTGTGTGTGTGTGTGTGTGTGTGTGTGTGTGTGTGTGTGTGTGTGTGTGTGTGTGTGTGTGTGTGTGTATGTGCGTGTGTTATTCACATTTGGTGTGTGCCACCCAGTGCACTTACCATTGTCCACTGTAGAAGAGCTGCTGACATCAGCCACCATGCACTCACCTGTGTACACCCCTCAGACCTATCAGCCATGTAGCACAAGCAGTAACTGTTATACAGACCTGTTACTTGTGTTCAGCTGTACCCAGGATATGATACAGTCAATGTGTCACCACAGTGAAATACCCCTTGTAGGAAAGGACAGCAGACCAACATCCTGCTGACACATAGACACCTACAACACAAACTGAATACATTATGGAGACCACAATCAGTCAGTGTTAATAACAGCTATAATGCATAATGGCTGGGCACCTTGACATGTAAGCATTAAACATTCCAGATGAAAACATGTTAAACAGCATTACATTGCTAAACCTTAGTACATTAACCCTGTGCATCAGAACCATATTAGCATGTCCCTGCATTGATGGTATGGATGACAGGGATGTGGCGCAGGTGTGTTGTGGGTTTGCCAGAGACCTAGGCTGAGCCATTTGGTTGACATCATGTGTGTGTATTAGGGGGTTCATTATCAATTGGTCTGTGCAGATGTGGTGTGTGTAGGTATGGAGGTGCCCTAGCTGTGTTGGTGATGTGTGTATGTATGTATGCACACACCTCTGCCATGTGGCTGCCCTAAACAGGGTTTTTTTGGACAGCTGCAGACCGTACATGGTAGGGTGTACAGTTCACCGTGTATGGCCACGGACATGGGAACTGTGCCTGCCAGGGGTTCCACTGGAACTACAAGGTAGAAGTCCAGATATGTTACTCTCCCCGATGATGAAAATTGTCCGCTGAATCTGCGCCCCTGTTGGGACTGGCCAGGACCATGTGCACATGGCCTGCTGTGTTGTGGTGTTGGTACTGTCACTACAGGAGTGGCTGTGACTTGTTGCATATCCACGTAGACCTCCACCTGTTAGTGTTGCTGACCTACGTCCATGTGACTGATGCCCTACTCCCACCATATGCTCTAACACAGACACCACACAGTCAAGGATTCCCACCATCTCACCCAATCATCTATCCAGAACCTCTGCAAAATAATGGTGGGCACCTACAAGATCACGGATGATGTCAAGTACAGCAAAATGAGTAGCCCTCTGGAGCCTCAGACTCTGTCTGGTGTAACATTCTATACATGCCTGTGCCTCCATGATGGCCCAAAACATGTGTCTGGTGACACCTGCTGTGGCACTTCTGCCAGGGGCATGATGGCCAGCAGCCCTCCTACAAGCACCCCTGTACATCTGCCTGTGTGGTACCACGCCAGTCATCTGGCTATGGGTGCTGTGTACAGACACGCTTGCTATAGTCCCCACACTGTCCTGTCTCATGCCACCACCTGCCAACTGTCCCTCATCTAAGGCCATTGGAGATGGGGTATGTATGGGCATTGTGACTGTGTGTGGGGATGGGGTGGGTAAAAGTGGGATGTCAACCGATGCCACAGCTTCAGCCCCTGAAAACCCTGACTGTGCCTCACCATACCTAGCACCATTGTCAGAGTCTGTATGGAAACTAACTTTAGTTTGCCTGCAGGAGGGACCCTGGCCCACCTCGCCACCTGTGAGGGGAAAACAAAAAATGTAATTTAAGACCTGCACATTATTGCTTACCTCTGCACACACACACACACACACACACACACACACACACACACACACACACACACACACACACACTCACACACACACACACACACACACACACACACACACACACACACACACACACACACACACTCACTCACTCACACACACACACACACTTACAGGGGAGGTGGCACTAAGATATTACACAGACCCCTCTTTACCCAACAGTCAATATGCATGACATATGACACTGAACAGCATGCACTGCAGCTATACTCAATCCTTTTTACCAACATTATACATCTCTGTGATGCATGAGTTGTGTTAGTAGGTGATGCCCCTTCCTCTGGAACACACTGCACCCATGTACACAGTATTGCTGTGCACCTGTACAGCACCCTGACATGTACTGGGCACCATACCTCATGAGTGTACACACCATTGCTGAATGTGTATATGTGTGGCAATTATGTTTGTTCTCTTGCTCACAGCCTCTATGTGTTTGTCTGACACATACCTGGGATGATATGAGGACTAATGTCAATAGTTAATGCTTGACCTCTGATTAGCAGATCTCATCATGAGCAGTGCATGTATGAGCAATAAAATCAAATTACATTGACAGCCTTCAAAGCCTAATGTGGATATGAGAAGTGTACACACCTCATTGACATGCCAGCCTCTTCCATGATATGCAATGGGGGCCACAATACTGCATATGTTAACATTACACACACCTGATATGTGATATATGACCTGTGCAATCAAATGCAGTATCAAACAAATGTGTTATTCATGCAGATGCTGAATGAGATGCATACAATATGTGGGTTGCATAAGTGTGCACACCCTTAACACAATGGTTTGTTGCAGCACCTGTTAAGTGAGCTACAGCAGTCACTATTCCTGGAAGGGGTATACTACCATGGCCAATCTTTACTTGCCATTATTTGGTCACTTCGCCCAACAAATGTCCCCCAACTCTGTCGGATTGCAAAGTCAGCTCATGTGCACAGCCCATGGAGGTCACACAGTGCTTTCATCATTGCTGTGGAGTCAGGGTTATGTCTGGCACAATTCATGACATTGACTGTGTTCAGATACAGCCATTCTTAGCAAGCTTTGGATGTATGCTTCAGTTCACTGTTGTGTTTCAGGATGACACCCCTCCTTATCCTCAGCCTTATTGCAGATGCTTGACAACTATTGGACACACAAGTGTCAATTTGCAGTGTTCCAAATTCAGAACGCCATATCTACCATCCTAGTTCCTGCTAATGAACAGCTAACCTAAAGGTGTACACTGGCATCAGCAAGGTAAAAATGGGGATGGTCGGCCTGAGGTGGAGTGAGGTGTTGCTTGTGCACCACATGTATCTTTATTAATACTGTGTCTAGGTTTCAGCCTTGGTCTCACTACACCATTACACATTGCAACATATGCCTTTGGGAGACTTTATGTTATGCATATGCTACCTGTAGAGAGTCCTAGATGATGATTCCTGTGGAACAACTCTTCCATCTGATTACCCTAACCCATAGGCCACACTTATGCAGATTCCAGAAAATTGTCGACACAGTTACTTCATGGGTAGTACTTGCTAGACATTTCTGCAAGTCCCTCAGTATTGCTGGATGTTTTTGGACAGCCTCTATGACCATATTGCAACATGTGTTGTCATCTGTCTTGGATGGGTATCTGTTTATTTACTACATTAATGTTGTCCCATACTTTATACACACATGCATGACTGTCTGCACTGTTTGTCATGGTATATGCAATGGTAAGGTAAGGCTACTTCTCCCAATCCTGAGTGCTACCTTTCAGATATGGGATCCATTCCATGGTTTGTAAGTTGTGTGCAAGCCACAGCTGCCTCTGTTGCAGGTGAGTGGGCAAATATCATGGACATACTTCTTGGAGGTCAGTGTATGGAGAACACTGTTATATGCCCTTGTAAGATATTTTATGGGGGAGTGGAATTAAAGGTTTTTAACCTAGGCTGTTAAAACATGTGAGGGATATCAGTAATAAGAAACATTAAGGTATATGGCTGTACATTTTCATATGTTTCACCATGGGAACAGTGGTGGGCTAGAGCTTACTGTCTTACACATAGTTCTGTTTCTCAGTGTGATAGTGACATTTTAAGTTAAGCATTGTTATATAGCAGATACATTTACATTGTGACTACTCATACTTTTCCCTCTAGGGGTTGAGTATAGAGTGACATTGGAGGCTGTTGAAGTACATCTGTAATTGAGAGTTGATTGATTCTTATCTTCAAGGCAAGTGTGTTTTTTACTGTTGTGCTACTTGAAGGCTTTAGCCTAGACAGCAAAGTATGTTATGTTTTGCAGATTACTGTATCATATGTTTTATTTGAGAGTGGCATTAATCAGTTATTATGTATGTAAAACACATAAATGCTATAAGAAATGGCATAAACAACTGAAATGGTACACAAATAAACATATCTATGTATGCAAACTGTGTGTGGTGTCCTGTTCTTTGCATTGTGTGTGGGTATATGTTTCATGCAATAATTCTCATTTGTAGGACAGAATCAGACACTGACCATTTGAAAAGGTAGCAACTATAGGAATAATGGCTGTTTGATATACTGTGCATCCTCTATATATAGTCTTTATTCATATATATATATATATATATATATATATATATATATATATATATATATATATATATATATATGTATATATGTATATGTGTATATATGTAAATAAACAAATATATATATATATATATATATATATATATATATATATATATATATGTGTGTGTGTGTGTATCATTAGAATGTTTAGTGCATCCACATTGTGCATTCCTTATGGTAGACTGACTGTTCTGCATGATATGTTTGAGAAATCATCCCAGCATCTTGAAGATGAGATGGATTGCTGGTAACTTGTTGTGGCTATGTTGTGCAGGGTCCTGGGTTCAAGCCTAAAATGCTGATTATTTTGTTGCAAGGCAGATCAGCTCAGCTGTGGAGGAAGGTAAAATGGCAATAATTACAAGAGATCCTTTGTTGGGCTCTTTACCCCCCCCCCTCCCCATTAACAGTACCTTTGGTCAGATGTTTTTCAGTGAGAGGTTCAGAATATGGATCTGATGTCTGAATGCAATATATATATATATATATATATATATATATATATATATATATATATATATATACATGTATGTCTACATATACACACACACACACACACACATATCTATATATATATATATATATATATATATATATATATATATATATATATATATATATATATATATATATATACATATATAAATACATTTTCCCTACTGTTGAATGACTGTGCTGCATGATATGTTTGAGAAAACATCACACTTACCTACACCTCAAATGGCTTAGTGGTAACTTGGCTTGCAGGGTCCTGGGTTCGAGACTTGCAAGGACTGATTATTTTGTTGCTGGGCAGAACAAGGGATGTTGGATACAGAGTGATTAAGGCACTTTTAAGCAGTTGGAAGCAGGTTTGTGTGGGTTTGTGTGACAGTAAGCAATGCTAATTTCCAGTTAAATATGTGTAAAGACATTTAGCCTGAAAGTCCTGAATCTGTGTAGGGACTGCTTAGCACCGTGCAAACTGGCTTAAACCCGCTTACTACTATTTAAAAGTGCTTGCTCCTGCTTACCCCTGCACTAATTTCTTTAAAAGAAAAGAAAAAAGGAGTGATAGGAAAGTGATGAAAAAGGGTGCACAAAGAGTGAAAGACAATAGGGAAAGTAGCTAGGGATGTGCCGGACTGGTGTAGAGAAGGTCCATAGCTGTCCATTTTTTCTACAGCAACAGCTGTGCATATATACTGAATTTGAAGGTAGATTTGGACACTCAGACCCCTGAGAGAGTGGTGAGGACAACAGGAATGTGTTGTGAAGCCAATTAGACCAAATTGCATGTGTCCAGTGGACACGTGCGCGAAATGGACAGCTATTTATAGGGCAAATGTTTTTTTTTTGTGAACAGATTGCCCTTTTTTTAAGGTGAGAGTGGGATGTTGGGGAATGATAGTAGGTATATTTGGGGAGGTAGGTTGGGTAGGAAGACAGATAAGACAGACAAGACAGCATACAGGGGCAGTATACAACACATGTGGGGGGTAAACACCTTGGACGGGAAGGGGTGTTTGGATATTGGAAGCCCATGAGCCCCCAAATGGAAACAGTGGGACTGAGGTCCCCACCCATGGGCAGCCACCACTGCACCTTCATGGCCTCGAAGGTGGCTCTGCTGGGGGTTAAGCAGGATGGGCAGGCTGACCCTCTAAATGTGCCACGGGGTCCTCAAGCTGGCGTAGCAGATCTCCAAACTCCCTTCAGAGCTCACTATGCACCAATCCCTGGACCTGACTTCTGAGACAGGCTCGTTGTCTGGGCCCACTCCCAGGGGGGGATGAACCCCATCCCCTGAGGTGGTTCCACCTGAAGGTGGTGCAGGACCAGCAGACAAGGAGGTTCTGGGGTGGGACCCAGATGTGCTGGGGCCCGGTGCCATGGCCAGATTAGGTGGGAGAGGTGGGTCCGCTGGGACTGGCCTTCCCAAACACGCTATGGTGTTGCAGTTTTAGAACATATGTGGGTTAGTAATAGTCAACACTATCCAGGATTAGTTATAACAGCATGTATAGATATTCCCATTAACCCAAAATACCAGATTTGCAACAGTTGCATAGCAAACAGAACACATGCATGTATGGAACTACAGTGGCCATTACAATGGCATGCAGGTTACATTGACAGCAACAGGCCACCAATGATAGTATTTCAACATGGAACATTAATAGAAACGCATTTCAATATTTGTTGAACAATAGGACATATGTCCCAGCAGTAGGTTTGTTGTAAACATACCCATTGATTTGTGTGTTTAGATTATTGCTGCAGATATGGTGGGGAGGGAGAGAGATGTCAATTAACTACTTATATATCCTTGCAGTACTCACAACTTTAATGATCATTGCTCTAATCATTACTCTACAGGTATTATTACAATACCCTATGGCCTTGATTTGGGCAGTGGTATGTTTGTACACAGTGTATACTTCAACCGTCTTATAGCTAAATTCTACATCTCTTACCCGGTAGACCTGTGGAGGGAATGTCTGTTAACACTACCTGATTGTTTTAACATATCCCCAGATTCTCTGAGTTAATATTATGCACATACCTTTCAATCTCTTAATGCACACACTCTGGACAAAGCTTGACAACATAGGTGTACAAATAGGGACATATTTTGAATATTGCTCTCATAAACTTGGAGAGGTGCTAGAGTAACAGGATTTGTTACAATATCAATTTTCTGAAGGTTTTGACGTCTGAAAATCAAATGCATGTCATTATTTAGTGATTACAATTATGAGATCATCCCACTGATTTGCCAGGGGGACAGAGGATCAGGCAGAAATATGAGCCAATTATCTGGACATTCTGCAAACATCTGTACTGTTGAGAGGTATGATTATGCATATAGTTTACTACCACTCCCATGATTTGAACCATGGCTTTGTCTGCTGAAAATAAAACAATTTAAGTTTTATCAGAGTATGCTATTTGGATACTGCTGTATATTCCTACAGTGTTTTCTAAGTTTCCCTTGGTTGTACAATCTGACGTTGTAATTACAACAGTCTTATACAGACATTCATAGACATGTTTTTATTTAGCACAGTATGAGAAACAGTGGTTGACACAACAGTACTATTCTGATATCAGATGTTAGTGAATGCTATATGTCAGGCCACACAATACCAGAGTAAACACTACCAGTCCAGGATTTAAATCTTTATTGCCAGGCAGTTACAATTTTCTTATCTGACAGACCTGTGGGGGGGATGTTTGTTAACACTACCTGACTGTTTCTACAAATATTCCCAGATTCCTAGTTAATATTATGCACATACCTCTCAATCTCTTAATGCACACACTCTGGACAAAGCTTGACAAAATGGGGGTACAAATAGGTACATATTTTGAATATTACTTTCATAAACTTGGAGAGCTGCTAGAGTGACAGGATTTGTTTTAATATACATTTTCTGAAGGTTTTGTGGTCTGAAAATAAAATGTATGTCATTATTAATGACTACATTTCTGAGATCATCCCACTGATTTGCCATGGGGACAGAGGAACAGGCAGAAAATATGAGCTAATTATCTGAACATTCTGCAAAAATCTGTACAGTTGAGAGGTATGATTATGCATACAGCTTACTACCACTCCCAGGATTCAAACCATGGCTGTGTCTGCTAAAAATACAACAGTTTAAGTTTCATCAGAGTGTGCTATTTGGATAATGCTGTCTATATTTTTAGTGTTTTCTGTCTAAGTTTCTGTTGGTTGTACAATCTGATCTTGTACTTACAACAGTCTTATACAGACATTCCTAGATATTTTTATGTAGCACAGTGTGGGTAACAGTGGTGAACACAACATTACTATTCAGAGAATGCAACACTAGATGCCATACAATACCAGAGTAAACACTAGCAGTCCAGGATTTAGAACTTTATTGCCAGACAGTTACGGTTTTATTTAAATATGACCTATATGGGACTATTACTGTCATACTGTCTGGTTTATTCAATACAACCCATACACAGTTTTTATACTGCCATGTGACTTTCTACTACTTTATATTTATTTGGTATGACTACTACAAGCAGGACTGTTACTCACCAGCCTCACGACACAGCATTTGCAGCCTACTAGCATGGGCTTCCTGATTCACAGCCTGCTCAGCTGCAGCTGTAAGGGAAATAGAGAAATATTTAGGTATACCTATCCATCACATACACAGGCTGGACATTAATAAACAGTTATTAGTATGACTACTTACACACTGCGGGGACATCACCCCTCTGCCTTGCTTCTTGGACCCACTCATAAAAAACATCCCTCTTTCTCTGCTTCAAGTTAGCATAGTGGTGCCGGACCTGCTCACCAGTCCAAGGGATACCAGTGGCACTGGTGAGATCACGGGCGAGACAGTCTCAGGCTTCTGTTTATATTGGGAGTCCTGGTACTGGCCCTGCAGTAGTCTCTCATCATGGTTTTGTACCAGGAGTCCTACCATGACCTTGGACTCCTGTATTCCCCAGCACTCCTCACGGAAGCACATGACCTCACCTACTCCTGCCATACTGCTTACAGTGGGAAGCTGCAACCAGTTATGAGCTGTATTCCCACGTGTGCGGTTTTAACACGGCTGATTTCCCACCCTTTGCCATGATTGGATCATTTTGAATATGCTGAGCTAAGCTAAGCTATGGGCAAACCTGCTTAGTTAAGGTTGGCAGTGCTTAAAGGGGCAGGTTCAGCACTGCTTATCAATGGGAAAATCCCCTTAGCTGGGCTACTCATTGCTTAGCAGTCATATTTAAACAATGCTTACACCTGTTAAGCAGAGTTGTACAATGCTTGGCATTGCTTATTTTTTTATTTTATAGACTATCTGCTGTATGGGATTGATGCATAATTCATTACATATTATAAATTTGTTTACTGTCCCTGACATCTCCCAATGTGCTTTCATTACATTTATTCATGTGTGACTATACTGTATGGGGCACTTGTGTTTATATGGGGGGTTCACAACTTTATTAAACTGACACCTCACATCTGGACCTACTACAGTACTCTGGGTAACCAATATATGTTATTTAGTAGCTAATTATAAAAAAATGCTTATGTACTGCTTTCACATGTAAAATGCAAATTGGTTACAGTGGAGATCAAACTGGGAATGGCTGCTTGCAAAGCATACATGCTAAACACTACTCTATTGCAACACTGCTTATGCTGGATGTCTCTTGCTATTTAACTTCTTGTGCTGTTTAAGCTGGACTAAAGGTAGCTAAGCAATGGACACACCCACGCAGCTAAATTTAAACTTTATTGCATGTTTAAAAAAATATATTTGTTGTGTTATTTTATTTGTACCCTTCAGAATATCCATGCTAATGCTGAACCTGCTATTCTATCAACTTTCTGGTTTGTGGGATGATTGTTCCATTTGACTTTGTCCACATTCCTTACTCTGATGGGTTGGGAGGTGTGCACTATGTGCTTATGCTAACTGTGTTATTCTAACAACATTTGTCTTGGTAGGGACGATTGCTCCTTATGGCTTTGTCCAGATTTGTTATCTTGATGGGTTGGGGGTGTTATGAGTGTTCTCCCTCATTTTAAACTGCCGAATGGCAATTCTGGAGTGCAGGGTGCATGTATATTGTGACAGCTCTGCTCTCAGACACACCCCCTGTGCTCGTACATGGAGCCATGTCCATTTTACAGCATGGCAGTGTGCCTTCATGCATATGCATGGCACACTGCCGTGCTGAACAGGAAATGTCCCTGCCATGCAGGAATAACTTATTCCTGCATGGCTGCTTGCTGAATCTAGGGGTATGTCTTTTTTTGAGAGGGCGAGTGATGCTTCCACTTTAGTTGAATATTTGCATCTCTCACAGATAGTTAGTTAGTGGTAGTTGATTGTCCGTGATTATCAGGTAATTGCTACACTGTCTTAGTATATATAACAAGTGCTATCATGATAGCAACTAAAAGAAGACAAGTTGGCTGACCTTCCATTTTAGTCTAAGGGTGTAGAATAGTTGGAATACATTGATTATTTGTATGGCATTGGCTACTTGTACAGTAAATGCTTCTTATCCATTATAAATTCTTATGACTACAGAATATATTATATTAGTAAGTACCAAAAATGTTTGTAGTATAGTAGTTAACACTATGATAGTGAGTGTGAAGATAGGTGAAGGCTGCCAGCCTAGCCAGATAGAAATTTGTAGATAATGATGTCATTTATAAATATTAATGTAAGCCACAGGCTTGTTCTCTTAAATGTGAAAAGACTGTATTGGATGGTGAACTGAAAAAAATGTAACAGTGCACTCTGCTGTAAGAAAGCTGATAAATCAAGCATTGTGAAATTCTTTGATATAAAACTCGGAGCTGAGATGCCCAGAGGAAGGCATTCTGCCTATTGTTTTGAGGCCAGAGTTAAGGGCTAGAATTTACATGTATAATTTATTTTATTGCTCTGGCTTCCTGACCAGCTGCAAGATCAAAAGGGCTATTAACCTCTGAGTTTCTGTTAGCCTGGTAACCAGAAAGAAATGATGTAATCTGAAATGAATCAGTGGTACTGTGTTATCAATTTAAGGACAGAAAGAATGAGGGCATTTAGCATTTGTCTTGAGAACATCCAACATCACCAGCACTGTCTTGCTCTATATGTAAGTTTATTTTAGAACTGTGTTTTCTCTTAGATATAGCTAGGGAATAGGAAGATTAGATTAGTCTTTTTTCTGTATTGATGTCAGAACTTTTCACATCACATATTAATTGTTTGGCAAATACTAATTGGCTTGTAATGGTGTGGATAGTATGAATTCCTGTAGATCATGTACAGTGATCTCTGAAGGTGTTTTTGTATTCTAAATCAGCCATGCAGTGAATACTCAGAGTTCAGATCACAACTGTTTTTTCTTTTGTTAGGTTAGTTAGTCAGGGAGACCAGCCAAGCATGTTAGCAGAGGAGTGCAGACAGCTGACAAGGACCCGTCTGGTTGAGAGGTGTCAGGCTAAAGGACTGGTGCATGGAAACCTGACTAAGGCAGACATGATTGCAGCTATGGTCACAACTGCATCAGAAAACAGCAACCAGGAGGACGATCAGACTGGCAGTGGAGATGTACCATACTGAGAGAATGGACAGCTCATCCCTTCTAGAGAGGACTTAAAAATCCATCTGGAGTTAAACAAACTTGAGTTGGAGCCCAAGCATGTGGAAATAGAAGCTTCAGAGAGACTGAGGCATCTAGAGAGTGAGGACAATGAGAAACTGTGACATTTGCAGGCTGAGGAGAATGAGAAACTGCTATGCCTGGAAGCTGAGGAAAAGGAAAGGCAGAGGCAGCATGAAAAGGAGATGCTGACTCTTTGCCAGAGTTATGGAGGTAATGGGGAAGGGAGTAACTGGACCCCAGAAACACAAAAGGTCAGTAAATTTCTTCTGCAGTTTACGGGGGGGATAATTTTGATAGTTTCATTCACATGTTTGAGAGGGTATGTAAACAGTATGATATTGACCAAAGGCTCTGGGTACGGTTCCTGACCCCCTTACTCCATGATAAAGCTGTAACTGTGCTGTCTAAAATTTCTGATCAAGAATATTTTGATTATAATACTGTTACAAACTGTTTGTTAGAATTTTTTAAGCTAACACCTGAAACTTGTAAGAAAAAGTTTTGTGGGCAAAGACGCAAGGCAGATGAAAGTGTGTGTGAATATGTTGCTGAAATGAGCACTTATTTTCATAGGTGGGTGAGTGGATGTCAGGTCACTACTTTTGAAGGGCTGTCAGACCATTTGGTGAGGGAACAAGCCCTTAGCGCTTTGCCTGAGGACATGAGGATCTGGTTAGCTGATAGACAAGGTGCTACTTCAGATGAGTTGGGGAAGAAAGGAGACCTAAACCTAGCAAGCAGGGCATCCCTGCACAGTAAAGGGACCCCCAGTATTGCTCATAGGTCTAAAGGAAGCCATGGTGGGCAGAACAGACTGGCCCAACAGAATCTGCCAGTAACAGGAGAAGCCACTATTCCAGGTACACGTCCAGGACCTAGGGTTAAATGTTTTGAATGCAACCAGTGGGGCCATGTGGTATACAGATGTCAACAGAGGCAAGGTGGGGAACAAAAGGTGAGAGAGAGAGAGTAAGTGGGAAAGACAAAATGCTAATAGTAGGTTATCTTGAGACAACAGGGGTACCAAACTATCATCTTTTAGATGTCCTGATAGGGAGGGATTTTGATGAGGCAGTACTATGCGTTAATGCAGTTACATGCAGTCAGGCTTTGAGACAAGCATGTGGGTCTGGTAGTCTGGTGGAGACCCAGACAGACCACATACTTGCAGCCAGGACTGGTGAGGTGGTTACTTCAAGGGAGGAAGCTGCTCTGTAGCAGTGAGACTGAGGGTGAGCCACAGCTGTGTGTGGGTATTGGTGTTCCCTTGGGCAGAGTGACTGCAAAGGTAAAGGTGAGTAGTAGTACCCAGGCTGACAGTGAGGCACCACTGTCAGAGGAAGCCAGACTTCCTGTGGAAGAGGAGCTGAGAAGGGTTACAAAGAGAGAGTTGAGACAGGCTCAGCTCTCAGACCCTACATTGCAAGGCCTGAGGCTGGTAGTTAGTGAGGGACCTGATTCTCAAGGAATAGGGAATCTGTATACTGGGACAAAGGGTTACTGTATAGAGAGTGGACCCCTGAGGGAGGGCTCGAAGGTGAGATGGTACAGCAATTGGTACTGCATAGAGCCTACCATCTGGCACTTCTAGCCATAGCCCATGATATTCCCTTTGCAGGTTATATGGGCATAAAATGTACAAAGAGACATATTATGCAGAACTTCTATTGGCCTGAAATTTCCAAAGATGCAACAGGGTACTGCAAGACCTGTGAGTGGTGCCAAATGTTAGGCAAGGCAGAAGACAAGGTGAGATCTCCTTTGATGTCTTTGCCTGTGATTGAGGAGCCATTTCAGAGGGTAGATATGGATATTGTGGGGCCTCTGAGGATCCCAAGTTCCACAGGAAAAAAGTATATCCTAGTGGTAGTGGATTATGCTACACCATACCCTGAGGCAGTGGCTCTGTCCTCCATTGAGGCAGAAAAGGTGGTAAATATTTTGTTAGCGATTTTCGGCAGGGTAAGTTTCCCAAAAGAAATACTGACTGACAGAGGTGCCAATATCATGTCACACCTGTTGGCTTGTCTGTGGAAGTACTTTGGGGTGAAGGACTTGAAGACCACCCCCTACCATCCCCAGACAAATGGTCATGTTGAGAGGTTAAACTCTACACTCAAGTCCATGCTACAAGCATTTGCAGACCAGTTTAAGATGGAGTGGGACAAATATTTGCCTACCTGTTGTTTGCTTACAGAGAGGTTCCCCAGGAATCCACAGGTTTTTCACCCTTTGAGTTGCTGTATGGGCATGGGGTGAGGGGACCTCTGTTGTGGCATATGTCCTAAACCTCAGGACGAGCTTCAGGGTACTCATGGGCTTAGCCAAGGAAAACCTGGCAGAAGCCCAGCAGCAGAAAAAGGTCTGGTATGACAGGAATGCTCAAGCTAGAGAGTATGCTGTAGGGTAGCAGGTAATGGTTCTCATTCCTGTCAGACATAACAAGCTACAAGCAGCTTGGGAGGGACCCTACCAGGTGGTAAGAAAGGTAAGTGATGTTAACTACATGGTGGAACTGCTAGGCAGGAGGCAGGGGCACAAATTGTACCATGTTAACATGATGAAACCTTACCATGATAGGGAGGCCCTTGTGCTGAGCATTTGCAGTGGATTGCAGGAGGAGTTTGAGGGAGATCTGGTGACTGATCTCCTCAGTGAGTCTCGGACTGACACCTCAGTGGAAGGGGTAGCAATGTCCCAGCAGCTGTCTCCTACCCAGGTTTGAGAAATCTGACCAGTGTTACAGGAGTTATGGGACATATTCACTGGGAAACCAGGGTGCACCCACCTGGTGCAGCACCAGGTGGATACAGGACCCCAAACGCCTATTAGGTAGGCCCCTTATTGGGTGCCTGAGAGAGTCAAACAGACTCTGAAGGAGGAGATAAAGGAAATTTTGGAACTAGGGGTAATTCAAGAGTCTGATAGTCCCTGGGCCTCCCCGGTGGTGCTGGTGCAAAAGAAGGATGGCAGCACCAGGTTCTGTGTGGACTACAGGAAATTAAATAGTCACACAGAGTCATTTGCTTACCCCATGCCTAGGACAGATGAGACCCTAGAACAGCTGGGTGGGGCTAAGTATCTTACCACTATTGATCTTACCAAGGGTTACTGGCAGGTACCCTTGACTCCCAGTGCTCGAGAGAAGTCAGCTTTTGTGACTCCTTTTGGCTTGAATGAGTTCACAAAGATGCTCTTTGGGATGAAAAATGCCCCAGTGACTTTCCAGAGGCTGGTAGATCACATCCTAGCAGGAGCAGGTGGTTTTGCTCTCGCTTATCTAGATAATATTGCCATCTATAGCCATTCCTGGCAAGAGCACCTTCAACATGTCAGGAAGGTGCTGGGCAGAATACAGAGGGCAGGGTTGACCATTAAGCCATGCAAATGTCAGGTGGGTATGGCAGAGGTCTCCAACCTGGGACATAGACTGGGGAGTGGTAAGATCTGGCCAGAACCTGCCAAGGTGAAAGCCATTCAGGCATGGCCTGCACCTGTTACCAAAAAGCAGGTGAGGGCATTCTTAGGGACAGCAAGGTACTACAGAAAGTCTGTCCAGTTATAGTACCATAGCTGCTTCCATCACAGATGTGACAAGTAAGAACAGGCCAGATAAGATAGTGTGGACCCCAGCATGTGAGCAGACATTCCAGAAGCTTTGGGAGGACCCCCTGTGTTAGCCAGTCCAGATTACAGCAAATAATTTGTTGTGCAGGTGCATGCTTCAAACCATGGGGTGGGGGCTCTACTTATTCAGATTTCTTCAGAGGGAGAAGAGCACCCAGTGGTTTATCTCAGTTGTAGGATCCAACCCAGGTAGGAATGTTATGCAGCTGTAGAAAAGGAATGTGTAGACATAGTGTGGGCACTGCAGAAACTTCAGCCTTATCTGTATGGAAGAAAATTCATTGTAGTGACAGATCACAATCCCCTAACATGGTTAAACAGATCCAGCCAGCAAAGTGTCAATTTGCTAAGATGGACTTAGGGTTGCAAGCATATGATATGTCAGTGCAGCACCACAGTTATATTAGCAATGCCAATGCATATGGGCTGTCAAGACGGAATGGGGTAAGTTATACTCATATCTAACCCTCTCAAGCAATGTTTCTCAAGGGTCACTTGAAAAACTAGCTTGAGTTCTCCAGGGGGGGAGATGTGTGAAGATAAGTGAAGGCTGCCAGCCTAGCCAGATAGAATTTTGTAGATAATTGTATCATTTGTAAACATTAATGTAAGCAACAGGCTTGTTCTCTTAAATGTGAAAAGACGGTATTGGATGTTGAACTGAAAAAAATGTAACAACAGTGCACTCTGCTGTATGAAAGCTGATAATTCTTTGATCTAAAACTCGGAGCCAAGTTGTCTAGAGGTAGGCATTCTGCATATTGTTTTGAGGCCAGAGATAATGACTAGAATTTACATGTATAATTTCTTTTATTGGTCTGGCTTCCTGACCAGCTGCAAGATCAAAAGGGCTATTAACCTCTGAGTTTCTGGGAGCCAGAAAGAAATGATGTAATCTGAAATGAATCAGTGGTACTATGTTATCAATTTAAGGACAGAAAGAATGAGGGCATTTTGCATTTGTCTTGAGAACATTCAACATCACCAGCACTATCTTGCTCTATATGTATGTTTATTTTAGAACTGTGTTTTCTCTTAGATCTAGCTAGGAAATAGGAAGATTAGATTAGACTTTTTTCTGTATTGATGTCAGAACTACTCTACTGTATTATTTTATGCATTTTCCTGTGTCTGAACTCTTGACTAGCACTGTGTAATAGGAAGTATCGTCTTGTGTTTTTATTATTTATTGTTAAATATTTTTAAACCTTTCAACTGCGGCTGTTTGTATAGAGATAATTTAAGCTCTACAGTACCTTTCATATATATATATATATATATGTATATATATATATATATATATATATATATATAGTGATACTGTACAAAGTCACTCCAAATAAGCCTTGACTGTTCAGTTGCACTTACCATTTGGATAATAATATTGCACAGTATAATTTGACACCCTTTCCTAAGGAACTTTTGGAAGCTGATAAATATTCATGGTTGGTGGCAAATGGTACTACCGTATAGTCTGGGTAAAAGGGACATAGCTGGAGAACCTGTGCCAGCCTTCCCCAGGTGTGTCTGCGTGAGTGTATATAACTCTTATCTCAAAGTGTGTGTGTGTGTGTGTGTGTGTGTGTGTGTGTGTGTGTGTGTGTGTGTGTGTGTGTGTGTGTGTGTGTGTGTGTGTCAGCTACTTGGGCAGGGACACAAAGCACTGGTTGGACAGCGAGGGTGCTGAAGGTTTTAGCTTGCCCACTAGGCTGAGATCTGGTCCCTATAGCTGTGCCAGTGGGGAGTCTTATTGGGACTTGGAGATAAAGGAAGAAACCAGCCCCAGAATGACTGAGATCTCTTTGTGCTCTTAAGGGAAATTGTACTTTACTGTGTGTGTATTTGTAATCCTTTCCCTATATGGACACCCCTCACTGGTGTTAGTGGTAAGGATTGAGGTGCCTTGATTGTTGGGACAGTGCACGGGCATCACAGTGAGTACCAAAAATGTTTGTAGTATAGTAATTAACACTGTTAGTGACTACCAAAAACGTTTGTAGTATAGTAGTTAACACTAAGTTAGTAAATACAAAAATGTTTGTAATATAGTAGTTAACTATTTTAGAGACTCCCTGAGATACAAACAGCTTACAATAACTGAACTTGTTGCTAACAAAAATAGACTGTGGTTCTAGCACAGCCTTCTAATGGGTATGGTTCTGATAAGGCTTGGTAGGAGTAAAACTGCAAAGTATCGGTGTCTATTTGAGCACAGCTTTGTGTAGTCATGTCTGAATTCCAGTGCATTATATCTGAGATAAGAATAAAAACAAAAAGAAAAAAAAAACTTATAAACAGCTTTTGTCTCAAGCCAGTAATGTCAGCTTTCTAGAAACTGGAGCAGCTTATTCCCTGCCACAGACTAATCACCCCAATCTTTCAGACTACCCTCTCACATAGCTAACACTGTGTTGTAATGGTAGCTAAATTATAAATAGCAACATGAGGAGAAAACTACAGATTAAGCTAATTAAAATAGAGGAATTAATGAATTCAGTGAAGTACAATACATCTCATCTATCAATGAAGAAGACAACATAAAATGATCAAAACTTGTTTAAATAACAGTAAAAATGCAGAAATTAACACACAAGAATAAGTACAGAAAAAATAAAAATGCTTTCCTCATTGCTAGCTTTAAAACAAAGTCAAAATGTCTTTTTTGGCTTTTGCAACACACGTGCAATGATATGAGCTTCTGAAGTCTTATAGCAAAGACACCAAATAAGTCTCTATCAGCACAACATATCTGAACTAAGAGTTGGCAAAAAAAAAAAAAGAAAGAAAGAAAGAAAGAAAGAAAGAAAGAAAGAAAGAAAGAAAGAAAGAACTTTTAAACATTTTTTCTCCAGCCAACAATGTAAGGTTTTTAGAAAGAACATCTTATCCTTTCCACAGATCTGTCATATTGCAACATTGCTGTAAAAATAGCAAGATATAAATAGCAAAATGGGGGGAAAGCTGATTAAGCTCAGAGGTATAGATGGAGCCAGTCCCTGATCTGCTGCCCCTTAATATCAGAGGAGCAAAGAAAAGGTCTGTGATCTGTTACCTGGTGCTCCTGAAATACAGGATCCAATTTTGTCCCATTTCTGTACTCCACCCCAACCCTCCTTCCTGAGCTGACTACAAAAAAAAAAAAAAAAAAAAAAAAACAAACAAAAAAAAAACAAAGAAAGAATCTAATTTCTTTCTTTTTAAACTGTAGCAAACTGCTTGCTGCATTTCTAACAAGCAGTTGCTACAATTTGTGCACAAGGAGCATACATTGCTAAAGCACTTAAATTATGTAAATAAAAAAAAAAAACTTCAGTTTTAACTGTAGTAACTAACTGCTACAAATGTAGCAAGCAGCGGAGACAGTTTATATCACACATTGAGTGGTGCAACTCATAGACTGGTGTTAACAATAAATGAAGAAAAATACTATTTCTTTTGAACTGTGGCAAACTGCTTGTTACAGATGTAACAATCAGTTGCTACAGTTAGACCACAAAGAGAGCTCTAAACTGCTCACCTAGGACTGCAATTACAATATGGGCTTTAAACACCAGTATGCACTATTACTATAGAACAATTGGGATTGCCCGATTGTGCCCCCTAACACTTTGCACCCAAGCAGCTACCCCTTCTCCCCACTCTAGCCACAATACCTATTAAGCTCATTGAAACAACACAGGAATTGATGAATTCAGTGAGGTGAAAGTGCAGCGCAACAATTAAATGTCCAGCAAAGAAAATGAAATAAAATAAACCTGTAGAAGTCAACAAAGTCAACAGACAATTGTAAGTACAAAATAAATAAAAGCATTTTCCTGAATACTGGCTTTAAAAATAAGTCAGAATGATACTTATAGCTTTCAAGCATGTGTGCAATTATATCAGTTTCTGCAGTCTTATAGGAAGGACAAGAAACAAAGCGCAGTTAACAAAATATTCCTGACCTAAGAATTTAAACAAACCAAAGGTGGAAAAATAGGTTTTAAAGAGCTTTAATGCTGGTCCTTGATTATTTTTTCAGGCTTGGAATGGAAATATGAGCAGGCAATATCACAGTGTGTTCTGGACAAAGTGCATGCTATCATGTAAATGTACAGTACACTTCTCAAATGTAAGTAGGTTCTGTATGCACCAAGAAGTTGCCTTCAAAATATTCAAATTTTCTTTCTTTTTCTAAGTATATCATATTGTGAATGTTTATGTTGCTCTTAGGACATACTACAACATATAAGACCCTTTTCTTTTAGTAACTGGGCTGGGCAAGCCCTTTCCATGCTGGGATTTCTTCATATTGAAGGCATTGTTTTATAGCTGTAGGTGATAACCCTATCTTTATTGCAGTCTCACTTATATAACCATATTAGGTCTGTCTGAACAACAGGTGTTCAATTACCAACAAACGTACATAATTCATCTGGAATTCATTAACCCAGAGAATACCTAGGAATGTTTTTATTTTGTCAAACATATCCAATAGCCTTCTTCCATTGAAACCAAATGTAAGTTTGATATATATTTCATTGTGGCATATTTCAATAAAGGTATGGGTTGATTACTTATCTGATTCCATACTATCTTTTTTCACATGAATAAATTGATGCTGGTTCCTACAGAAATAAAAGTCTGTGGATAAACATAGACCATATATGTAGTTATCAGAATCTTGGATGTCCTTCTTATTGACAAATCTACATTTTGCTGCATCTTTAATTTCCAGTTCATAGACCTTTATCCTATCTAATATATGTTCTCTTACATTGCTTTGAATTATTAAAATATGATAAAATCAGAATGAGTCTGTTAACATTTTCATATGCTTGAGCCTCATTCACAAATGTCTGTTTACTAAATCTGCAATAACGCAGCATTCCCTTTTATAATTTGTTTTGACCACTTCTAAACACAAAACACTATGCAAAACAGTGAAAAGTCATGACTAGATAAAGTAATGATAACTATTCTATGGTTAGCATTTGTGAGATTCATTTTACTCACTTGTGAAAGTTTAGTACATATATGATTCTGACAGAATGATAAACAGTTCATTTACTTCAAAGACATTATGACTCTATAGCTAGAGGAGTTACACAGTTAACAAGTTTAAATGCATAATATTATAGCAAGCAACAACCATCTTTTCGAATGCAAGTTGCCCATAGATTCTTGCATGCATTTCTAGAAACAAAAAATTATAAGCACCACAGATATACTCCTTTACTGACTGTTAAAGGCATCTGTGCCACATAATAGTGATACAGGAAAAATATCTGACACATACTTCACCTTAAGATCTTAACAATGCAGAGTTTTAAGTCAGCTTTTATCATTCACTTAACAGACATCTCTTACATTGAATAGAACTGTGTTCAGTAGAGGTGGTATAAATAGAATACCCCTAGGTTAGGAGTTCTTCAATGCACAGCATAACCTGGCCAGTACAAAATACTGCATGCAGTCAGGCATAAAAATGGTTCGGAAACAGCCTGTCTGAAAGAGAAATGCCCTAGTCAAGGTCAGATAATGCTAAGGACTGTGGTATTTAAGATTCAGTCTTCAGGTCAGTGCTTTCTTGTCACAGTAACACGGTGCAGTCTCACACGCTTCATGCTGATTGAATCATGGCACTGGATTATTTCCACTTGAGAAAAAAAAGTTAAGGAGAAAATAAATAAAGTTAACTGTTGTAATGCTTTCTGCCATGTTGTTTACTGTTCATAGGTAACTTTACCCCCCCAAAAAAAATAAATAAATAAATACAGCAGAAACCATCAAAGACTACAAGTAGCCAGCATTAATCATTGCTTTAGACATAGCTGAAAACAAAATTCCAGTTTAGAGACTTGGTAATGAAGTGTTCACATGTGAAGGAAGCATTAATAATGCAGGTGATGTCTCTGAAGAAGCAGAGTATAATGGCAAGTGTCATAGCAGAGCAAAGTATAAACAAAAATGAGATTCATGCCAAGGAGCATTTGTAGCTTATAATGTAAAATGTTATTTTACCTCATTTTAGGTAGAAATTGTTGATATGAGAGATATACCGATGAGTATTTACACCTTATCATATTGCGAAAAGATAACGGCTTTATTCTCATTGTTATGCAGAAAAATTAACAGAACCAATTTAATTGCATTTTGTTGTTTTGCAATTAATACATATTTTTTGTTATTAAGGAGGACAGATAATATAAAATGATAGAATAAAGTAACCTGCTAAAACATGAGAGAGGCAGTGAATTCCTGACAAAAGCCTGGTGCCATGGCAAATTCCAAATTTAGATCAATATGACAGCTGAACAGGTTACCTGTAACACATACCAAGTGTGAAAATTTAGGCAGCTGTGATAAAGGAGCTGTGGTAGTCCTGTGGGACTCATGCCTGTCTGATTAAACTATGGCAATCTATCACTCTCAAGCAGAAGGGCCTAGATAGCTATGTGTCTGCACTTGCACTTCATACAGCATGTCAGTAGGCCCACCTGGCCATGTATCATATTTAGTTTGGTATACTGGTATTATAAATTGCCAGTGTTGTGTTAGTCTTCTAAATAACACAATGTCGAATATAAGTTAGAAAACTAAAGCAACAGTGAACTGCACAACAGTGGGGGATTTTTCTTAAGTCAGAAGTGCCCACTTCAGGAATGTTTAGAAGCTAAACACTGAAACACACAAAACTGTATACCACAAGGAGGCAAAGAACAACTGACAAGAACAGACAAAGACAGAGGGTAAGAGGGGCAGAGACAATCCAACAGTGTCTCTGAACTGTTCAGGTGATACCACAAAATTATACTAGAAGAAAATCTGGTAGGAGTGCATTAGTAGATGAATTGTGATACTTCAGGAAATAAATCAGGAAATAAGGATACACATTTGTCTACCTGTTAAGGAAAAAACAAAGGGATGATATTTACCAGAAAAATAAGACAACGTTTTAAAAACATAAATAATCACCTCATCATAGGAGCATGTACTACATTACATCAATTTTGAACATTTAGGAACTGTTTATGTTGCAGATATCAGTAATAAAAAGAGAGTAAAAACACTTCCAAAGAAGTCATGTCATGCAAAGGATGAACAGCAAGAGAAAGCCATATTAAACATTTACTTCTTTTTTTAAACACACCTTTATAGAAGTATCACTTGTGACATAGGCAACTTTACATTTATACAAAAGTACAAAAGGGTAGTGAGACCAGCTATGTTATATGGGTTGGAGACAGTGGCATTGACAAAAAGGCAGGAGTCGGAGCTGGATGCGGCAGAGTTAAAGACGTTAAGATTTGCACTGGGTGTGACGAGGGTAGACAGGATTAGGAATAAGTATATTAGAGGGTCAGCCCAGGTTGGACAGTTTGGAGACAAAGCCAGAGAGGCAAGATTGCATTTATTTGGACATGTGCTGAGGAGGGATGCTGGGTATATTGGGAAAAAGATGCTAAGGATGGAGCTGCCAGGTAAGAGGAAAAGAGGAAGGCCTAAGATAAGGTTTATGGATGTGGTGAGAGAGGACATGCAGGTGGTTGGTGTGACAGAGCAAGATGCAGAGGACAGGAAGAAATGGAAACAGGTGATCCGCTGTGGCGACCCCTAACTGGGAAAAGCCGAATGAAGAAGAAGAAGACAAAAGTAATGAAATGATATTAACAAATCAACATTAACAAACATTATACTTCACATTTATGCTATATATCATATGACCTAAGCAACACTACATAAATTATTTAATTCCTTCCTCTTTTTTAAACAAGAAGCAACTTTATTAAACTATCACTTATGACATAAGCAACCATATATTTATATATATGAAAACAAACCACAATGACACAATCCTATTTGCAAGCATTTTACATCACAAATCATACTGACACACTCCCACTTGCAAACATTATACAGCACTTATAATCTACCCAATCATTTTCAGTCAAACATTGCATAGTTCATTTAAGTCCTGCCTTCTCTTAAATCTCTTTCCTCCCCTGTATGTACTGTTCTCACAATTCCCATTTTTTTCCTATGTAATTTGCTCCTACCCTTTTCTAAAGATCTCAATTACAGTTGTTTTATATCTGTTACTATATTTGCTGCTTCTAATATAGTTAGTTTAGATTCTGATTTCCATTTTCTAGTAATTGCTTTTTTATCAGCCACCACAATTAGACACAGCAATGCCTTACCATGTCTAGGCAATTCCAATTCTGTATCATAGCTCAGAAAAATCATCTCCCTCATCACACCAATCCACCCATCCAGCATCTCCAACAGTGCATCCGGCAGGGAATCCTTAAAGCCCACCAACCCACCACACTCCCAGAAAATATGTTCCCAAGTATCTCTTTCCTCCCTGTCACACTTCCAACATTTGCTGTCTACCTGAGGAAAAATTCTTTGGAGTCTCTAGTTGGGGTCTAAAAATATCTATGTAAACATTTCTAAGCAAAAATCCTAAATCTTCTAGATTTTGTTGCATATTTGGGAGACATACATATATCCTCCCATTGTTTATTTGTGAATTGCTTATCCAGTCTGTCTCTGATTGATTCTTATAGTTATCATGCAATATTTTATATGCTCTACTAATTATTCCTCCTTTAATGGCAGCTTCTGTTCTAGATTCTACTAAATACTCTACCAGTGCTGGTCTTTCATTTAGGGACCCCTCCCCATTTCTTTCCCTTTGCCTATACTCTGATATCAATCCTTGATAGGGAAGACAATCTCTAACCTGCAGTCCAAATAAATTCTTGGCCTATTCCCATTCTATTCCCTTTCTTGCTCTAGTTATTTGCTCCCAATGCCTTGGTTGCTTTGCCAGTTTTCTCCAATAAATTCCAGCCCCTCTGGAATATTGTCTATTTCCCTAATTGCAGTCACCTTATCATCAGAACTCCTTTCTCCATTCCTGTGTTGGTTTAGTTCTTAAAATACTTTCTGTTACCTCATGGATATAATATCCAGCATGATTATTGTTGTTCTCCTTAAAGGCCTGTGTCCAAAACCCCATTGTCTCCTTATCACTATTCATTGCAACTGGTAATGCTCTGCTTTTGGAAATTTGCATTGGAGGTATGATAGAATTGCAAGAGAGGGGCTAAATATATCTGAACAGGTCTACTTCTATTCGCTGACATCCCATTTCACTGAAACCCATTTTGCTGACAGCTCATTTCATAGACAAACTTTCAAGGTGGGGGGCTTCGCCCCCCACACCCTCCAATGTGGGGGGCTGTGCCCCCCACACCCCCCAACTATATATTACAACTCCACAGTCGCATAACAGTGGGGAGGGGGGCAAATCCCAGGTTTATGCCCTGATTACTTTTGTCTATGAAATGGGGCTGTCAGCGAAATGGGTTTCAGTGAAATGGGATGTCAGCGAATAGAAGTAGACCCATCTGAACACATGCCTTATTAGACATGTTAGAAACTAGGCAGTGATTGACACTTCCAACAGAACCATACTAATGTTATGTATCTTTTCATACATGTATTTCTTTATTTGTTTAAGTTTTTTGGACAGTGGGATTCTAATCAGCGTTTTTTTCACTATATGTTCATTAAATAAAGACTAGTGTGAATGTACACATATAACTGTATGTACACAGGAGGTGCAGGACTACACAGCAGGCTTTTATGTATACTCATTTAGACTGTGCACTGGCAATTGCAACATACTGCACATCTCATCATGTGAATGTAAACTATTTACTATAGTAGCTGTAACATTCATTAAATTTATTTTCTGATACCTGCTTTACCCTCTACATGGTTATAAGGGAGTTTGATGCCTACACTGACACTTAATGGATACAGGGCAGGGAAGCTAGACTGCAGTAGGGCAATGGCCTTTACAAAAATTACACATACTATTGGTATGTAAACCTACAGGCTATTTGTAAAACCACCAATTCATCTGCAATGGCCTGAACAGGAATATAAAATTGAATTATTAATTCTGATACTGTTACTCTACTGTTTTAGTGCAGAGTGCTTACTTGATAAGCACTAGAATAAATTTGAATTAAAGTTCAACTTCTAGGATGTAAAGAAGGCTTGCTACTTCAGCAGAGTGCTTCATCTGATGGAGGGGGGGCTCATACCTATTCATTCCTTTTAACCTTTCAGTATAAGAAATCTATGCTAATGCTTTAATCGTTGTTCCTATAAACTTAGAAAGCTGGTAGAATAACATGTCTTGCATTAGCATGCATTTTATGAAGCATATGACGTCTGAAATTCAAATCATTATTTTACTTTACAATCCTCAATGATTTGCCAAAAGCACAAATTCTATGAGGAACAAGCCAAAAGTAGAAGGCAAAATATGAGTCTTCTGTAAAAATTTGGACAGGTGAGAGATATGCAGATATTGGTCTATAAAAGAGCTGACTGAGGGAAACAAGAAACAAAAACATGGATTTAGCTTTTTTAAATAATGTTAACTGCATATATTGCACTGTCAGTGGCATCCCACTGGAGGGTGACATCTAGCTGAAGTAAGTCTTATGGACATAATTCCAAAATTGTTCTTTTTGCACAGTCTCTTTGTTGAATTTACATATAAGAATGCAGTCAGTAGTGTTAATTACTCCATCCAGTCCCTCAGATATGGTGGCCTCTAATCAGTTAGATAATATGACAGAGTAGATTTGTCTACCTGATACAGAATAAGATCTACAAGTTTCCAGTTGGGAATTGTTTTTCCATTTTCAAAAGTTTATCCATAACCCTATTTGAGCATAACCTTTACCAATGGATGGGAAATCAGAAATTCACTTTGGGTCTGTTTCCCATGTCTTTGGTAGATAGAGAGTAATGTCCAAAGTAACATACTCCTCACATAACTGCTAGAAATGTCCTAACTACCATATCCCCTCCTAATACACACTCATGGTACATAGTGGCATATGTTGGATTGTGCAGCAGCTAAGCTTATAAAGGCCCTGGTGATCATTAGCCTAGCATATACTAATGAAACTATGAACCTATGCAGATATGTGGGCCTAGTAGATCACAAACAGGTGTTGGTCCCTGGTGAACTTCCATTATACATCTTCTGGAACTGATGTTGTTCCATCAAAGACAAGGCACTCAAGTAGATTGGTAGGTAGGATTGTGTCCTTGGCAGAAAATGGAATTGGAGTTAGAACCAGAGCTAGTACATTAGGATGACCCTGGACAGGGCTTACAAGAATGATATAACTTTGGCTGAATCACTAAAATGATAATGCTTTCCTTTTTTGTATAGTTTAAGAATAGCTAGAAGCCTTAAATAAATAACTACTTCATCATCTGCATTGCAGGAACAATTTATTAGAATAAAGTATATCTGAGTAATTTGGAAGTATATGTATTGCAGGGTTGACCATTGCAACATATTTACAGCTCCCAAAATTATATCTCCTGCTAGAATACTTCATGAGTAATTATTATGAAGTTGTGGGTAAAGGGTCCCTGTGGTCTTATACTTTATTTTAAATAGGAATTTGGTGGGGTACTATCATTGATGGGAATTCAAGTAGAACTATTTGTGATACTCTAAAGCAAAGAAATTATAATGGTCACAGATTTCTATCACCTTGACAGAACTAAGAGATGTAAAATTAATCTTTTTAATTGTTTTCTAGATCATCATCATAACAAAAGAAATACAGATATATTGCTGAAGTGTACATACCATTTTGTGATCATTTCTTTGGATTAGTTGCTAGAATTTCAAAAGTTCTTTGGCTGAAAGCGTATGGTCTCTTTGGATAGTCAGAGGCAGCTTCTGTATTTTGAATGTAGAATAGATGTTGGCAGTACCTGGGATGACCTTTTGCAAGAGATTGGTTGTATCACCCAGAAAAACCTTGATCCCTGCTAGAATTATCCTGTATACTGAAACAACTAATGGTGCTGACTTGAAGAGGTGGGCAATCAATTGATTCTGAGAACTATTTACCTATCAGTCTGACAAATTTAATATGCAAAGCCATGGAACAAATTATCATGAAAATGATTAACAAGGACATTTCCATACTACAAAAACTGTACCTGTCCCAGTTTGGTTTTGTTAAGGGAGGGTTGTGCCAACTTAACCTGAATGATTTCTTCAAGAAAATCATGAAGGCAATGGATGAGGAAAAAATAGTGCATGCTGCATACCTTGATCTGGCCAAGGCATTTGATACATTATCCCACTCAGGCATTGATGACAAACTTTCCAAACTAGGCATAAATCCCTATATAACTAACTGGAATGCTGGCTGACACACAAATAGGACCCAAGAATTTAGGATTGATGAGACTAGCTCCATCAAGAGACCGGTCACTAGAAAAGTACCTCAGAGATTTGTGCTGGGCCCACTCCTGTTTGGCATCTACTTCTCAGGCCTTTGACTCACCAAGTTTTCAGATGACTGTAAATTGGAAGCTACCATAGCCCCATGACCCCAACATCTTGCAGGATGGTCTAACACAGACAAATGACTGGTGACACGGCCAGAGTTTAAAGCTCATTGTCAAGGAATGCATTATAATTCCTTTTGGGAAATTGTCTACTCAAGTTAATAACTCCTTTGATAAAACACCCCTAAGAGCTGACCCAGTAGTCAGGAGTATGGAAACATATGTAGCCAGTAATCTGGCCTTCAACCATCAAGTAGCAAATTTAGTAAGAAAATCTTTCTCTGTCACCCAACTCATAGGTAAGGGTATGGCATCCACATGCAAGGAAGTTATAGAACCACTGTACTCTACCCCTATCAGACCCATCATTGAGTACAATGCCCATTTCGCACGTACCTAACCAGAAACTTGCAACAGTTGAAAGAATCCAGAGCATGAATGTCATGTCCTACATGGATCATCTAAAGGCCTTATTTCTGTACTCAGTATCCTTCAAGCTGCTGAGAGTTGATCTACACCTAGCTTATAGGGCATCTAGAGATCTAGGCCTGATGGATCTTTTGCGCATATGCAAAACAAACAGCAATAGAAACACTAGATCCAAAGATTTGAACTTCACTTGTGACATAACTAGGACATGTTGGATGGACAGATATGTGACTCAAATGATCTCCATGTTATGGGATAGGCACCCCCATCTATGTGAAGCAGAGTTCAACCCTGGCCCTATTCAAATGAAGCCTTGATCATTGGATGGGAAATCAACAATTCACCCTCAGTCTAGATCCCATGTCCTCTGATGGACAGAGGCTGTCAATAAATAAAATGTTCTCCAACTAACATTCACCCCCCTACAAATCACTTAGCTACCTCCTTAGCACTTGGGGACAAATTGGTCTGGGGTGCACTGTTAAGCCTATAAATGCCCTAGAGCTCATCACCCTAGTAACAACCTATGAACCTATGAAGGCAATATTAAAACAGTAGAGGACAAGACAGAACAGTATGAGTTTTTAGAGTGTAAGATGAACCTCATGGCTGACAGTATCCATCCTATGGTCTGAGCTCATTTAGTTTTGCAGATACAGATATAAAATTTAATAGATGGAGTTTACATTCATATTTCAACAAGGAACAGAACACATCTTAAAGGTGTACTTTAAAAAGATGTGAGGTACTGATCTTAAAGAGCTTATGGCAAATGTATGATGCTGCCTTGTAGTATGGAAAGCACCTACTACACCCATATAAGCTTCACACTGGATGGCTGGAAAGAAAGTTATGACCACTGGCTTCCAAGGATTCCACCCACTTAACTCTCAGTTCATTGTAGTAGTATCCTATCAGATGATATTATTTTGCTCACACACACAAACACACACACACACACACACACACACACACACACACACACACACACACACACACACAATGCATACTATGAATCTGAGGAAGCACTAATAATATCTTTTCAGTGCAACCACTCTTCTAGCCTTTATAGCCATGTGCTGCCAACTGCCAATCCTAGCTGGCACAGTAAGGATATCAATTACTGAGCACTCTTAAAATGAGGAAACTGTATTACAATAGTTAAACATACCTGATTTCAACAGTTTAACTTTTAAAAGACAGGCAGAGGTTAAAAGAATAGTAATATAGTTTACTTAAAATTATGCAAAACATACTATAATTAGAAAGTATTCATACGTGTACATAGAAATCCAAACAAATATTGCTGAACAGACCATTATCATCAATAAAATACTAACTATAATCCAGTTAGTCTGTACCCCTATCATTTAGCTACAAGAAGACTGAAAACTGGCTGTTGATAAATTGTAAATTGATTCCATAATCCAAGCAAACACAGGCAACATAAACATAAGCTTACTGCACCTTGAAAGCAGGTTCTCTTTCTCTGTTATTGTAACCTCCATAAAAGGTTAATATTCGCTACCAACATTGTTCAGTATATCAGCATACTTAGAAAAGAAAGACTTAAGACCAGGTGAAGTGAGGACTTTGTTCAGGGTCAGTTTACTTGCTGAAAATGTAATAGGCTGTTACGGAATAAATTAATATCACCGGATAATCAGTTAGCACTGTTTCTTCCTACAGACGTCCTTTCTGTACTTAACATTGCTGCTCTTACTCCTTTATTTCTCAAGTCAAAATTCCATATCCAAACTAAATTATATTTAAAAAAAATGCAGTTCATTTATTACAAACTGTTTCTCTGTCAGGAAGTAATGGCTTATGAAATTCTAAGCTCTGCTGATGAGTCTTTGTGTGTGTGTGTGTGTGTGTGTGTGTGTGTGTGTGTGTGTGTGTGTGTGTGTGTGTGTGTGTGTGTGTGTGTGTGTGTGTGTGTGTGCCTGTGTGTTGTCAGTATGCTTAATAATAGATTCGTTTTCAACACCTTTATTGTATATCTATTGAAAAACAGCTACATGATTTGTACAGCTTTTAACATAAGATTGTTAAAAAGTTCTGTCTCTTCTCCTCTGGCAGATTCATTCAGCTACCATGTTAGGCAGAATCTAGTGATGGCTGTTCTTTCATCTTACTTAATAAGACATATTCTCTAATCACTCTCTTTACCCTTCACATCTTTACATCAGCTATTAAACTTTTCCTTCAAGCATTCTTTGCTTTACCCTTTTGTTAAATAAAATTAAGAATTCAATACACAGGAGGTACAGATTCAAAAGTTTACTAGTGTACACCAGGAGGCAAAAAATGTACAAGTACAGAATTTTGTCTGACATGAAACAGGAAGCACACAATTTTATATAGGTTTAACATTTAAGCTATGCCCACCTTACTGACGTGATATGTCACAGGGCATCTACATCACTTTAGCTTACAGTCTTCTATTCATAAAGCTGTTGATGCTGTATATTTAAAAAAAAAACTTTTCCTCTAGATACAATACGGCCTTGCTATCCAGCTGGTCAGACATAGTGTCTTTCTGTAAAGTTACTTCTTCAAGGTTTCATATCAGTTCGAATACAATAGCAGATTCAATCTTTTAATACACGTCTTTGTTCTCTGTTACACTTTCTCACACAGCTGTGTGCTATCTCAGTAACACATATACAAGGCCAAATCATTCCAACAGGAAAGAGCAGAAGATTTCATTATTTCACACATTTAATTTCCTGACGCAGCAGATAATCACTTGTGAAAAGCATAAACATTAAAACTTGATAAGTTAGCATTCTGCCAGGGTCAAAGATCAGCTTTGCTTCAAGCCACACTGCAGTTTCCAAACTACTTACATTTACACATGAATTAATCCTTACTGCTATATGATTAATAGAATAAAATGCATTATATACTACTTTGCTTTTAAACTAGCATTTCTCATATATTCAAATACACATTTTTATAACATTTCCCCCCCTATTAATACTTTTTATTCTATTTTGAAGTATGCATAGTGTCATTTCATCTCCCAACGTCTTCCACTTAGGATTTTCAGCTAGGTGAGTCATTCAATCTATCCTTCAGAAAAAATGTCATCTGAGATCAATCTTTCAATCTCAATATCTTGGCACAAAGTTTCAGTAACAGATACATCAATAAAATCTTTGATTAATCTTTTCATGCAGGGAATTCCACAGCAAATACATGCTCCTATTAGGAGTATACCCACACAAATGGCAATCAGAATATTCATTAGGATGGAACCCCACCCCCCAAATAGATTCTGGAAAAAGTCCATCAGTGGGTTTGGGCCTGGTTCAGTCATGGCTGATACTTGCTGAATTACCTCTAGGTGATTATTAATTTCATGCCTGTTGTCTGATATGTATGCATAGCATTCTTCTTTGATAAGCGCGCACGTACCACCTCTCGCCGCTAGGGTGAAGTCAAGAGCCATCCGATTTTGTAGCACAACAGTTCTCATTGCATTCAGTTCATCAGTCACCAGTTCTAGGGTGGAAAAAGTTGCATTACTCATTACTTCGAGAAGTTCCGACAACTTCCTCAGCTCCCAGATCGATTTGACTGCTCCATAGGCTGGGAATATTCCTGCCCAGGATATAACACTGTCACTCAAGTCCATATGAGTCAATTTGCTTTTGTCTTTTACTGAATTGTGGTCTTTTCAGCCAGCTTCGATCTTTCCAACTGGATTCACAGGTTTTTCAACTGGACCTTCAGGTTTTCGGGCTGCTTCTCTCACGTTTCGTATCTTACCCAAAGGTAATTCTGCAGTATATCTTATTGCCGGAACCAAGTAACCCAAAAAACAACTGCCGGACCAATTCTCAGGTAACCATTTATATGCCTTTTTCCCACAAATAAAATAACAGTTTTCTACTTTAGTACTAATACGCATCAGCCCTGCATGAAACATTTTCTGATCTATAACTGACAATTGTTTAAACAAAACTGGATTTTTACGAATGTCATTCATAGTTGTTTTCAATGAGTTCAAATACGAGTCATAATTAGTATTGCAAAAAGTATTGCCATTACCATTCTTAATGTAACATTGGTAAGATATGGTTATATTACAATTGCTCCAGCCCACCTGGAGGGTATCATTTTTATAAAAACATACAATTCCTTTTTGTGTGACAGGTAAAAATAAAGCTATTTTGTCCTGTGATCTCACAGTTCCTGTATCAAAAAGTAAATTCTCCCAAGTCTCATTTATCCCCAAAGGGACAGCGGACATTATCAGTCCTCCATATGCTGTTGGTATAGCTGTACAAACCCAGCAATTTGAAATGTTCATAGTCTCTGCATATACATGTTTCATGGCTAGGTATGTGTTAAAATTTGGATGCCAGTCTATAGACATTTCATCACGCCTTCCCACTTTCACTTGTGTGGTTGTGTGTAGGATAAACCACAACAAGAGGAAAATTGTCACAATTACAGTCAATAAATGTACACTCAACAAGATGATTATACAACATCTCTGGGGTTGATCTAAATTTCTATTTGCTTTGTTTTTGGCCATCTCGGTCTGGTTGTGTATCAGTCACAAAGTTTTTATCAAGTTGAAAGTTCTTTACCGGTTTACAATGTGTCAAATGAACCCAAGACGTCCTCTCGGCCACTCTGACTGCAGTAGGCGTTACCAACAGAACCTGGTACAGTCCCTCCCACTTTGGACTCACCCAATTCTTCCTTTTCATCACTTTCAACCAAATGCATGTCCCAGGAGCCAAGGCTGCTTCCACCGGTCTGGTCTGTTCCTTATCTGAAAAAGAGTTAAACTGCAAAACAGATTTATTTGTTAACAGTTTCCTCATATAACTAGCTAATGAACTGTCAGCCTCTTGCTCTGCAGGCATGAGAGCTTTCCACTGAGGCACATAATATGCTCTCCCAAAAACCATTTCAAAGGGAGTCAAACCCTTTACATTTGGAACCCTTCTCATACTCAGCAGTGCTAAAGGCAGACAGTGTATCTAATTCTTTTGGGTCTCCTCAACTAGCTTCCTAAGTTTACTTTTGAGGGTACCATTGTACCTTTCCACCAGTCCTGCTGACTGTGGGTGGTAGACACAATGGTTCTATAAGGAGATACCAAAAAATCTCCCAAGTTGGTGGATTTTCTGGTTTACGAAATGTGTGCCATTGTCACACTAAATCCTTTCCGGAATGCCAAATCTAGGGATTACTTATTTTATCAGGGCTTTCGCCACTGTTGCTGCATCCGGATTTTTGGTTGGAAAAGCTTCTACCCATTTGGAAAACATGTCTACAATAACTAAACAAAACGTTTTCCCTTCACATTTATTCAATTCTATGAAATCCATACAAATAGTATGGAACGGATACGGTGGTATAGGAAAGCTTCCTTGCAAATGTATGATGCTGCCTTGTAGTATGGAAAGCACCTGCTACACCCATATAAGCTTCACACTGGATGGCTGGAAAGCAAGTTATGACCACTGGCTTCCAAGGATTCCACCCACTTAACTCTCAGTTCATTGTAGTAGTATGCTATCAGATGATATTATTTTGCTCACACACACAAACACACACACACACACACACACACACACACACACACACACACAATGCATGCTATGAATCTGAGGAAGCGCTAATAATATCTTTTCAGTGCAACCACTCTCCTAGCCTTTATAGGCATGTGCTGCCAACTGCCAATCCTAGCTGGCACAGTAAGGATATCAATTACTGAGCACTCTTAAAATGAGACAACTGTATTACAATAGTTAAACATACCTGATTTCAACAGTTTAACTTTTAAAAGGCAGGCAGAGGTTAAAAGAATAGTAATATAGTTTACTTAAAATTATGCAAAACATACTATAATTAGAAAGTATTCATACGTGTGCATAGAAATCCAAACAAATATTGCTGAACAGACCATTATCATCAATAAAATACTAACTATAATCCAGTTAGTCTGTACCCCTATCATTTAGCTACAAGAAGACTGAAAACTGGCTGTTGATAAATTGTAAATTGATTCTGTAATCCAAGCAAACACAGGCAACATAAACATAAGCTTACTGCACCTTGAAAGCAGGTTCTCTTTCTCTGTTATTGTAACCTCCATAAAAGGTTAATATTCGCTACCAACATTGTTCAGTATATCAGCATACTTAGAAAAGAAAGACTTAAGACCAGGTGAAGTGAGGACTTTGTTCAGGGTCAGTTTACTTGCTGAAAATGTAATAGGCTGTTCACCAGATAATCAGCACTGTTTCTTCCTACAAACGTCCTTTCTGTACTTAACATTGCTGCTCTTGCTCCTTTATTTCTCAAGTCAAAATTCCATATCCAAATTAAATTATATTTAAAAAAAATGCAGTTCATTTATTACAAACTGTTTCTCTGTCAGGAAATAATGGCTTATGAAATTCTAAGCTCTGCTGATGAGTCTTTGTGTGTGTGTGGTTGTCTGTATGTGTGTTTGTGGTGTGTGTGTGTGTGTGTGTGTGTGTGTGTGTGTGTGTGTGTGTGTGTGTGTGTGTGTGTGTGTGTGTGTGTGTGTGTGTGCCTGTGTGTTGTCAGTATGCTTAATAATAGAGTCGTTTTCAACACCTTTATTGTATATCTATTGAAAATCAGCTACATGATTTGTACAGCTTTTAACATAAGATTGTTAAAAAGTTCTGTCTCTTCTCCTCTGGCAGATTCATTCAGCTACCATGTTAGGCAGAATCTAGTGATGGCTGTTCTTTCATCTTACTTAATAAGACATATTCTCTAATCACTCTCTTTACCCTTCACATCTTTACATCAGCTATTAAACTTTTCCTTCAAGCATCCTTTGCTTTACCCTTTCCCTTCAAACCCTGCACAAATGCTTGAACATGTACAGTTCCTAAATGTATGCACCACTGTTTCTTTCCTCTTTTCTGTTTCCATTGTAACTATGTTATACTTTTGAATATGACAATATTTCGAAAAAAATAAGATAGATTATTCCACCCACTGACATTTAACACCATTTTGTATATCCTGCCTACCCCAAAAAAATTGGCACTCTGTAACTACCCTCCTCAACCCAGGCTCAAACAAAGACATCTCCCCCTCACCTAGTGCCCCCTCAGTACAAATTGCTGAAGAATTTAACAAACATTTCATAAACTCCATAGCAGACCTACTCACCTCTACAAACTCAGCTAACTCACAACTAAACCTACATACCAACAACAGTTCCTTAACAACCCTCACAAACAATCAATCCCATGACCATACCAACAACCAACAAAATACCTCCAACAATACTTTCCCTTTCCATCCCATACCCACCTCTCAAATAAAAAAACTACTGCTCAGGCTCAAACCCTGCTCCACATTAGCAGATAATCTCCCACCTGAATACCTAAAACTTGCCACCGACTCAATTGCATATCCAGTCAGCATCCTAATAAACAGGTCACTCTCTGAAGCCATAATCCCTACAATATGGAAATTATCTCACATAAAACCTACTCATAAAGGAGGACAATCAATGAAAATCTCTAATTTCCACCCAATATCAATACCATCCCCCCTATCCAAATTCATGGAAAGGTGTATTCACCAACAAATCATGAAATATCTACTCCAAAACAATCTGCTCTCTCAAACTCAACATGGCTTCATGCAAAACACAGCACATCCACAGCACTACTATCCTTTACAAACACCATTAACAAAGCCAGAGACAAAGGTCACCTGTAGCAGCAATATTCCTGGACCCCTCAAAAGTATTTGATGCTGTTTCACACACTTTACTACTTAACAGACTATCCAACCTAGGTTCTACCTCCTCCACACTCCATTGGTTCCAAAGTTACCTCCATGATAGGAAAACAAGCAGTTAAATGGTCAAACCAACTCTCCCCCTTCCTACAAACCCCACAGGAGCACCCCAAGGCTCTATTCTAGGACCCTTACTATTTAACATATTCACCAATAACCTACTGTATATAGATCCTCTTCTCCAGGAACATTAATACAGTATGCAGATGACTCAACCTTAATCTGCACTGCCCGTACCCTTCCTGAACTGTTAATCAAAACCCAACAATCTTTTAAGGCAATTGAATCATGCCTTATGGAGTCCCAACTCTTTCTAAGTCCCCCCTAAAAAAACAAACTTATGATCTTCCACTCCCAAAAAAAACACCCTCAACCCAGGCCAACTAGATATTTATACAGCTGACAATACCTTCTTAGACATAGTTCAAGAAATTAAACTACTTGGTGTTATAATTGATGATAAACTCAACTTTGACCCTCATATTCAACAAAATATATATAAAAAAACATAAAAAAGTAGAAATACTCTATAGAAAAAGACAATTCCTTACCATTACAGCCAAAACTACCCTGGCTAAAACCTTCTTGCTCCCATCACTTCTCTATGGTTCCTGTATACCAACCAAGCTACAGACCTCCACCAAAACTAAATTAGAGTAATACTAGAACAAAGCTGCAATGTGCACAACCAACTCTAACTACCATACACATCACTGTACATCACTAAAAGAATTAAACTGGTTAGAATTAACACAACAGCACTCATATACAGTACAGACCTACTTACAACACACAACCTATTTTATAGGCCCACTGCCTGTCCAGCTCTAGAAGACCTAATACAACATTACAAACCAAACAGACCCCTCAAATCTGAAGATAAAAACCTCTTTGAAATCTACAAACCTACTACAAACACAGGAAAATCTCTATAGTCAGACTCTATTGCTAAATTTTGGAACACCCTCCCTCCTATCATTAGGTTAACTCCTAGCCTACCTGTTTTTGAAGCCTTCCTAAAAGAACACCTAAATAAATCATGACTATGCACATGCATAACCCCAGGCTAATACACAATCTGCCCTCCTATACCGCCTTCAATTATGTTAACATGTCCATTACCATTAAGCACTGTCAAGACTGGAAAAACATATACCATACTACTCCTATCTTTCTGCTTCCTTATGAACTAATCTAAACAGCACAAGCATTCCAATTCAAACATGAAGAATGGTATCGCACAAATATCCTATCACTGAGGCAGTAACACTGTACCGTGTTGAAAGTCTTGTGAAATTTGTAAACGTCTTGTCAGATATATAATTTTGTGTAAAGTGTTATCTAGATAAATGTGTAATGTATTCACTGTATACTTATATCTACTAATTTTGCTTGTACGTTTTTGTGTAAAGTGTTACCATAGTTAAACTTGCAATGTACTCATTGTAGACTATTGTAGTTTTCTTGAGTCTTGTAATTTTCTAAATTGGTGGAGCTTTGTCCCCAGGCATCCACTGAAAACAGGTCTTGTGACCCAGTCAGACTATCCTCTCTTATCATACCACTCAACCGCTCAGTGCAAGAAATCTGGACAAAAGACTGACAAAATGGGGGGACAAAGGCCCAAAAATAGGGACATATTTTAAATATTACTCTTATAAGCTTAGAAAGTTGCTAAAGTAACATGATTTGTTTTAACATACATTTTCTGAAGGATTTGAAATCTGAAACCCAAATGTATGTCATTATTTAGTGACTTAAGTCCTCAGATCATCCCAGTAATTTGTCAGAAAAACATAGATTTTATGAGGAACAGACCAAAAATATGAGCACAAAAATCTGGACATTCTGCGAAAATCTGCACAGTTGAGAGGTATGCTGCTTATCAAATGTGAAATAAAATACATAATAAAAAGTATTTGTATGTGAAAAAGTTTACCTTATCACCACCCATTTCTCTGGTTTATTGCCTTCTATCCTTGTTTTCTGTACAGACTGTAAATCTCGCACCTCATCTTTTAATTCTTTAATTTTTTAAGATGTCATATTTATTATTGGTGGATGTAGCATGTGTAGGTTCCAGAGCATTCCACTGGGGCCTTCTTCTGCACCTTACATATTCTTTTCTTTATTTTCTCAGATGCCTCTACTATGACAAGAGTTATCTGTTCTACAGATTCCTTTATCTTTTGCTAGTACTTAAGTTCTTTTCATCTCCTCTTACACACCTTTCATTCTCACCATTACTTCTCTGGATCTCCTTTTCTGATGGTTCAAACAAATTCTTGGTCTTTATTAATCACTTTAAGTTGCTCTTTACTTCTAGATTTAATATAGGTTCTAACAGCAGATGCATATTTGCTCACCATCCATTCAAAGTACACTTATGTTTAGTATATTCCACTTCATGTTCCCATACCCAAATATGGTAAGCATGTCATGACATCACATTAGTCCCTAATGTACTCCTCACCTCTACAATATAAATAATTTCTGTTTACCCTTTAGAAAACATAGTCTTATTATTTTTGCCTAGTCACTTCATAACAATTAAGTTTTAGAATAATCCTGCATAATACATCAAATGTATTTTTCTTCCACTTTCTCATCTAAAAGTTCTCGCTGTCAGAGTTTGGATTTGTTCTCGCATAAACATTACTCATCATCAACAATGCATCACAAGTTAAACACTTCTTGCTTTACTAAACATAAAAAATGACTTGTTTAAATTTAACGTTTGTCTGAGGAAGCACATCAATAACAGGTTATTCAATCTCTCAGGTCTCTCCCAAACTGAACTGCCAAATGCTCAAGTCCATAACAATTTGCAAAAAGACATTCATACTCCAAAATTAAATCACTAAACTTTTCACATCATAAGATCATAGGAGATTACTAGGCTATCAATGCGGAGGTAATTTTAAGCCTACCCATTTCAACCCAATGTAATACTGTAGAGGTACTAGTCAATACCCAAGATTGCATTTAGTGATGACTGCCCATGTCTAGGAGGGTTGTGGGCACTATTCCTGGTACGGATTTACAGTGCCCCATCACTCATCCAGGTTCCTCATGAACAGTGTCACAGAAGTGCTCTATTTCACATGAATTGGTAGCCTGTTCCAAAGATGTGGTAGTCACTGGGAGATAAATATTTCCCCCCAGCATGTCCTTTTTAAGTCACAGGCCATATTTAAGTCCCTGGAATGGGTAGCCCTAGTCCCACTTGATTTATGGATATGCAGTAAATTCATTAAGTTTGGGTCTTGGGTTGCTCTATAGAACAGGCACAAGTCTCCCCTAAGAAGGCTATATGATACAGAGTATAGTGACAGGGATTTTAGTCAGTCCATGTAAGGCAACTGCTGGAGGCCCTTGATCTTCTTTGTTAGAAACCTCTGAGGTCTCTCTAATTGCTTATGGTGTTTTGTACGGTACATACTGAATGGAGCGTTATACTCAATTATGGTCCGGTTAAGTGTTTAGTATAGAGGGGTTATAACTTCTTTTTCTCCCAAGGTGATGCCTTTACTAATCAAGTGAGCTATGTGGAAAGCTTTCCTTACAATGGTGGGCAAATGTTTGCCGAAGTTAAGGTCACGGTCAACCTGTGATCCCAGGTCCCTAACCACTTCATGGATACTTAGGCTGTTGTTATTGATTTGATAGTGTGAAGGGGCATTGTTTCTGTTGAAGGGAATGATGATGGATTTCTTTGCATTCTGTTTGAGACCATGACTAATACACCAGTCGTTGGTCTGTGTGAGACCCTACTGGAGTATACTAACATCATTTAGAGATTCAAAGATTGCACTTAGTTTGCAGTCATCTGCAAACCTGGTCAGCCACAACCCTTTAGTTTTGACCTGAACTTCTGAGAAGTATAAACCAAACAGTAGGGGGCCCAGCACTGAACCCTGTGGCACCCCACTGGTGATAGGTCTGCTGATTGATGTGGAGTCACCCATTTTGATAGTGTGCGTCTGGTTGTGAACCAGTTGGCAACCCATCTTACAATGAAGGAGTTTATATTCAATTTGCTAAGTTTATCAGTAATGCCTGAATGTGGGATTGTGTTGAAAGCCTTTGCCAAGTCAAGGTATGCTGTGTACACAGATTTGCCCTCATCAATGGCCTTGGTCACACATTCAAAGAAATCCACCAGATTTAAGAGGCAGGAACTGCCCTTCACGCAGACAAATTGGGTAGGAGCCAGAGTTTGGAGATCACATATGTCTTTATTTATGAGGTCCATAATGATACATTCCATGTCCTTACAGATGAGGCTGGTCAGGCTGACGGGTCTTTAATTTCCTGGGTCTGTTGCTAGGCCACCTTTGTGGAAGGGAATAACTGCAGCTGTTCTTCATTCTGTAGAAATAAAGCCTGTGGTTAGGGTATGATTGAAAAGGGTACTTAGTGGTGATGCTAGTTCATGTTTTACCCTGTTTAGAAGACAGCCTGGGATGTCATCTGATTCCACAGAGGCCATGTTTTTTTCTTTGGACAGGGCTTTGATGACCTGCTCTTCAGATATGTAAGGTGGGGGTGGGGGGGGGGGGAGTTTGGATGGAGGGTTTGTTGTAAGTTAGGAGGGGATAAGGAAGTGAAATTTTCACCAAACCTATCCACTAGCAGGTTTGCTATCTCTGGGTGGTTAGTGTGTGTGATCCCATTGGCAACCAGTTCTGCATATGCTTGGGTCCTACCCTTTATATTATGCACGTAGCTGTAAAAGGCCTTATGGTTATCCTTGGCATTACTTGCTAGTTTCTCTCAAAGAAGCTCTTGGAGGATTTGACAAGTTGTCTTATTTGCCTGTTCAGGCTGAGGAGGGTGCTTTTCCATTGTTGGGTCCTTGTCTTTGTTTTTTTGGACAGCAAATTTTTGCATTTATTGCAGAGTTTGTTGATGCTGAAAGTCTACCATAGCACCTTGATTTTACTTGGAGCTCTGTCTTTGATTCTATCTGGTACAGCCAGGTTTATACACTTATGAAGTGATTGTACAGGGCTTTAGTGTATGCCTTAGCATAGTTACCACTTTCACCTTGGGGGATGGGGCTTGGAATGCATTTATACCCTCATCTGTGAGGGTATAGTTTGCTTTGGTGAAGTTTTTTAGTCTGATTTCACCCTTTGTGAGTTCTGTGTTAGTGTCAGTTTGAAGGTGACCGATTTGTGGTTAGTTTTAACTAATGAGTGTCCAACAGTTGCCACCCATTTGACATGTTAGTGAGGACCAGATCTAGAATGTTTATTCCTCTTGTCGGGGTATGGACAATTTGTTCTAGGGCATTTGAATTCACAAACTCAAGGAAGTTTTGTGCATGTGAGTTTGGGCTAGAGTAGGTTTCCCAGCTGATGGTGGGATAATTGAAATCACCCATAATCAATGTGTTTGGTAAAATTTGGAGTGTCTTCAGTTTGGTTAAGTAGGCTTCATGGGTACTGTGACCCATGGAGGGGATCAATACCTGGCTAGTTCTTGAATGCAGGTCTTACCCACCATAATCTGGACCTGGAGTAACTCCACAGAGTTTTCAAATCTAACTAGACGTGTGGTGAATTATCTCATATCTAATATAGATTGAAACACTGCCTCCTTTGGTTTTCAAATGTTCATTTTGCAGTCTAAAGGTGTGGAAGGCATTGTAGCCTAGCAGGGCTGGGATACTGTCTGAGGCCTTAAACCAGGTTTCTGTGACTGCACAGACATCTACATCTTCTAGAGATAGAAGTGCTTATAGGGAGTGCAATTTTTGCTTTAAACTCCTAGCATTTAGCAGCATTCCTTCATTTTTTTCTTTGAAAATCACTTCAAAAACATTGATCCTATTTGCTGAGATCAAGAAAAAATAAAATATAAACCGATGGATAGATAGATAGATGATAGATAGATAGATAGATAGCTAGATAGCTAGATAAATAGATAGATAGATAGATAGATAGATAGATAGATAGATAGATAGATAGATAGATAGATAGATAGATAAAAATTCAACATATACAGTTCAGGATACTGAGGAGACCTTTGCTTCACTTCCTTCCCTTTATTATCATACAACCAGCTCAATCCCTCACACTGATTAAAGAAACCCTAAAGGGGTTAAATTTAGTTATGATTTGTACTTCTAATCATCTGACTGGAGGCCATTTAAATGTATGCCCCATTCTTCACTGCTGCATTTTGCTTTTCTTATTTATTCAAAACATTCATCTTCATTATTTTCTTTGAGAATCACTTCAAACATTGATTCCTTCCTTAAGATAGAGTACCCATGTGTAGGCAGCAACTTCAATGTTTTATTTTAAGAAAATGTTTTCTGCACATCTTCTAGTTGGCTTATCTCACAGTTCTGCTCTGTATCTCATTCATGTTACATTGTGACTCACATAGTCACATAACATTTTCTGTAACTTTTTTTCTGTTTCTTTAACTGTTCTGCTGCCTCAAGATGTAGAATTATTTTAAAATATACCTTTTTTATGTATAGACTATTTATAATGCACCTTTCAAAGTGTGTATATTCAAAAACCTGGCATACAAACCTCTTCTATAAACAGTATTTTTTTTTCTTTTCTTCTTTTTCTAAGATTCTTGTTGCACATTTACCTGCTGATGATTAAGCCTCCCCTAAACAAACTTGATCCCATTCCTTCTCTCATTGTGTGTGTGTGTGTGGGGGGGGGGGGGGCTCCAATATCCAGAACAGCAAGAGCTGTAAGAAAGGCATCACTTACATAGCCATGAGTGCTGCTTGCACTTCTTTGGCTACTCTTCCTTAAAAATCCTTGCTATGAGGAAGGGGAATCCTCAACTCATTCAGGCAAATTTAGCTTTCCCACCAGACATGAGACAATTGGTAACCAGTCAGTGTCCCCAGACTTGGTCCATTCCTTCCCGAGTCGGCAGCCCAGTGTCCATCGGTGACCAGTGTCCTCAGACTTGGTCCATTCTTTCCCTAGTCAGCAGCCTAGTGTCCATTGGTGACCAGTGTCCCCAGACTTGGTCCATTCTTTTCTTAGTCAGCAGCCCAGTGCTTGCAGAGTGGCAGAAAGAGAGGTGTTTATAATTGTGGTCTTAATTCCAATCTCTGATGGTTAGAGTGAGCAAGTGCATCATCATGATTACCTCTTAGGCCCTCTTCTAAATGAAAAAAACACTCCTACACATGCATCATTTTATGACTGTTGTCATGAACTTAGGAACAAAAAGCCCACTTCCTCCTGACATTCACCCTTGTTGTTGTTGTGAAAGCCTCCATTTGAACAGGAGCAATATGGTACCTGGTAACCATCACCCTCATCCCAGTGATAAGAAGAGCAATTAGCAGTTTCTTTCCCACCCAACCCACCCCAACCCCCACTGCTCTTCCACCATCATGGTCACTATTCAGACATGATCAGCTGGATTACAGTGACTATGTTTGACACAAACGGTATTTAAACACAGTTTTTCAGGTTGTAATTACTTCTCTATAATTCTTCTAATTCATAAAGATATCATTACTTACAGAAGATATAAATAACTGTTCTGCTGCCTCAAGATGTAGAATTCTTTTAAAATATACCTTTTTTATGTATAGACTATGTATAATGCACCTTTCAAAGTGTGTATATTCAAAAACCTGGCATACAAACCTCTTCTATAAACAGTATGTTTTTTTTCTTTTCTTCTTTTTCTAAGATTCCTGTTGCACATTTACCTGATGATGATTAAGCCTCCCCTAAACAAACTTGATCCCGTTCCTTCTCTCATTGGGGGGGGGGGGCTCCAATATCCAGAACAGCAAGAGCTGTAAGAAAGGCATCACTTACACAGCCACGAGTGCTGCTTGCACTTCTTTGGCTACTCTTCCTTAAAAATCCTTGCTATGAGGAAGGGGAATCCTCAACTCATTCAGACAAATTTAGCTTTCCCACCAGACACGAGACCATTGGTAACCAGTCAGTGTCCCCAGACTTGGTCCATTCCTTCCAGAGTTGGCAGCCCAGTGTCCATCATGACCAGTGTCCCCAGACTTGGTCCATTCTTTCCCTAGTCAGCAGCCCAGTGTCCATCGGTGACCAGTGTCCCCAGACTTGGTCCATTCTTTCCTTAGTCAGCAGCCCAGTGCTTGCAGAGAGGCAGAAAGAGAGGTGTTTATAATTGTGGTCTTAATCCCAATCTCTGATGGTTAAAGTGAGCAAGTGCATCATCATGATTACCTCTTAGGCCCTCTTCTAAATGAAAAAAAAACACTCCTACACATGCATCGTTTTATGACTGTTGTCTTGAACTTGGGAACAAAAAGCCCACTTCCTCCTGAAATTCACCCTTGTTGTTGTTGCGTAAGCCTCCATTTGAACAGGAGCAATATGTTACCTGGTAACCATCACCCTCATCCCAGTGATAAGAAGAGCAATTAGCAGTTTCTTTCCCACCCAACCCACCCCACCCCCCACTGCTCTTCCACCATCCTGGTCACTATTCAGTCATGATCAGCTGGATTACAGTGACTATGTTTGACACAAATGGTATTTAAACACAGTTTTTCAGGTTGTAATTACTTCTCTATAATTCTTCTAATTCATAAAGATATCATTACTTACAGAAGTTATAAACAAACAAATAAAGAACTCAGTCAGGATTAGTATAAATGACTGCTAAGAGTAACCCTTTCCAACCATAGTAAGCTCAACAAAGAAATGTCCCTTAACTCAAGCTCCACCTATATCATACACGAGCTGAAATCAGTTCATATCCTCATTAGTGACTATGATAACTCACCCCTTGGACAATGTATTTGCTATACTATTCAATTTACAGAAATCCACAGATGTATATGTAGCCTTGACACAACAATGTATAAGATGTTAAGAAGAAAACCCTAAATTATGAACAGTTTCCTTAGGATCTTCACCTATTTCTCTTCAGCAGCCCCCTAAGCATTGCATACAACTTCCCCATTTTGCTATCCTAAAGCAAGTCCTTTCATACCTAATCATTATATTTCTTAAACATTGTGTGTTTGTACAACATGACAAATATGACTCAAACATACGACTTTCATTTTCAAGCTGGATGCTTTCTGGCCAACAGTTCATTATTGTGATTGCCACTGTTTCTTCATTTCTACACAGATGAAGATTCAGCTGCTCAGAGAATATAGAATTCCAGAAATCTTGGAACTGTTTGTTTGTGTCTTTCGGCTTTTCCCGGTTAGGGGTATTCTCATATATTCATTCATATAATTCACATAACATTCTCTGTAAAACTTGATGCTGACTGACACTCCCACCACATATGCCTTTCTCTTGCATCCATTGATCCTCATCTCTAACAAAAGTCATTCTGTTTCCATTATTAATCATATTTTTTTTTCAGGAAGAGGTAACGTTTATGCAAAATTCTCATCAAAATGTCATGCACTGGCCGTGTATCCCTAGATTTATTAGTAAAACAAAATGCTTCGTACCAGTCTAAATCCACTTCCTATCCGTTTATATCATTAAGCTAACATTCTTTAAGCACAGCATGCCTTCTTGAGCTTTATGCTGCATTATCTACATGCATTTGGGAATAATAACACCTTCTGTCTTACTTTTCCATGCCACTGCCTTCATCATGCTTCCAATTTTTAGTAATGCACTTTTTAGAGCCTTGCTCTCCCTACATACTTTGAGACAATATTTCAGACCTTTATGTTCTGTCTGGCAGACTTTGAAATGCCTGCTTTAGATCTAAGTTTGTCATTTGTTTATATTTAAATCATGGTTTGTGTCTCCCCATGCTCTCTGCCAAATATCAGCCTCCCATTATGAATTGGCATATTTGTTCCAACCAAAGGGAGTGATCCAATTGGCCCATTCCTTTTTTTATAGGGTGAGAGCTGGTTATAGAGGTCAATATCAAGGCAACCCCACAATAGGAGGACTGTTTACATGCCATGCCCCCTACTACAACATAAATTGCATATCTGAAGTTCCACTTCCTTGTCTAGCATCCAGACTGCTAGTAGAGTTTGGGTCATCACTGGGTCATATATTATTATATTCTTTCCATCATCTGTCAAAATGCCATTTAACTTAGTAATTCCTCACTTGTTCTACTTCCTATATCAGACTTTCCCTTCTCAAAATTCTCATGTCCTACCAATCTGCTTAGACTGAGCCTCTTTGCTTGCATTGTGTAAGCCACAGCATAGCCATGTTTTAATAGTCTATCATCTCCCTTACATGTTCCTCCTACAAGTAATGCTGACGTTGCACTTTATTCATGTCATCCCTTTCCTTATTCATAAGCATTCCATATCTTCTCAGGCCTATCACAGACTCTAATCTAAGATGCAGATTTGTTAGCAATGATATACAATGCAATATCAGAAGCTCCCCAACCTACTATTTGTCTGTGAGCGTCAAGTATGGCTATCCTTATTCTACCATCCTTACCTAACAATATATATCCTGAATATAAATGTTGCAGTTTTTATCTATTCCATTCCAATGCCCATTTGGATATACCATACAAAGTAAATCACATGAAACAGATCCAGCATCATTAAAGCCTATTGTTCCAATTAAAGATAACATTTTCCACATTCTTATCTGCTTAGTTACCTTTGTTATATAAACCTTTCCAACTGTTAGAATTTGTTACCTGTAGAATGTATAACACTTTGACCCTTTTTTATACTTCAATCAGTAATCACAGCAAGCTAAAAATATATCAATATGGTACCTTCCAGTGGTATTGCAACACTTTTAGATTGTATTTTAACCATATGCCCATTTCAAATCCTTTAAGTATCTGTAATATTTTGGGCATATCTTGTTTCTATTCCAATGGAAAAAATATGCAGTCATCTGCAAATAAATTAATAATGACTACAGAACCTAATCTGTTGGCAGAAACAGTTGTACATGGATATCTCTATGCCCTTTCATGATAAACCCTCATTTACCAAAAAAACAAAGCTATAAGGCAGAGGGCATCTATGCTTATTCTGTTTTATAGGGGCATCTATGCTTATTCTCTTTTACCTTCTGTTAGTTATAGCTCTCAACATATAATTTTTTTATATTGGGGCATAGCCATTGGAATGAACTAATACCCAAGACCAAGCTCTCTCATCACATTGCAAATGCTGTTCCAGCTTATTATGTCAAAAACCACAGTTATATCAAAGAGAATAACTCCTGTATTCTTACATGTACATGTAATTGCTGATTCCATAAAGCTTAGCAATAGCCAAAAGTGATTTTTAGGTCTCCTGCCTTTGACAAATTCAGCTTGTTGGGTTTCTGCGTAAAGGAGCAAATCTTTTGTTAATATTACAGACTCTGACATTAACTTTCCCAAAGAAAAGACAGGCTTGCAGTCCACAGGATCAGCATGACTATCTCTGCCCCTAAGAAGAGCCATCAACAAACTTTCTTCCTATGAAGTTCCATTTGTCATGTCATTAAAGAAGTCCTTCATCCCTTTTAAAGTTGTAATCCTACAAGTCTGTAAAAGTCTAAAGGAAAACAATCAAATCCTCCCATTTTCCAATATTTCATCATTCTCACAGCACTGAAAATATCTTTTTTATTCAGTCATACTCTCAGACTGACTGTCAGTCTCACATAATTTTAGACTTACTTGTCTGCTACTTTCCTCCTCCACTACATAACAACACAACCTCTCCAGTATAGTACTTCATAAAATTGAGCAAAAACATCTACCATAATACCCCAAGAGCTTGGGTAAATGTTTTCTCTATTTTTAAAGCATCATATTTGTCAACTTTCTCATCTTTCATTTACAAACTAATATTTTAGCATCAAAATCTATTGTAACCCACCACTGCATCTCTCTCCTTCCTATGTATTTATGCAGCCACCATGGCTGAATTTTTGTCTTTTTATTATGTTTTAATCTGGTCTCTTAAACTTGTTGTCCCTCCTGATTATTTATTCAATATCCCAGACCTTGTAATTGTTTCAATGTTTTTTTCCAAGATGTTTTGCTTTCTTAATTTCTTCACGTGTTCTTTTGTCCCATAACCACTCTCTACATACGTTTGTGGGTGACATACTGACCTCCCATACTGAAAAAGTAAACAGGCAGATTTTCTTCAGAGACCTGCACAAGCATATCCTGAAATAAACCTGCTCTTTCTTTAGCTATCATTCTGCAGAATTTCACCTCCACCTTGCGTCGCCTTTTAGTTCCTACCTACTTTAGTAATAAAGAGTGGATGGTCCAAAAGCTCACTTTCCACAAACTTCATCTGATATAGTTCTTTAATACCCTCATGTGTTAATATAATATCTATTTTGCTCACCTGATTGAGTCTTTAGATAAAATATGGTATCACCTTGATAATAGCAGTGTCAGTAGTGCAACAGATAGCACACCTTCCTTGGCTGCAGAAAGCTGTGGGTTCTATTCCACACCAGGAAGATCTATAGCAAACACTGCAATGCAGCGTAACAAGGGTGTTGCACTCCTGAGTGTTTCATCCTTCAGATGAGACATTAAAGTAAGGTCTCATCTGCAGAGCTGTTGAAAGTGCAGGTGGATGCAGAAGATCCTACAGCACATATACAAAAGTGAAGTTCACAAGGCCCTGGCCAAATTTACCATAGTAGTATTAATACCACCGCAGACCTGCGGTGGTGGTGCTGCAGTAGCGTTGTCGCCTCACAGTAAGATGTTGTCCGATTCGATTCTCAGCTAGAGTGTCTTCTGCGTGGAGACATGCATGAATGGGCATATCTTCATTGAAGATTGTGCGTCAGGCCTGGCAAGCCAGTACGTAAAAATCAACTGCCAATCATTAGCAGACCGGAGTTCCGCTGTGGCGACCCCTAACCGGGAAAAGCCGAAAGACACAAACAAACAAACAAACAAGTATTAATACCACCACAGGGCTTTTCTGAAAAGGGTCTACAAGCAAAATTGGACTAACCCAGTTAATAAAGGATGAATAAAATAAAAATGTTTTTTTTTCTTTCCATGGATGCAATTCAACAAAGTGCTATAAGTCACACCTACCTGCACTCTATCAATCTCTGTGCTTTCATACTTTTTCAAAGTCTAACAAAAAAACATCATTATCTGTACCTGTGCAATAGAAGTAAACAGTTAACAATTAATCTTCAGAAGTGCACAATCAACCATCTACTTCTGGCACTTTTTAAAATTTTTACTAGCATCCAGCTCAGTGACATTTTGTTTAATTACAGAAATGTATCTCATTTACCTTCCTCCCATATAACAACATGCCCAACTAATTTGCTCCCTGTCACTGCAAGTTTATTTACCTCCTAACGTGAATTAATGAAGTAGGACTTAAGTTCCCTGCACTTTAGTTTAATTTATGTACTGCTCACTGTCTCTCTCTCTCTTTCTCTGATCATATTTTATATTTTTGTGACACCCCCCTATAGTCCATGGCTCAACTTTAAAAAAAGGACATCATCCACCTTCCTTATTACCTTTCTGTATTGCTCAGTCATGATGCCAAATCATATTGACCCTTCAGCCCTCCTTCAGGAATGCCAATACTGCCTTACCAGGGTGCTCCAGATAAGGTTATAAAATAAGCATGTCCAGTCAATGTCAGTGTATTAACAACTAACAACTTGCATTTTAACCCTAACAGTCTATTTAGATGTCCATATTCCTATCTGTAATTTAACTCATCACAGTAAACAACAGGAAGTCACAGTCACTTGTGCAAGCTATTCTAGAACTAAATAAATCTAATCTCATAGTCTGTTCCTACAAACCCTATAATTTCCCTTAAATTATGACCCCAAACCAATTACAAGAGGAAGCGATAGAGATAGTCAGTTGCATGGTCTGCTAAAAGAAATAAAGAAAGAGCCAATTGATTTGCAGAATAACAATATTATGTCCATTACCATCTAAAGCACATGACAGACTTCACTAGCAGCAATATAATCAACTGCCCAAATACTGTCACACATGCTTAAAAAATGATGTGCCAAGCCAGAGTAGATCGCATTTGTATTCAGTCCAGAAAAGGAACAGCTGCAATTACATTACTGCAGGTAGAAAGCAAATACTATCTACAGCTAATAATCTGAAAACAACATCAGGGCTCTGTTTAAGAAATAAGAAAAAAATAAAACATTTCTATTAGATCACCACATAAAAAGGATCTCCACCAGCAATATGCATGCAGCTTATGCCAGAATCCTGGTCTATAGCTAAATGTGAAAAAATGTAAAACTCTAAAGTTTTCACTCCAATGGAGCTCAGGAAGTCTGCACTGTAACTCCCAATGGGCGGAGCCCACGCCTTTTGACAGAATCAAATTATGTCCTCACATTTCAAACAAATGTTCATATCTGTGGAACCATAGGTGTTATAAAAGGAATGTAAATGGCAAACTCTTCAGCACAAACTGTTTTTTTTTTTTTTTGCAGTGGTAGGATTCCTAAGGTTCTAGGTCTTAAACTGAAATTTATAAGTCACAGTAAACTCAGTAACTATTAGGTTTTTAATATTTTGTAAACAACTTACAAGATTTCAGCAACCATGCAAGTTACACACATATTGTCAGCAGCTTTTTATTCATCTAGTGGACAGCTTTCATATGAGACTAAGGAGTTCTGTCTGTGTTACTTGGCTGTTGAGATATTTAGAAACTTGTGAAAATATCTATTTAAATTAATATCATAAAAACAACAGTCAATATCATTTACCTGCACTAGGCAGAGGTCAAAAATTAATGTAGTTGAGTTTGCCATTGTGTAAGCTTTAAGATGAAGTCTTTTAAAACCTAGTACATAACACGGTTTTGGAATTATTGGTACAAATATGAACAAGCAATATTTGACACCTAGAGGCGTCAGTAAGAGTTAACTGCAGATGTACTTGGAGGTGTCACTCGAATGTAATGAGTTAAAATACGCACTATTATTATAGACCCTGAAACATTCTTGGATGATGAACTGTCCTTTGACCATCACATATCCTCTGCCAATAGGAAAGCCTGCTTCTTCTCTTCACTTATTACTAGGGGCATCTCCTCTAGGTCAGAATAGGTCATCATTCCCCTCTACTCATCTCTCTTCAGGCACATTCTAGAATACAACGCACCTTTGGTCCAAATACCTAACTCAGCTTAAAAAAACTCAGTGGCTCCTCTCTTAAAAAATAAATTCTCTTGAATATGTGCTCCCTATGTTTCTCAGCACATCTAAAAGCCCTGTCTTTCTTTTCTAGCCTAAAAATCTGTAAATGCCCCAGTTCTTCTACTATATTTCTGTAATGGTAGCACAGATTCAAACTCAAGGGACCTAAAGCTATATTTCATCATTGGTATGGCTTGTTGGTGCAACAAATATCTTTCCCAAATAATTGTCCAGCTCTAGAATACATTCTTGCTTTCTTTAAAGCAAGGAACATCCCTTCTTATCTTCTAATTTACCATACATGAATGAATGAATGAATGAATGAATGAATGAATGAATGAATGAATGAATGTGAAACCATAAATGTATCCCCGATGTAGCCCCCTTGTCCATTATGGACAGGGGTAGTGGTAACTATTGGGTGTACTAGTTATTATGCAGCAGCTAGCTCTATAAAGGATCAATGGAGCTATCACCTAGTGTTGACATACAAACCTATGACCCTATGACATGACTATATTAGGCTTATTATACTATTTATTATAAAGGTAACACAGGGCTCTCTTTATCAAGCAATCTCTACATCATAGATAAAATAAGACTGTTCAGTGATCCCCTATACTGTAAATTCATATGCACAGCCATGGAAAGAATTATCATGGAAATGATCAGTAATGACATAGGAAACCTCTAAACACTGGGTCCAACCCAATTTGTTTTTTTTTTTTCAAGAGCAGGTCATGCCTAATCAACCTGGTGAACTTCTTTGAGAAAGTCACCAAAGCAATGGATGAGGATAAATTGGCTCACACTGTATAACTTGACCTGGCCAAGGCATTTAACACAATAACCAACTTGGGCTGTGTTGATAAACTCATGAAGTTAGGTATAAATCCTTATATCACCCCAGTGAATAGCCAGCTGTCTCACAAACAAGACCCAGGAAGTTAGAACTGGGGAGTTTGCCTCTACGAAGAGGTCAGTCACAAACAGAGTCCCTCAGGTATTGGTCCCAGGACTGTTCCTTTTTGGCATTTACTTTTCTGAAGTCAAGGCCAATGTCAAGGGCCTCTGGATAAACAAATCTGTAGCTGATTGCAAATTAGGAGTAGTCATAGAATCCCCACTGGTACTAATGTTTTACAGGAAGGGTTGACACAGACAAGAAACTTGTGCCAGAACTATGGACTAAAAATAAATGCGAAGAAATTAATAATAATAATATCATTCAGGAAGTCATCCACCCTCCCGGTGATTATCATATTGACAACACACCCCTAAAAGTTGACCTAGTAGTTAGGGACTTGAGGACATACATAGATAGTCATTTAGCCTTTGACCATCACTTGTCTACAGTAGTGAGGAAATCATTCTATGTTATACCACTTATAAACAAAGGCATGGCATATATGTCCAAGGAGGTAATTGTTCCACTATATTCAGCATTCATCAGACCTGTCATTGAGTACAGTGCCTCCTTTGGTATGTGCCTAACCAGTCACTTCCAATAATTGGAAAGTCCAGAGAAGTTCTTCACTAAAGGAATACAGAGCATAAATAACATATCCTATGCAGTCCACTTCAAAGCCCTGTCCATGTATTCTGTCTGCTACAGGCTGTTGAGGGGAGATCTATGCCAGGCATACAAGGCATTGTCAGATCCAACCCTGTTGGACCTCCTGCATATCTGCAGAATGAACAGCATCAGAATTACCCTTTCTAAGGACTTAAGCCTTGGCTGTGATATAAATAGGACCTGCAGGAGAGACAGGTATATGCCCCACAGACTACCTTTTCTCTGAAACATGATCCCCAACCATGAGAAGCAGAGTTCCTCCCTAACACAATTCAAGAGTAAATTAGACAACTGGATGTGGAACAAAACATCCATACCTGGTTTGGCACCTATATTTTAATAGACACAGGCAGATGGTAAATGGTTCAACTCCCAGGCTGCTACTTGTAAAGGGTCTATATCACATTATCACATTTTCAAAATATCGAATTGCTCGGTACAGTCGGAACAGTCATAAAGGCCTTTCAGTGAAATGTTTTTTGTGAGATTGTGGTACAGTGAGGATCGGAAAATTTGCCCTTTCCTCACTGTAGTGCGATCTCGAAGTTGGTATATATAATTAGCGGGGGGTGGGGGGCAGTCCCCCAAAAGAACGGTTTTGCTTAACAGCATTTTCGATATTGTAGCCGTTCGATATTATTAAAATGCGATAATGTGATATAGATGCACTTGTAAATGCTTCATCTCCCAAGCCCCTGCTTACACTTATCAAAGGTACCAGAACTTGTCAGAGATTTGGGATGCATGGCTAGGCTTAAAATTACCTTAGTGGTCATTAGCCTAGTACAAACCTATGAACTAAGAACCTTTGAACATTGTTACTAGCCTTCACCTTAAAAAAATGATGTTATCATAGCTATAGCTGACATTATTAAATACAGTTTTCCTTACTCTTTTTCCTGTTAAATCTTTAGTGCTCAAAGCAGAAAAAAGCTCCTGCTTTTCATTGGAGAAACTAAGTCATCTGCACTGAGAAACATGATTGCTAATGTTTATGTTTTGAGGAAATCGTTCATTAAGGTCTTTTATATGCCTTTCACCAAAAATGAGCAGTTCACCAAATTTCATGCACAATTGAGCTGACTTAGATCAAATTAACATGTCTGCTGCATTTTATTTTATTTGTTAACCAGATAAGCTCACTGGACCCAATGTCCCTTTAAAGGGTGACCCCAGAGCATTGCCTAGTTAACTAACTCACTCAGAGTTATACACATTCATCTCCACTTCTTTGCTTAAGAATTCTGAACAAAACCAAAAATTGTGTGTGTGCGTTTGTGTGTGTGTGTGTGTGTGTGTGTGTGTGTGTGTGTGTGTGTGTGTGTGTGTGTGTGTGTGTGAATGCGTGCGCGCGTGTGTGTGTGTGTGTGTGTGGTAAAGAAGACAAAGGCCCAAAATCATGGAAAATGTTTAAATATCACTAAAGTTAACAGAACAAGAGATTTATATCAATATGCATTTTCAGAATAATCAGATTTATAAAAGATTGTCTAGCATTATTGACTGCTTCAAATTCTCAGTGATTTACCAAAACATAAAAAACAATTTTCAAGAGAAATGGCAAAAATATGAGGCAAAGTCAGGGATATTTTGCAAACCTCTGGACAGTTGAAAGTTATGGCCCAATAGTAAATGTACGGAGACTGAAAAAAATCAGCCTGTTAAGATCTTATAGCTCTAATCCTGTCCACTAACTGCCGGCAGAAGTAGTTATACATAAAATTGTTTTGTTACAAACTTGGCCATGGTATGTCTTAGCTCTCTTTTATGTTTCCTTCTTGCAATATAACAATCCCCTAATCTGTGGTTATTACTTAACATCATTGAAATAATTTCAAAGAAATCAGAAGTACACACATATTTAACATAGTTCAGTATATAACCCAGTGGTGGCTTGTGCCATTGGACTGCAGGACTGCAGCCGCCCCAGCTGTGAAGAGAAAAAAAAGAAAACATTTTAAAAAAATAAAACATTTAGTGTAGTACACTATTGTATACCCACTGTCTGCTTAGCTGCAAGTGCCTGCGAGTCTGTTAAAGTCCCGGAACTCGAACCGCGCATGTTCAGTGAGTTCCGGGCTTAAAAAAAATAAATAATTTCTGTAAATCCAGACTGCTGTAAAAGCAGTCCGGATTAAGAAGAGAAGGCATCAGTGTGATGCCCAGAAGTCTATGTGATTTGTAACCACATTAAACAGGAAGGAGATCGGACTGCCACGTTTGCAGTCACATACGTGATATGGATGGCTGGGAGGCTACTGATTGGCTCTCGGTCTCTTCCTGCACTTTGTGTGCTGGGAAAAAGAGTGAGAAACAGTCAGAAACAGTACTTACTTTGGTGTAGATGGAGTTGGGAGTTAGTAGCTTCGATTGGACGGTGGCTGACTGAGGCGCTGAGACTGACATAAAAACATTAATAATGACAGAAGAAGGGCTACTGGATGGAGAGGAGTAAGTAAGTAACTAACCAACTTTTGTCATACTCAGCCTTCATAGGGACTGATCCATAATAATACAGTTCGGGTGTCTAGTTGCAAAAATAATCACCTTCTAATTAGCCCAGCTATTTACTAAGGCCATGACATTTAGTGTTTACTGGCAGCTACTGAAGTAAGTCATTTTCTTTTTAAAAAGACAGTATTTTGCAGACTGGGTGTGTGTCTAAATTATTAAATTTGACTGGCAGGAAAATTTCAAATGGGATGTTTCTTTTCAAAATAATGTAGTATACCTGCTGTTTGCTTTATGCATCTTCACTCAAACTTGCTAGTAACTTCGCTGCAAATGTTTGTGTTATGGCCTTCTTAAAGAGAGTGGTGGTTTTGGCATAACAAATGTCTGGGCTTCTAAAAATACAATAGGTACATCATTTGGGTCTAGACAATAAATAAATGTTTCATAAGCACAGAGAAAAATCCTGCTGCTAAATTCAACATAGTTCTGTATGTCCCAAGGGAGAGAACAAGTGAGTGAATGCCTCCAAAATATATACATGTGAACTGCAGGGAAGTCAGTATGAAACCTGTCCAGGATTATTTGAAGCATTAATTATGTTTTTGCAAAAAAGGTCACAGAGTGCAAGACTTTTATGCTCTGTATGGTTTTGTGAGAATCAATTAAAAGGGATTTAGTAGTAACTATGTCAAATTTAGATGCAAAGATATGAATGGTGAAAGTTAATTCTCTGTTACATGCTTAAGCTCAGTATTATTATCTATTAACATCGCTGGTTATAATGTACAGAGCATAAGTGACACTAAGGCCAACAAGTGTTGTCATACATATATATGTTATGACATCACTATTAGCTCAAGACCCCCTCTGTCTCTCGCTGCTTTTTTTTTTGTCTTAACTCCTTGTCCTGAAGAGTAAACAACAGGTAACTATTCCAACCAAGTTCTGAAATGTATGTTGATTAAAAGTATTTATATGATAATAAAGATCGTTCAGTGGGCTATTATTTTTCAGTACCCCTAGTTGATAGCAGCATGATACCATTTCATTAATTTGCTGTCCGTCACATGTTGGATGTTAGGACACAAGCATACCAGTCTTGCTCTACCACGTAGATCATAGGGTTTACCATACATTTTCAGCATCATTTTCAGGCTCAGCCTAGGGTTCTGTGTGTTTTGGAGGCTTTTGATGCCTTTCTTTTTAATATAATACACTGGCAGGGTCAACCAGGTACTAGGGGTATCTGTGATTTGGGGGCTGTTGATGACATTATCTTTTAATATAATATCCTGGAAGGGTTAACCAAATACTAGAGAGGCAATGTGTTTTGGGGTCTGTTGATATTCTTTTTTTAATATAATACACTGTTAGGGTCAACCAGATACTAGTGGTCTATCTGTTTTGGGGGTTGTTAATGACTTCGTTTTTTTTTTAATATAATATCCTGGCAGGGTTAACCAGATACTGAGAAGGCAGTGTGCTTTGGAGGCTGCTTAACTGTGAATGTCTTTTTTTACTAAAATATCCTGGCAGAGGTCAAACAGATACAAGGTACACAATGTGTTTTGGGGGCTACCTGTGGATGAACTTTTTTTTTTTAAACCTTATCTTTTTGCAGGGTCAGTCAAGATAGATTAGGATGGTATGTGGATGTTTTGTTGTTGAAACTTTAGCCTTGCATGACTAAAGTGTGTATGAGGGAACTGAAGTAAAATCACCTACAAGTTCTTAAATTTGTGATGCTAAAGAATCGTGTAGGCTCAAAGCAGATATTTTGGGTAGGCGATTTGGCTGGGGGCTATGCCTACTATTTGTGTACAAAATGACTGGCCTTACTGTTGTACTTCTGACTTGCTTTGTAAGAGTAATGTGCATTTGAGTGAAATATGATCGACCACAAGATCTGAACTCTTGCTATTGTGTATGTGAAAAATACATATATTAATAACAGTGTTTTTTTTAGCCCTTTTTGTCTTTAACCTCACAAGATCAAATCAAATACTGTCAGTGAGGTTTGGCAATAGGGACTGTGGCTATGTGTGAATGAAGCAACTAGGCCTGCTGTTTACTGTTGTTGTAATTCCATCTTTGCAAGACTGTAATAGCTGTGTGCACTTTCAGAAGAATGCAATCTAATTATCAAATGTATTAGTCATTCTTAATGTATGTTATTTCATATCTGTTTATGTATATACTGAATGGCTGCTTAAAAATGTTTGTAATATGTTACAACTTTTCTCCCCGGACATATGCTCAAAAAGGTTTTTTCGACTAAAGACAGTTGGACAAACCTGGGTAAACAAAAGTAAAATAAATAAAATGAAATGTATATTTGTGTAAAGCGAGCTGGCACACATAAGTTGTGACTAATGTTTCTGTCAACTAAATAAAATGTATATAAGTATGTAGTGTGTTAATGTAATCCTAGCAGGGTCAAAGCAGACTCTTTTATTCGGTAATGGGGGGGGGGGGCTGTTTGTGAATGAAATGGGTTTAACTGGCCCTACTGTTTACTGTTGTAGTTCTGGCTTTGCAAGATTAGTGTGTATTTTGGTAAAGTCAACTGTCATACAGGCCTGTGTCAGTGTCTCTCAGAACCACTGGCACATTAGGCACTGGAGTTCATAGGTTCATAGGTTGGTATTAGGCTATCGGCCCTAGGGCCTATACAAGCCTAGCCATAACAATTCCCTGGCTATTTCTTCCCATACTATTTACTTCCCTGGACCCCTGTCTAGCAGGGTGACTGACATAATCCCTGGGGTGAATTTCCTTTTTCCCATCCAATCATCATGGTTCCTTTTGAAGAGGGCCAAAGAGGTGCTCTGCTTGACATGTATGGGCAGTCTATTCTAAAGTCTGGGGAGTCTCTCTCCAAAATGTTTTATTTATCGTGATGACAAGATTTAGATCCCTGGAGCATGTGGCTCTGAGGGATTGGGATTTCTTTAAGTGTAGCATGTCCAACAGCTCTGGGTTTGACATGGCCTTGTATGTTAAGAAGAGACTGCCTCGGATTAGGCGATATGCAACATAGTATAGCTGGAGTTTTTTAAGGTGGTCAGCATAGGGCACCTGCTTTAGACCTGTGATTCTTTTAGTGAGGTATTTCTGTGGCCTTTCCAGTTGTTGCAGATGTCTTGAGAGGTACATACCAAATGGGGCGTTGTATTCTATAATGGGTCTAATGAGGGATGAGTACAGTGGGACAATGACCTCCTTTTTTCTGGATGAAAAGCCCTTAGTGATGAGGTGTGCCACATAGAAGGATTTCCTGACTGTTGTGGTGATGTGGTTATTGAAGGTGAGACCACTGTCCACCTGTGTCCCTAAGTCTATTATCACACTTTCAGTGTTTAGTGTACTGTCACCTATGTGGTAATTCACGAGTACATGTTTTTTTCCCAAAGGGGATAACTATACATTTCTTGGCATTGAGCTTGAGCCAATGACTCTGGCACCAAATATCTGTTTCTGTAAGGCCCTTTTGTAGAGTATCCACATCATTTGGGGATTCAATAATGGCTCTCAGTTTGCGATCATCTGCAAACTTTGTTAGCCAGAGTCCCTTAGTGTTGGCCTGTACTTCAGAGAAGCATATGCCAAACAAGAGAGGTCCCAGGACTGAACTCTGAGGTACTTCACTTGTCATGTGTCTGGAGCTGGATTTGGAGTCAGCTACTTTTAGAGTGACCTTGAATTGTGAATAATAAATTAAGATAATACAGTGGGATTTCCAACTCTCCTTATTCTTCACTTGGCACTGTACAAAATGCAGATTACCTGATACAGTACAATATATGTTTACTACATCATGTGTACTCATAATAGTTTCATGCAGTCAAGACCAACCACTTTTTTACTGTTCAGAGATGTTTAGGTTTTATGCTGTTATAGCATAATCTAAACACATCTATTTATTTGTATTTGGTAGTCTATTCAGCATTTGCAATAGTGATTGAGCAGTTATTTTATGTAAAATGGTAAGCTCGATCAGTGCTGACCACACTGTATCTTAACCCCACCCTGTGACTTTAACCCCACCCATTTCTAGTTGGCTCCACCCCCATTAAGGTGTCGCCTGCAGCCCCTTCTTGATTTGAAGTCACCAGCCACCACTGATATAACCACTATTCTGTCAGTCAAACATAACAAAATAATTATGGTTCACAGACTAAAATACTAACATGAGTTGAGCAATAGTGCAAGAATTCCTGTCCTCTTATTTTGTTCACATTAAACTTCATTAGCTGCAAAATCCTGACTGAACTAGAAAATAAATTGCCCTACATGCTCATGCCTGAGGAATGTTAATGATCAGTGACTTAACAAATTGTTTCTTTAATAGATTAGAGTGACTGGTGGGTCTTATCATAAATCCGGTGGGAGTTGATCTAATGTCTCTAATTTCTCATAGGTCAAGGACTATGAATCTCTGTCAATGAAAGCTAACAAACAAGGTAGTTGTCATATAAGGCACACCATTACTTATGCTGTATTTATTACCTCCTCACAAAACACCCCTAGCTTAATGATGTGAGCAACAATCTGTATGTTTTCTGATGTTTCTCTTCACCTTTTTGTATACCATCTCTCACTGCTCACTCTTTGCTATCTTTTACTCTCTAATGTAATCTGTTGTTAGTTCTCATAATGACCTCACCTTGATATATTTACAGTTTTGTCCACCCTCTGTTTTCATAATTTCCTTTTCCATTTAGATAACCTGTAGTCTAGAGCCTCCTTCCATCCATAGATACATTAACTTTGTAACCACTGTATTTTTATTCATCTTCATATAAAAGATTTTCAGGAAGCTGTTATGAGCCAGAACCCAGAAGACTGTGTACTATGTCACCATAACTGTGCTGTTCACTGCATACATCTTATCCAAATGGCTCTGTACAATGTCACCATAACTGTGCTGTTCACTGCATACATCTTATCCATATGGCTTTGTACTATGTCACCATAACTGTGCTGTTCACTGCATATATCTTATCCAGATGGCTGTGTACTATGTCACCATAACTGTTCTGTTCACTGCATACATCTTATCCAGATGGCTGTGTACTATGTCACCATAACTGTTCTGCTCACTGCATTTATCTTATCCGGATGGCTGTGTACTATGTCATCATAACTGTGCTGTTCACTGCATACATCTTATCCAGATGGCTGTGTACAATGTCACCATAACTGTACTGTTCACTGAATGCATCTTATTGAAACTGGCAGTGCTATGGTAACTGACATAATTTCTCTGCACTCTTCAAGTATTCCTCCAAACAAATCTTTATGACAGTCTTTCTGCTGTATGCCTGATAAAACTAAAGGAACTTTTAAAAAGTTAGTGCCGTCTGGTGATCCCAAAAGAACTCATAAATTGCCATCTGTGATATTTATCATTTGGTTCAAGTTAAAATATACTGGCATCAGTGTATTGCTCACTAAATCATTTAAACAGTACACAGATGACTCAAAAACATCTTCTTTAGCCAGACATCATTGCCACTATTCAGGAGAGAGGCTGGGTGAACTTTGTACGATATGCTTTAATAAAAGCTGGAAAATATGTAAGGATCTCTGATTCTTATTGAATTTAAATACTTTTAGTGATTGAGGCTTCACCCAGAAATAACTCCTCATTCCTCTCTTAATGGACTGTGCAGGTTAAAGGATTATAGGTTGGTCACAATGAACAAAACATGCTGGAGGGATAGATTCCTGACACAGAAACTCCCCATACTCTGGAATAGACTGCCCATACATGGCAAGCAGAGCACCTCCTTGGCCCTCTTCAAAAGGAACCTTGATGATTGGATGGGAGATAGGAAATTCACCCCGGGGATCACGTCAGTCGCCCTGCTAGACAGGGGCCCAAGGAAGTAAATATTGTGGGAAGAAATATCTAGGGAATTGTTTGGCTAGGCTTGTATAGGCCCTAGGGCCAATATCTTAGTACCAACCTATGAACCTATGAACCTATGAACCTATGAACTTATGAACTGCACTAAAAATGAGTTTCAAAACAGAGAGAGCAGTCGGAACTCTCATAAGTGTGGCAAAGCTACTGACGTCATTATGCCTGAAGTGTTATTAAAAAGGACACACCAAACTTCAAGTTACAGAACTTGCATCACATTAACCTCCTCCTCCAGCAAACTGAAGACTCCTGTCTCTGAAACTGCCAGTATTAAAATAGAGAAAAATTATTGTCTTGTAAATTTCCAAACAAAACTTACGTTGTGGTGAGAAAAGGTCATTCTCTGAAGTAAAGCCTATTTGTCTAGATGTTTTTTTTTTCTCAAATAACTTTTTATTTATTTTTTTCTCACATTTGTAATAGAAAAGAAATACCTGGAACTATCAGACACAGTATATACTACTAATTAATAAGACAACAAAATGTATTTATTTTATTTTATTTTACATTTGTTAACCAGGAAAGTCCGAGTGGATACATGTCCATTTTCAGAGGAGGCCCAGGGAGCAAAGCTCCAAATATACATAAACAAGGGTAATTACAGTGAAATTCTTATTTTGTATTTTAACAACATAGATATTTGTTTAATGCTATATACACACAATTACATGTTTTTCTGAAGTACAGACAGGAAATGGGTGGAAGCTAATAGGTAAGGAGGAAACAGTTGGAGATTACATCTGAGAAGAGGAAACATTAAGCCTTAAGGTGGTTGAGGAGGAGATAGTTAGAGATTATATCTGAAAAGGGGAAGGTGGCTAACATACATGCTATCAACCTTATTTTAAAGCTTGCCAGCAGGTGGGAACAAATTATTTCTGAACATTTTAAGGATCAGAGTTTTATACTTGTAGCTAGGTTCTCATATATAGTTTCTGTTTGAGTGGGGTTAGTCAGGGTTTGTGCATGGACAAATCCAGTGCATTTTTAGGAATTTCTTTAGGGATATTTTGGTTTGGGGTAAGGAGGACAGAGTAGCAAGTTCAGTGGGAAGTAAGTTCCAGTTTTTACCAGCAGAGTTGGAGAATAGTGATTCACCAGCTGAGTTGTGAGCTTTAGTAGTTTGTACTAGCATTCTGTTGGAAGAGCAGAGAGCTTTTAGGTTATTGTAGGGAGTGATAATATTTTTCAGTATGGGTTTACACTAATAAATAAACAGTGTGCCTAGTAATATGAATGCATCAAGAACTTTGCACATTAAAGTAAAATTCCATATGGTCAAGGAAGAGTACTAAGGAAGATTTGTAAAAACATGAGGAATAAAGTTGAGATAAAAATGATATCAAATGAATATATAAAAATTAAACCTGTTAATATATATATATATATATATATATATATATATATATATATATATATACTTATTATAAAGTACATTTGCATATCTGATACATAAAAATATTTAAATCCTGGAAATGTTTCTTGTAATAAAGAGCAATATAGTAAGCTTTAAAATATTTGCTAGCCATTTCCATAAAAGTTCTCATGGTCAGTCCAATTTTTAGTAATATATAATTTAATAAGCATGAAGATGGCTATTAATAGAAATAGATCTTTCTTTGGTAAATCAGCAGGAGATTTGTGTAAGATCATGAATTCTTTACAGTAAATATGTTCAATGAAACCTGTAAGTTATAATTTAGCTTTAAGGTTCAACTAAGTTTGATATGAGTGTTTAGAGCTCAATAAATATGAATCAGATCTGCTTGAGGACAGTTACATAAGATATATAATGATGGAATGTTAGGAAAAAATGTCACAATTTTTGTAGGGGTTAAATATGCATTATTGAGAAGTATAAATTGTGTGTAAAATAACTTCTTAAGAAGGATGTAGTCATTATTTAGTGCAACTGACTTATGTAATAAATCAAAAGAGATGTTAGGAATGAATTTAACCAATAAGGAGAGAATAAATAAGTATTGTTTTTATTTAATTTATTAATTAATATATAGGTATTGGATATAGGTTCATCTCCATGTAACAAAAAGATTATTTGCTTATAAGTATCATAGCTTTTATAAATAAAATTGGATGGATCAAATACATTATTCAATAGATAAACTTGATTTAAAATTAGTAAGTATCTTTTGGGTTGATTACAGTTCTTTCTTACATTTATAAAATCAAAGATGCATATATTTGCAATAAGAAAAAAATAAGAAGAAGAAGACCGGTCTAATACACAATTGTTAAGTTTCAGATTAGAATTTTCTATTTATTGGTTGTAAGAAGGTAAAAGTATCATATACGTTTAAAGATTTAAGAAATTTCTGGAATAAAAGAATACTGTTAATAGTAAGACTTGATATTTTGAGTTTTTTAAGGGTATGGTGTAAGGTAAAGCTTGAATATTTATTTGATAAGTGTTTAAGTTAGTTATGCCACATTTTACACCAGCAAGGTTACCATGCTTGAGAGTTGAGAGGTACGTTTAAAATTTTGACTAGTCTTATCACATTAATAATCATTTAATATAGATATATAGCAGGTAAACTGAGATCTCCCTTTACTTTAGGTGCAATTATTTTTATATAAGATATGCCAAGAAACCAAATACATTTATTAAGATCAGAGGTGATATTATGGAAGAATTTCAGAGGTAAATTTTGAAATGAAGCATCGAATAGGAATACAAATTGGGGAAGAATATTCATTATAAGTGACGTTTGGCCCAGACAAATTTGTCACGGGACTGTTTAATGTGGGATGGGGGGTGTTGGGTGGTAGGTGTGTTAGGGTATTTGGGTGGTGGGAACGATTAGGAAAGAGTTAAGTGAGTTGGGATTTGAAGGGGAGTGAGGTAGTGCTAGGGGTGTGGCTTGAAAGGTTTTTAGAAATGAAATCCAAAGTGAATAAGCACATTTTGGTGTGGTCTTGTTGTGAGGCAGGATCACGTCCCAGATGACCTGAGGTTGTGAGTAAGGTAGGCCTTGGGTAGTTATAAGCAGTGAGGTGAGTACAGCTTTGTTGGGTTTTATGGATTCCTTTTTTTTCCTCCTTATAAAGGATGTATAAGAAGGTAAACTGTAAAGAAGGTTAAATGTAGTGTTAGGTCTGTTTCTGGTGTGAGGCTTGTTAGGTTATTAGGAAAGTTTTTTTTTGTGTGTATTTATTAACTTTCCCTAGGGGGCTAGTGCTGGGGGCGACCCTAGGAAGAGTTTTGGTTTAAGTATTAACTTTCTCTGGTGAGCTAGTGCTGTTTATTTTAATTAGTAACTTTGTTTGCGTAATATTATGTTCCCTAGTGGTCTAGTGCTGCACCATTAAGTTTCTTGCTACTGTTTAGCTTTTCCTGGTGGTCTAGTGCTGCGCCATTTATAAGTTTTGTAATATTATGTTTTCCCTGGTGGTCTAGTGCTGTGCCATTAAGTTTATTGCTGCTGTTTAACCTTTCCCTGGTGGTCTAGTGCTGTGCCATTTATAAGTTTTGTAATATTATGTTTCCCAGAGGTCTAGTGCTGCGCCGTTAAGTTTACTGCTACTGTTTGGCCTTCCCCAGTGGTCTAGTGTTGTGCCGTTAAGTTTTTTGTTATTGTTTCACTTTCCCTGGTGGTCTAGTGCTGCGCGGCCCACAGATGAGAATGTGGTAATTCACAGGCTGGTTTCTGACCATTAACGGCTGGTACAGTGCCCTACTGATATTAAATTAAAAAATAAATAAATAAATAAAAATAAATAAGTAATAAATAAATGAGTGAGAAATAAGGGGATGACTGCTTAGCAAGTTGCTTTTCAAGCAGTAACCTCCTAGCCTTTCGTCCCTGAGGTCTAGGGTTGGCGTGCAGTGGTAAGTAACATGGCCGTGTTGACTCCGTGGTGATCTAGTGTGTTTGTGCGGTGTGAGTGAGGATAGAGTGAGAGGGTTGTATGGATGTTGTCCATTCCCCTGTGGTCTAGTGCTGGTGTATGGTGCTTGTGTGGGATGTCTGTTTGGTCGTTTGCTTCCCTGGTGGTCTAGCGGTTTGTTATGTGGGATGGCTGTTTGATTTTTCATTCCCTGGTGGTCTAGTGCTGGTGTATGGTGCTTGTGTGGGATGTCTGTTTGGTCGTTTGCTTCCCTGGTGGTCTAGCGGTTTGTTATGTGGGATGGCTGTTTGATTTTGTCCCTGGTGATCTAGTGTGGTTCCGTGATAGTGTGTGGTGATAGCGAAGTCCAGTTCTTGTTTTTTTATATAGTTTCCTGATGGTCTAGTGCTGAGGGGGCAGAGTAGCGATGCTTTGCTTTCCTGGGCTTGTCGAGCTGTGTGGCTTTCCGCTCTTGCGCGGTAGTGTGGGCTTTTTTTTTTTTTTTCTCTTTAGGTTTTCTGTATATATAGGTTAATATATAAATATAAAAAAGAGAGAGGGAGAGAACGTTGATAATTCAGCTTACTGCTGATGCATGCTTAGACAGGAGAGGTAGGTGTTTTGGTTTAGATTAACATTAAGACAAAGGCATGATGGATTTTTTTTTCCTCTCTCTCTCTCTCTCTCTCTGGGATTACAGGGGGACCTAGGGCGATGGTGACTACAGTGTGTGTGGCTGGAGTGCGAATGGGTTTATGGCAGAATAGGAAGTATTGACATTAACTTTATTGTGCTAAGTTTTTTATTATCATTAACTTCTTTGTTTCTTTCTAGGTGATTATGGTGGAGGCTTTAAGGCAGAGATGAGCCAGTATTGTAGCACAAGCTGAAGATTTGTTCAATGCCTTTCCTGCTGAGGTACCAACAACTAGCACGCAGGGTGTGTCCATGTGTAAGAAGCGGCAGATGACTACAACCTGGGCATCCAGGGCAAAGAAAGTCAAGCAGACAGCACCGTCGGAGAAGGCTATAGAGGTGATGGTGCCCCCTGTATCAGCAGCAGGTAATAATTCATCAAGCTTGGGGGGGCAAGGAGACTGGAGCATGTGCGGGGAGCAAGGTAGGGGGCAGTGAGGGTGTCCATAGAGGGCTACTGGGTAGTGGTTTGGAGGGTTTAGCTGAGTGTGGAGGTGTTTTTGAGGATACCCTGTCCCTGTTAGATCAGGAGTTAGGGCAGGATGTCCATGAGGTAGGGTCTGATTTTGGTTTACAGCCAGGGGATTGGTTGACATCACATGCCCTGCGACATGAAGGGGTTCCCATTTTATTGACCCTGCACATATCTCTGTTAGTAAAGGAAAAGATTTGGAAAGGGGAGTTTGTTTATATTTTTGAATTGATTGATGCAGATGGGGTTCAGTGGTTGATGGAAGCAGAGACAGCTAATGAGAAGGACTTCTTGGCTGCATTGGCTGTGATAGGTCACAAAAGGGCAGGGAGGTTTTGGGCTAAGACATGGGATAATTGTGTCCTGGGTTTCATTTACTATATGGCGGTGTGTTTGGAAAGGGACACTTCACTGGCTCTTCCCCTTTTGGCTTATTTTTTAACTATTAGTGAAGCGCAGAAGTTGAAGCCTGGTTATGCATGGTTATGGTATGACCAAAAATTTCACAAGCGTAAAGCAGTAGATAAGTCTATGCATTGGGAGGTCAGACATCTGGACATTTGGCTGTCCACCATGATGGATACCAGTGGAGGGGGTAGCAGATTATCTCAGCCATCTAAGGGGGGGTGCGAGGATATGTTGGGCTTTTAATGCCAGTAGGTGTTCCTGGGTGGGATGTAGATTTGCTCATATTTGCTCAAAGTGTATGGGGGCACATGCATTTGCACAATGTAGGGGGGGGTCAGGTTGAGGGTCAGGCACTGCATTTCGGGGGTTTAAGAGGTTGGAATAGTTCCTGTTTAGCGTTGCTAGGCGGGCATGGTCAGGTAAATTTTTGGGGCCAAAGGGGGGGTCCTTTCGGGGAGGTAGGGGGAGTTTTGGGGAACCATTCACCTATTAAGGTGAAGGTATTGAAGGACTTATTGATGCATTATCTGCTGCCGGTGGTAGCAGCGGAGTTGATAGAAGGTTTTTCCAAATGGTTTTCAATTAAGTCTGCATTGGTGGGGGGCGGGAGGGTGGGGAGAAATTAGAGGTCTGTCAAGGCAGGGAGGTGATTTTGCAAGAATTGATTGACAAAGGGTGTCAGGCTGAGTGGGTGTTAGGTCCTTTTTGTTACTCTCCTTTCCCTAACTTTAAGGTGTCACCATTAGGTTTGGTTCCAAAGGAAAAGTAGGGTGAATTTCACTTAATTCATCATTTATCGTACCCTGCGGGTGAGTCAGTGAATGATTTCATTCCCAGTGTAGAGGCTGGAGTAACATATTCATCTTTGGATGATGCATTTCGGGTAATTAAGAGTTTCAAGGACCCTTGGCTAGTTAAAGTAGATATTGAGTCAGCTTTCCATTCGCTCCATGTACGGAAGGAGGATTGGCCATTATTAGGCATGGTGGTAGGGGACAACTTTTATTTTAACACTGCCATGCCTATGGGATGTGCGGTGGCATGTGCTACTTTCATGAAGTTTAGCTCAGCATTGCACTGGATATGGCAGCAGAGGGTGGAGAATCAGCAAGCCGTACACTATTTAGATGATTTTTTTATTGGTGGGAGAAGGTAAGCAAAGGGTGCAGGTAGCTATGCAAGAGTTTGTGGGGATGTGTGAGACCTTGGGGGTACCTTTGGATAAGTTGGAGGGACCAGCAAGGGCCTTGGAATTTTTGGGGTTGATGGTAAATTCAGAGCATGGTTTGTTTTGTTTGCCTCCAGGTAAGATGGTTAGGCTGCAGGACAAGATCATTTGGGTGAAGTCTAGGCCTAAAGGTTCGGGTGAAGGGTGTTATGGAATTGTTGGGTTTGTTGAACTTTGTGTGCAGGGCAGTGCATCCTGGGGGGACATTTTGTCAGTCTGTGGCATTTTTGTTGAAAGGACATAAGAGTAAGCACCACAGAGTACGGGTCAGTAAGTTGGCACAAGAGGATTTAGATTTGTGGGTGGAATTTTTACAACAGTTTAATGGGATTTCATTTTGGCAGTTGGATTGGGTTACACAAGTAGAACTGCAGTTGTTTACTGCTGCAGCTGGGGCTATGAAATGGGTGCTTACTTTGTGGGGCAATGGTTTGCTGTTCCATAGCTGGACCATTGTCAGAGGAGTTGAAACTGGATGTTGCCTTTTTGGAGTTGATGCCAATCTGGACGGCTTTGGTGGTATGGCAGGATCGTTTGAAGGGGTGGCGGGTGGTATTCCATTCAGATAATTCTCTGCTGATGAGAGTGCTACAGATAAAAATGGCTAAAGCACCTTGCTTGTTATTTATTCTTAGGAAAATTATGTTGCATAGCTTGCTGATTAACTTTTCTTTTATAGGGTTGCATGTACCGGAGGTTTCGAATGAGATAGCTAATAGTTTGTCTCGTTTTCAGTTCCGCAGGTTCTGTCAGGTGGCACCGAAAGTGGCTTTGCATCTGTCAGTTGTCCCACCCAACATTTGGCAGATTGGGCAATAGTAATTGGCAGGTTGGTGCAACAATCATGGGTGGCATCCATGAGATGAGCCCACGGTAGGGCATTGCTTGAATTTGACAAATATTTGTGTCAGTTATCTGATGAGGACTGCATATGGTCTGGTAATTTACTATTACATTATCTAGCCATCTTGAAGGAGCAGGGAAGGGCTGTGTGAATGGTGAGGGTGGCCTTAGCAGCCATTGCTGCATATACTCGGTTGGTTGGATTAGAGGATTTCACTAGTTCATGGATGGTGAGTAGAGTGTTAAAAGGGTGGGCTACAGTTGAAGGGAGCAGCACAAATAGGAGATGGCCAGTTACAAAAAGTATTTTACGAATGTTGTTAAAGGGTTTGGGTAAAGTGTGTGGTTGTTTGGATGAGTATGTGTTGTGGTGTACAGTTAGTGTTTGGTTGTATTGCAGTGCATTTCGTGTGTTGGAGTTATTGGGTTCATTGGTATGGGAGGATGTATTGATACTACCTAGGACAGTGCATATTAGATTGCAATCTTCGAAGAGAGATCAGGAGGAGCTTGAGCAACCCATTGTTTTGGAGGAGGTGGGGGTAGTTTGGAGATGTCCAGTAGTTTGGGAAAGAAAGTTGTGTGGGGTACGGAAGGGTAGAATTCACGGGTTGTTCTTTTCAGCAGTGAGCAGTAAATCATTGACAGGTGAGCAATTGAATGTAGTTATGAGAAGGGTGCTTTGGAGTGCGAGTTTGGAAGGGGATGTTTTCTTCACATTCCTTTCGGATGGGTAGGGCATCTGATCTGGCTAAGGAAGGTAGGTCAGTGGAAGTAATCAAACAGGTGGGTCGGTGGACATCCAATGCCTTTTTGAATTATATTAAATAGTTTGTGGAGGCTTTGTTTTTACAATTCTCTCTCTCTCTCTCTCTTTCTCTCTCTCTCTCTCCTCTTAGATTGGAGACAGATCATCATTTTAGGCCATTCCTTCATATTCTGGACTGCTAGGCGTGCGGAGGTTAGACCCAATGGCATAAATCTGGGTTTGGATCATTTTGGCTTAAAAATAATTTGGCATGGTGTTAGAGGGCTAAGGTGGAATCAAATATTGCAAGAATTTAATGGGTTGCAGGTTAAGTGGGGGCTGCCTCAGGTGTTAGTAATTCATTCAGGTGGCAATGATTTAGGCAGGGTACTGAAGAGGCAGTTGATTTGTCAAGTTCATGAGGACATTTTAGCATTTCAGAGAATGTATCCAGGCATGGTTGTCATTTGGTCTGAGATTATTCCTCGGTTGGTATGGAAAGGGGCGCAGAATTTTGCCACCATGGAGAAGGCTCGCAGATATATCAATTTTAAGTTGGCAAAATATTTGGGAGAAATTGGGGTGCATACAGTCTGGCATGTAGAATTTGACAGTAAGGATCCAGTGTGGTATAGACCGGATGGTGGTCACCTCAATGATTTTGGTTTGGATTTATTTTACCTTAATTTGGGTTTGATGGTGGAGGATCTTGTGAAAAAAGGTATTGTTTGAGGGGGAACAGCCCTTTAAGGGCTGGTGGGTGGAGAAGAGGTTTTGGCCTGACCCTCTTCTGTTCCCCCTCTACAGGATGGTGGATGAAAATTAGTATTTGTGAGGAATTAATGTGAGCAGGGATGCTGCCTTTGTTGTTTATCCAAGGTGAGCAGGTACACTGCCTTGTCTTTGGCTATTGTATATATGGGTGAGCGGGGATGCTACCTGTATGTTGATTTGATAGCAGTTTTGTTGTATTCAAGTACTCAATGGGTGAGCGGGAACGCTGCCCTTATGTTTGTCGTTTATGTTCAATAAAGTTATGTTATTAAACAATTTATCACAATAAAGGTATTCAAACATCTGTGGGTGTTTTTGTATTTATTAGGACTGTGACAATTATTGCTACTTTAGAAAAAAGGGATACATTTAATTTGTTCCATCTAATACTATCTTGTTTAATTTTATTCCAAGTATTCATTGTGTTATTTACAAATTAATTTGAGTGGTCAAGGTTGAAATAAACACCAAAGTATTTCAATGATGTAGAAACTTTAATATCATAGGTTATGGCCCACTGGTTGGGTAGAGATAGTTGTGGTTAAAAGGGAATACAGAAGATCTATGAAGATTCATAGAGTAATTAACAATTTTAGAAAACATTGTTTATAGTTAGGACTATTTTGGAGATATCTGACTTGGGATATTAAAAGATATTATTAAATCATCTGCAAATGCAGTAAAATGTATATTTATTTTGAATAATTTTGGGAGTGTGGACAAACGTATATAGAGTAAGAACATGAAAAAGTGGTTCAGTATATATATTAAAAAGATAAGGAGTTAGAGGACAAACCTGTTGAGCCCCATTTAAAACAGGTATCAGATTAGAAAAAGTCCTATCTATGAAGAGTTACATAAAAGCTTTATCATATAAGTTGCTAATAGCTTTAATAAGAGAAGCACTGTATCTTAAGTGTTGCATAGTCGCAAATAAAAACTTTAAATTTAAGACAATCGAAAGCTTTAGAAGCATCTATAGCTAGAGTAAAATTGTTATAATTTAAGTTATTAGTGAATGATTGAACAAGTTCCAATGTTTGCCCTATGCAGCACTATTGAAAAAGCTAAGACTGTTCTCTGTTGCATACCACTTTCTCAGAGGCGATCTCTGTCTAATGTACAGAGCCATTTACAACCCAGAATTGTTGAACATGCTCCATCTTAGCAAAACCAAATCTACTCGAGCTACACGCTCTAGGGATATAAACCTCAACACAACAATGAATAGAACATGCTGGAGGGATAGATTCCCTTCGCAGAGACTTCCCTTACTATGGAACAGGGTCCCGATCTACATAAGACAGAGCACCTCACTATCACTCTTCAAGAGGAACCTTGATGAGTGGATGGGTAACAGAAAGTTCACACCGGGGATCAAACCAACAGCACTACTAGATAGGAGCCAAGGGTACTAGCTGCTAGTACAAGGGTCTAGGGAACTACTAAAGGGGTGGTGAATACCGCATAACGTGGCTGGACTAATATATGCCTTTGGGCAGATAAGGGGCGGTGAATACCGCATAATGTGGCTGGACTAATATATGCCTTCGGGCAGATAGCCCAGTGCCAACCTATGAACCTATGTAAGATTATGATCTGAAGTCTGATTTTGCTTTAGAAAAAACAGACTGATAAGGAGATGAAATAAAAGGACAAAATGGTTTTAATCTATTAAAAATTGGTGCCCAAGACTAAGAAGGAGCAGGTGCCCAATTAGAAGCAATGTTTACTTAGCCTGAACAAGCAAATAAGCGCACTAGCAAAATTCTGCAAAGCAAACTTTGAGTCTAAATTGGCCACATATACAAATGCCGTAGATATAGCAAACTTGCTGGCTGACATATTCAGTGACAACTTTGTCTGTCCCCCATCAGTAAATCAGGACATCCCCAGTACCTGCCCTCTTCCCCTTATACCTAGGGAACAGGTCATCACTGCTGTCTCACAGGCAAAAAGTACAGCCTCCATGGGACCCGATAACATCCCATGCTGCATACTACGTGAACTCAGGCAAGAACTTGCAGTACCATTAGGCACCCTATTCAACCAAAGCCTGAGTAGTGGCTTCATCCCAGCTGAGTGGAGGACAGCCACTGTCATCCCTTTACACAGAGGTTGAGCATTCACTGATCTGGGAAATTATAGACCCATCAGCCTAACTAGCCTGATCTGCAAGGCCATGGAATGGATTGTCATGAACCTTGTTAACAAGGACATTGGCAACCTCCAAACACTTGATCCCATGCAGTTTAGCTTCATTGAGGGGAGGTCATGTCTGCTGAATTTGGTCGATTTCTTTGAGACAGTCACCAAAGCCATTGATGAGGAGAAGACTGTGCACACTGCATACCTTGACCTGGCCAAAGCCTTTGACACTATTCCCCACTCAGGCATAATAGATAAACTCTCTCAACTAGGCATCAATCTATATGTTACCAGACGGGTAGCAAACTGGCTCATTGATAGAACCCATGTAGTCAAAATAGGGGATGCCATCTCAAGCAGTAGACCTGTAACAAGTGGAATACCCCAGGGTTCGGTCTTGGGGCCGCTGTTATTTGGGATATACTTTTCTGAGGTGCAGGCCAAAACCAGTGGATTATGGCTGACCAAGTTTGCAGATGACTGCAAGCTGGGTGCTATCATCAATTCCCCTAGTGATGTGGACATCCTTCAAGAGGGTCTCACTCAGACAAATGACTGGTGCCAGAAACATGGCATCAAGCTGAATACCAAAAAATGCATCATCATCCCCTTTAGGGAGAGTGATGTCCCCACAAATTATCACATTAATAACAACATCCTAAGCACTCAATCAGTTGTGAGGGATTTAGACACCTAGGTTGATAGCAACCTGACTTTTTACCACAATGTTGCTTCCGTGGTGGGGAAAGCCTTCTACATGGCCCACCTCATAAGTAAGGATATCTCATACAGGAACAAGGAGGTTAGAACATCCCTGTATTATTCCCTTATAAGGCCCATTATTGAGTACAATGCACTTTTCGGCATGTACCTCGCAAAGCACATGCAGCAGCTGGAGAGACCACAGAGGTTCCTCACCAGGAGAATCCAGGTCCTCAAACATCTACCATGCACAGATAGGCTAAAAGCCCTATTCCTCTGCTCAGTTTCATAGAGACTCCTCAGAGGTGACCTTTGTCTGGCATACAAGGTAATCGTGGACCCCACCTTGATGGGACTGCTGCATATCTTCAAGTCAAGCTCCACTCCAATAACCTGCATGTTTGGCCTCAACCTGGTTTGTGACATCAACAGGACTTGTTGCCATGACAGATTTGTTCCCCAGAGACTCCATCATGGATGGAATAGACTCCTTCTCCACATCAAGCAGAGTACCTCTTTACCCCTTTTTAAGTGCAACCTGGATAACTGGATGGGAAACAGAAAATATATCACTGGGATTCCACCCATGTCCCTGCTGAACAGGGGCATTGGGTGCTGATTTGTCTAAACATGGGCTAAACTCAGCTAGGCTTATAAGGGTCTCAGGGCCAATATCCTAGTAACCTCCTATGATCCTAGAAAGAACTGATGCCTATACTTTTAGATCTGTATTGATAAGGGATATTGATCTATAATTGGTGGGCCATTTGGATCATGACTACGTTTTAAAATGAGAAATGTTTTAGAGCCACTGAGATATAAGTTGGATATGCCAATATTTAATAGTATTAAATAAAAGTAATAAGATAACCCAGCCACTGGGGATGCACAAGCCAGTGCATTTCTTTGTGCCAGTCCCAAGCCTGGATAAATGGGGAGGGTTGCATCAGGAAGGGCAGCTAGCATAAAATTTTGCCAAATCATACATGCAGACAACAGTACAGATATACATACCGGATCGGTCGAGGCCTGGGTTAACAACGACTGCCACCAATACTGTTGGCCAACAGGGTGCTGGCAGAAATTGGGCTACTGTTGGCGAAGGAGGAGAAGAGGGGGAAGGCATGTCCGAAGGCAGGTAAAGGCTAGGACTGTGATAGTGAGGGTCGGAACTTTAAATGTTGGCAGTATGACTGGTATAGGGAGAGAGCTAGCTGATATGATGGACCGAAGGAAGGTTGGTATATTGTGTGTGCAAGGGACCAGATGGAAGGGGAACAAGGATAGGTGTATCGGACACAGTTTCAAATTGTTTTATCATGGTGTGGATGGGAGGAGAAATGGTATAGGCATTATCCTGAAGGAACAGCATGCTAAGAGTGTTTTGGCGGTAAAACAAGTGTCGGATAGAGTGATGTTTATGAAGCTGGAAATTGATGGTGTAATGATGAATGTTGTTAGTGCATATGCTACACAAGTTGGGTGTGCGATGGATGAGAAAGAAAAATTTTGGAGTGAGTTGGATGAAGTGGTGATGACTGTACCCAAGGGTGAGAGACTGGTGACTGGAGCAGATTTCAATGGCCATGTTGGTGAAGGGAACAGAGGGGATGAGGAAGTGATGGGTAGGTATGGTGTTAAGCAAAGGAATGCAGAAGGTCAGATGGTAGTGGATTTTGTGAAAAGGATGGACATGGCTGTGATGAATACATATTTTAACAAGAGGGAGGAGCATAGGGTGACATACAAGAGTGGAGGAAGATGCACACAGGTTTATTATATCTTACGTAGAAGGGCCAGTCTGAAGGAGATTGGAGACTGTAAAGTGGTGGCAGGGGAAAGTGTAGTTATGCCTAGGATGGTGGTTTCTAGGATGACACTGGTGATCAAGAAGAGGAGGATGAGTGTGAGGGCAGCACCAAGGATCAAATGGTGGAAACTGAAAAAGGATAATTGTGAGGAGATGTTCAGGGAAGAGTTAAGACAGGCACTGGTTGGCAGTGAAGAGTTACCGAATAGCTGGGTAACTACAGCAGAGCTAGTGAGAGAGATGGCTAGAAAGGTGTTTGGTGTGACATCTGGAAAGAGGAAGGTGGACAAGGAGACCTGGTGGTGGAAAGAAGATGTACAGGAGAGTATACAGAGAAAGAGGTTGGCGAAGAAGAAGTGGGATTGCCAGAGAGATGAAGAAAGTAGACAAAAGTATAAGGAGATGAGGTGCATGGCAAAGAGAGAGATGGTGAAGGCTAAGGATAAGGCGTATGAAGAGTTGTATAAAAGGTTGGACACTAAGGAGGGAGAAAAGGACCTGTACCAATTGGCTAGACAGAAGGACCAAGCTAGTAAAGATGTGCAGCAGGTAAGGGTGATAAAGGATAATGAGGAAAATATACTCACAAGCGAGGAGAGTGTGTTGAGCAGATGGAAAGAGTACTTTGAGGGGCTGATGAATGAAGAGAATGAGAGGGAGAGAAGGTTGGATGATGTGCGGATAGTGAATCATGAAGTGCAGTGGATTAGCAAGGAGGAAGTAAGGATAGCTATGAAGAGGATGAAGAACGGAAAGGCTGTTGGTTCAGATGACATACCTGTGGAAGCATGGAGGTGTTTAGGTGAAATGGCAGTGGAGTTTTTAACTAGATTGTTTAATGAAATCTAGGAAAGTGAGAGGATGCCTGAGGAATGGAGAAAAAGTGTTTTGGTACAGATTTTTAAGAATAAGGGTGATGTGCAGAGCTGTAGTAACTACAGAGGGATTGAACTGATCAGTCACAGCATGAAGTTATGGGAAAGAGTAGTGGAAGCTAGGTTAAGAAGGGAGGTGATGATTAGTGATCAGCAGTATGGTTTCATGCCAGGAAAGAGCACTACAGATGCGATGTTTGCTCTGAGAGTGTTGATGGAGAAGTACAGAGAAGGTCAGAAGGAGTTGCATTGTGTCTTTGTGGATTTAGAGAAAGCATATGACATGGTGCCTAGAAGGGAGTTGTGGTATTGTATGAGGAAGTCAGGAGTGTCAGAGAAGTATGTAAGAGTGGTACAGGATATGTATGAGGGTAGTGTGACAGCGGTGAGGTCTGCGGTGGGAGTGATGGGTGCATTTAAAGTGGAGGTGGGATTACATCAAGGATCAGCTCTGAGCCCTTTCTTATTTGCAATGGTGATGGACAGGTTGACAGACGAGATCAGACAGGAGTCCCCGTGGACTATGGTGTTTGCAGATGACATTGTGATCTGTAGTGAGAGTAGGGAACAGGTGGAGGAGACCCTGGAGAGGTGGAGATATGCTCTGGAGAGAAGAGGAATGAAGATCAGCAGGACTAAGACAGAATATATGTGTGTGAATGAGAGGGAGGATAGAGGAATGGTGAGGATTCAGGGAGTAGAGGTGGCGAAGGTGGATGAGTTTAAATACTTGGGATCAACAGTTCAGAGTAATGGTGAGTGTGGAAGAGAGGTAAAGAAGAGAGTACAGGCAGGGTGGAGTGGGTGGAGAAGAGTGTCAGGAGTGATTTGTGACAGACGAGTACCAGTAAGAGTGAAAGGGAAAGTCTACAAGAGGGTAGCGAGACCAGCTGTTATATGGGTTGGAGACAGTGGCATTGACAAAAAGGCAGGAGTCAGAGCTTGACGTGGCAGAGGTGAAGATGTTAAGATTTGCACTGGGTGTGACAAGGATGGACAGGATTAGGAATAAGTATATTAGAGGGTCAGCCCAGGTTGGAAGGTTTGGAGACAAAGCCAGAGAGACAAGATTACATTGGTTTGGACATGTGCTGTGGAGGGATGCAGAGTATATTGGGAAAAAGATGCTAAGGATGTAGCTGCCAGGTAACAGGAAAAGAGAAAGGCCTAAGATATCGTTTATGGATGTGGTGAGAGAGGACATGCAGGTGGTTGGTGTGACAGAGCAAGATGCAGGGGACAGGAAGAAATGGAAGCAGTTGATCTGCTGTGGCGACCTCTAATGGGAGCAGCTGAAAGAAGAAGACTAAATAAAAGTAATAAGATAGGGGCAATGTAAGATAAAAAACATTTATAAAATTTGATACAAAAATACAGTTCAGGAGCTTAGCCCATTTTAAAATTTTTGAGAGTATCCTTAATTTCTTTCAAGATGAATGGCATATTTAAGAAATTACACTGGGTAGAATTAAGTTTTAGAAACTATATTCTACTTATGTAAGTAGATAAATCTCTGTCATTAGAGTCTGTGTTCTGCTGACGATATAGTTGCAAATATGTTTCTGTAAATTCATGAATTATATCTTTGTTATGGTTTTGCAGTTGTTCTTTATATTTAATAGTTGACATAAATGGCTCATAGGTTCATAGTTCAGTACTAGGCTAACTGCCCTTGTGGACCATTTTAAGCCTAGACAATTATCCCAAGTGAGAATCAAACCTTGCACATTGTGTCTGAAAGGTGAACACTTTAACCATTATGCCAACCTACCTGATACTCTAGTTTTATTAGTCTGGCCAAGGCTTTAGAAGGAGATTGGGCCCATTCAGACAATTTTGCAAGGAATTTTGTTTCATACCATGAGATTTCTGAGTAAAAAAGAATATAAGAACTTTTTGGTATGAGTAATTACTTTTTCTAACTCCTTTTCTATCTGAGTAACTTGTTTTGTCTTGAGTTCATCTAGTTTATTTATTAAGATAGATTATTTTATTTTGTGAAGCTTTTTAAAAAAGAAAGCTTTACTTATTGTCTGCATGTTGTTTTTCCCAGTTTGGCAGTCTAAACTTGGGATATATCAAAGTTTCATCATGAGTTATACAAGAAAAATAGGGAGGTATTTTATATTTAAGGTTAAATATTACATAATTTTCTCTGATGTGTTATGATTCTTTTTACCAGCACAAAGTTAAAGGATGCATGTGAGACTAAAATTCCACTGCATGGAAAATAGGAGCATTGAGTATTTGAATGTGTGTTAAAATGGGTGCATGTGTGTGTGTGTGCGTGTGTGCGTGTGTGCGTGTGCGTGCGTGTGCGTGTGCGTGTGCGTGTGTGTGTGTGTGTGTGTGTGTGTGTGTGTGTGTGTGTGTGTGTGTGTGTGCTCTCATTGTATCCCATTTTACTGCATTAATTTCACTAAAAAAATCTTAAAAAGTTAGACAGCTGCTAAAATGAATTTGCTAACATTGCTTCAAGACTCACTCAAGGAAAACAAAATTCTGTGCACTGTCATTCTAAGTTAACACACAGAGGACACCAAATAAACTGGTATGGTAATATGAGGCCACATTATTGAGGTATACACCACAATGTCAGAAGAAGACACATTGATAGATATAAAATGAAACCAGTACAGCAACCCAACAGCACTGGTACTGGAAGAACAAATTAGAAAGGTACACTAATGACATACACTGACACATGTGAATTAGCACTGTATAGAAACTCAATGTATGTTCATTTTAATACATTTACTGCAGAGTTATCCTTTAAGAGCTGTTTTATTTTCCACTGACTTCAGTCTTTGTACACTGTGTCATCTGCCTCCTAGGTACAAATTTATGTGACTTGTTGACCTTCAACAATTCTGAGTCCTTAATTGATTACCCATTTCTTTCACTTCAAATTAGTTCCAATATATTAAATCTTATAACAGCTCTCTATTCTGATTCTCATAGCCCTTTTCTAATCTCTTCAACAGTTTCTGAAGTTTCTATGAGCAAGTTATCTAATTCTTTTCAATTTTATTTGCAATTACATTTTTCTCTCCACCTTGGTTTATTTGTGGGGTATAGAAGAAACTTTTACATTTACAACACTTGACTCAAGTTTAACTAAGTTATATTTTTGGTTATGTTTATATGCAAACACTGGTATTTTAATAGCACTTGAGTTCAACAGACCAATGAACAGATTCTAGAAGTAATTTGCTCTCAGCTGTCCTTCAACCCAAACCAATAGTCCAGTATTCATAAACTGGACCATTATTCTTACTGACAAAGGGCTTACTGAACTGAATTCCTGTGTTATCTCCTATCCAGTATACAAGCTGGTTCCACATCTGTAATACAATCAGAATTGTGTGCTGGCCCTTCATGCCATTAAGATTATATTAGTAATTAAATGAGCATCTTAGCATTTCTAATTCTTCCACCTCATAGGACAAATGTGACTACCATTTGTACTTAAATCTGAACAAAAGCTAGACTGCCATAATGGTATACATCTTAGAAATTTTTCTCAGGCTGATTCTCTCCTACAAGTAAGTCTTGTAAATAAATAGCAACAATTAAAGGGACTTAAAACAATAGGAACAAAAAGGACCTAAATAAATAAATTTAAAAAGAAATCCATAGCTACCCACTTTAAATCCTATTTGTGGAAAAAAAATGTTAGGCTATTGTTACATTAAATAATGACCAATAAATGGGTGTATCTAGTCCCATATAAAACTTTTCCCTTCTTCATGCTTTAAGTTCTGTCATGGATAACTGATGAACTTGTTACACTCTGACTGCTGTGACATGATCTACCTGCATTGCATTGAATCATTCTTCATAAATTTAAACAAAAACAGGGAACGTTCTTCTTTGTTATACACATTTCACTAAAATAGTTTATATTACTCATTGCACATTATTAAACATTATTTGGTTTTAAAAAAACTTGAATAACAACTGTACCTGCTAATTAATCCTGACCCCTATGTTTGCCACATAGTTTAGCAAGAATATTTGATTTATTTCTTTGTAAGCTAAAACTGCATTAGTCACAAATAGAAATCAACAAATGTTTCTAGTGAGGAAATTTTCAATTATTTTTTGATGAATCCTTATAAAACAGAATGTATGAGAGCAAGGCACAAGCTCGTATCTTCCCAACTAACAAATGATTCATTTGGCCTGTGTATATGCATGCATTTCTGCTCATGAAGTGGTCTAGACTAGCAGAAAAGTTTTACTATCAACACAAGTCCCCTCCCAAAGTAACCTCATCTGGAAATCAAATGACATACCCTTCCCAGAAACCTGGAGGAACTCTATCAGTTTGTTAGTTAGGTATTTTATTCCATGTTTTCCAGTTTTAACTGATATTCTTTTTCAATTTAAACAGCTACATGGGTTCATAGGTAAGTCATAGGCAATTAGTCTGCAGATCATTACAAGCCTAGCCTTTGGGGATGAAATGAGGGAGAAGATTAGAATAATTCCAGCTTCTATTTTGCTTCTGAATCATTGCACAACCATCTGTGAGGGACCACATGATAACCTTTCTTTCATCTATTATCATCCTCTTATGAACATTGGTGGAAAATTAAAATTATTAAAGCAATGTTTATGGACATCATTTATAGGCTGAAAAAAAATCTCTGTTCATTATTCTGTTATTACTAAACCAGAATACCTTTTGAAGTTATTGAAGAAAAGTTTGCTAAACAAGTAGTTTGAAATTGCTGGCAAAATGGAATTGTATCAATGGTTCGTTATTGTAAGACATGTTCCGTGATTTAACATGCATGCATGCATTCATGCCTACTTACAGATGTACCAGCACATGGACAGAGACACAAAAACATACACACACACACACATACACACACACACACACACACACACACACACACACACACACACACACACACACACACACACACACACACAGTGATGGAAAATAGTAAAGACTATAACGTTCTTAACTACACTACTGTTATCTGCACCCTAGACACTTTCTTTGCACCTTCTATTAAAAAATAAAACATTTATTTCAGAAGATTCACAGAGATAACTACCTCATTGATGGATGATTTAGAAGGGTTTTACACTGGCAAAATTACATCTATGCTAGTACACAGATAATAGATTAGAAACAGTCATTTATCAGTATGCAGTCAGACATGGTCTTGGAGAAGTTATGTAAATTTTAACTATTGTCAGTGACACATGATGAAGAGTTACATTTGTAATTTTGAATGAGTGAAATGATGTCTTTAGCTGTGAGCTCTTATACTGCACAACCGTCCCAGGTTTTATCATTAATCTCACTTATGTGAATCAGACTGACTTATCTTATGTCAGAGTTCTTTGCCCTGATGACAACAATGCTCAATCCTTTGTGTGTAAAGGATGAAAACATTCCTAAGTAGTGAGGGTAGTGTAACTATATGCAAAGTATCACACTTCACTTAGTTTCTACTAGTTGTCTTGAAATATAAATGGAAATATTGCATCATACGATCCATATACATGTGGAAGCTACAATGCAAATAAGAATATTATTTGAGAAAGTATCGGCACAGTAAAGCCATGAAAACAGTATATAATCTGTGTACCTGAAAAAATGGATGCAAAGCAAGGTTTTGGGGCATGTTAGAACAGCTTGGTGATTTTGTTCTGGTAGTACTACTACTGCAAACATGTCATTAAAGGCATGCATGTTAAATCCAGTTTCCTACCAAAATTAAATTT
>NC_056726.1:691443804-691523804 GCF_019279795.1 Protopterus annectens | reverse complement strand
GACTCAATGTGCAGACAACATATAGACTATTTTCAGACATGTACAAATATAACACCTAGCTATTACCTCATGGACATGCAGGTAGACAGACTAATACTACACATAATTCGAAATGCATTTTAACACTTTTCACAGTGAACACTTACTTGCATGACATTTTAGTATTGCACAGGTACTTGGTTAAGACATTGCATTGATCCTTGCACAGAAAGAGACATTTAAGTATTGCACTGTGAACATTGCACTATGGTTAATTTATGAATTCATAACATGTATTGCACTAAAAAAAGAGATATTTTACTGCATTGCTACTGCTATAGATGGCCTATAAGATAGCAGTCATGGTGAATATTGCACTAAGAGTTTCTGTTGACCCAGATGGCCATCATGGAGTATAGTTCTTACTAGAGTTCAGCAGCCTGATGCCATTAGGGAATAAGCTGTTTCTGAATCTCATAGTTCTGCAGCATATGCTTTGAGAGTGCTTTCCAGATGATAGGTTAGGTTAGGTTAGTACCAGGCTAACTGCCCTTGCGAGCCATTTTAAGCCTAGCCAATTATCCCTTGCGAGACTCAAACCCTGCACTTTGTGTTTGTAAGGCAAACATCTTAACCATTAGGCCACCCTCGCAACCAGATGCAGGAACAGTCTGTAAGCAGGGTGAGTGCAGTCTATTCCTCTGGCACTGCCAAGACATCTGGATCAGTACAAGTTATGGAGAGATGGTAAGGTGGTTTTGATGATTCTCTCAGCTGTCCTCTCCACTCTCTTGAGGGATTTGCACTCAAAAGTAGAGAAACTTCCATACCATACTACAAGGTTCTTCATCAGGATGCTTTCTATAGTACCTCTGTAGAAGGTATTGAGAACTGGCAATGGGAGATTCCCTCTCTTCAGCCTTCTCAAAAAGTGCAGTCTCTTATTCACTTTCTTGACGATGGGATTTGTATTGGTGTTCCAAGACAAGTACTCATCGATGTGCCCTCACAGAAACTTCATGCTTCTCACTCTTTCCACTGTTTCTCTATTAATGGTGAGGGGAGAATGTTCCTTGTGATTTTTCCTGTAGTTTGCAATTATCTCTTTTGTCTTGTTGATGTTTAGTGCTAAGTTATTATTTCCACACCAGTCGATCAGTTGTTCCACCGCTGTTTAATCTTCTTTTCTAATGAGGTCCACCACTGTTGTGTCATCAGCAAACCTGATGGTGTGATTTGTATTGTACCTGGCTGTACAATCATGTGTTAACAGGGTGAACAGCAAGACTTAGTACACATCCTTGTGGGACTCCAGTGTTAAGAGTATTGCTATCTGAGGAGTTATTTCCTGTGCCCACTTTCTGAAGTCTGTCTGTGCGAAAGTCAAGAATCCATTACAAAGTGGAGTGTTGACACCTAGTTGGAGTAACTTCATTACCAGATGAAGAGGGATGGCCATGTTAAAAGCAGAGCTGAAGTCAATGAATAGTACCCCCACGTAGGTGTTTTTATTCTCAAGGTGTTCCAGGGATAGATGGAGTGCTAGAGAGATGGCATCTGTCATAGAGCTGTTATCTCAGTAGGCAAACTGCAGAGGGTCAAGATCAGCAGGCAGTTCAGATGTTATGGTGTCCTTGACCAGCCTTTCAAAGCACTTAATCATTGTGGAGGTGAGGGCTACAGGGCGATAGTCATTTATGCAAGATGGTGGATACTTCTTTGGTAATGGAATGATTGTCATGTCCTTGAAGCATTTCAGAACAATTTGCTGACTCATAGAGTTATTGAAGATATCTGTGAGGACATTTGTTAGTTGGACTGTGCAGTCTGTGAGCACTCACCCTAGGATATTGTCAGGCCCAGATGCTTTTCTCGGGTTAATTCTGCACGGTGTCCTCTGGACATCAGATGGGTTGAGAGTGAGTATCTTCTTGTTATGGCCAATGGGCATTTTCTTCTCTGTTCTTCTGTTCTAGTCCTACAATCTGCTGAAGTAGACATTCAGCTTATTTAGGAATTCCTTGTTGTTCTCACATTGTGAAGATAGGTTTTGTAGTCAGTTATGGACTGGATACCCTACCGTAGGCACCTAGGGTCTTTTTGGTCAGAGAAGTGGCTCTGGACCTTTCTGCCATAGACACATTTTACTTCCCTCACTCCCTTCTTCAGATTTGCTCTGGCTGTTCTGAGGACTTCCCTGTCTCCATACCTGAAGGCTGCATTCCTTGCTTTCCGTAGCTCATACACCTCTCTCATCAACCAGGGTTTCTGGTTGGCTGGTGTGGTGACAGTTTTGGCAACTGTCACATCATCCACACATTTTGAGATGTAGCCCATCATCACCTTTTTGTCCTCCTCCAGGTTCATACACTGGTTCTCTCCTTGAATATGCTCCAGTCTGTGCTCTCAAAACAGTCCTAGAGTATTGAGACTGCACCCTCTGGCCATACTCTTACTTGTTTCAGTGTTGGTTTCCCTCTTGTTAGCAATGGTTTATATGGTGGTAGCAGTGATATGGAGAGGTGGTTAGAGTTTCCCAGGTGTGAATGAGGCAGTGCCTTAAATGCCAGCTTAACATTGCTGTATACCTTGTCCAGTGTGTTCAGCCCCCCCCCCCCCCTTGTTGCAAAGTCCACATATTGGAAATAGTGGGGCAGAGCTGTATTCAAGTTGGCCTGATTAAGTCAGCTGTCACTATATGATAACAGTTTAGGTTCCAGTTTTGCAGTTCATTTATAGCCTGGTATAATGTGTCATTGCCTCATTTGGATTACCCACTGGGAGGACTGTAAGCAGCTGTGATGCAGATGCTTTTAAATTCCCTGGGTAGATAAAAGGGTCTGCATTTCAGTGACAAAAACTCTGGATTATCTGAGCAGTATGAGGATACTATCTTGCAACTAGTACACCAGTTGTCATTGATGTATGTATATGCAGACCCATCCCCCTCTGGACATACCACTTAAAGAATGTATTCTGTCTGCTCTAAAAAGTGATAGCCTTCCACATGGACTGCACAGTCATTAATATTAAAGTTTAGCCAAGTCTCAGTAAAAGTAAGCACACAGCATTTCCTCACCTTGTTCTGAGTAGATAATTCCATCCTTGTATAATCCATGTTGCTTTCCATTGATCGAACATTTGCCAGCAGGATGTATGGGAGAGCAGGCCTGTAAGGATTTGCTTTTAGCCTTGCAGTGTTTCCAGCCCTAGATCCTCTTTTGGGTGTTCTCTCACACCTCTTTCATTTCCTTCTCTTACCATGATCCAAAAATGTCAGTTCTGTACATACCAGGCATTCTGTTCTATGTTTGAGTAAGAGTCCCAGCTCCTGTAACTCTAGAAGTGCTGGGGGCCTCGCAGACCCCAGAGGCAGCAGCTCATCAAACCTGTTACACAGTGAGCCTGAGGATCAAATTTCCAGAAGAGTCTCTACTATAAATTAACTTACTGTTAGCAATCTTCCCTGATTTTGTTTTTTCTCTTAATTTAAGCATGGAATAGGACGAACAGTGCACATTTCCTTGCAGAGCCAAAGTAGCTGCTGCCACATAGGGTGCTGCCAGTTTTTTTCCCCTTTACAATCAGTAGCTCTCCCCATACATAGAAGTTAGGGAAATCTTTTCTGTAAGTAGTTTGGATAATTGTGCAGACAAAGTGTATCCATGTATGTCACCATCCCAACAGCTGCAGAGGGCTTTTATGAATGCTCTACCCACTGCCCTGATTCCCAGTGTGCAAAGCATAAGCACGCACCTCTAGACAGATACTGGCCACTACCAGTAACTGCAAGTTCTCATTTATCAAGTCTACCCCTCCTTTGCCAAGAATAATAGAATAAAAACAGTAAACATCTATTTTAAAGTCAACATACACATCATTCCTTATTGTGTTCCAGTTTCTACAGGAAGCACTTATTATGTGCTTATGTTTTATGTTTTGTTTTAAGGATTTTGAAAGTATTTTTAAAGTATCATTTTATGACCAATCATTAAAGTAATGATACTATATAAAGTTACTGTTTTTAAAGGTATTTAGTGTGTTATTTTGTTTCTCTTGTGACAGCTCATCACCTGCTGTGCCACCTGCATTTGATTATCTTTAAAGGTTACCATAGAACAAGATAGATGTATTGCACTAATATGTTTAGTGTGAGACATTTAGTACTTTGATTTGGATGCTTTTATTGCTGATTTGGCAAGATAACCTGTTTACTGTTTGTAGCTGTACAAGACCATCCCCGGGATTCATGAAGCTCGGCGTAAGGCCGGTGTAAGGCTTGCGCCGGCAGTGCAGTGAATAATCGGTGTAGCAGCGCCATATGCATAGTAATGAGTGCGCACCGCAACCACAGACACGTGCGGAGGGCACGTGAGCGAGCCCAAGTAGGATGCGGCCGTAGGCGTGGCCAAGCCGGCAGGCGATGAGCAACCTAAAGTGCTGACTTCCACAGGCCGCCTGCAATAGTAACCGCACCAGCAAAGGTCCGTGGATAATGAAACGTACGCAGACTATGCAACATAGTACCTGTTCACACAAAACGGAGAACCAAACATTAACCCACGAAGTCCAAAGTGTACCCATCCAAGGAACAAATGATACGCGTAATACCGTGTCTGTCACGCAATGCACTGTCAGTGGGCATACCCAGTGAAGGTGTACCGCAGCATGTCAGCGCGCCGCACCTACATAGAAGTAGCCACATGGGCATGGTCACCAGCAGTAGTGAGAGTACACAGCCGGGTAGCCGTGTCGATATAACAACAAGAAGGAAACTAGATACCCTAAACACAGACAAACATGTGCATAGCAACATGTACTACACCCAGCAACGTGCCCGTTGCATACACATAGGACGGCATATGCCTAAGCGTAATATCCAGAAGCAGAACCCATGCATGCAAATGTAATATACAACAGCCCCGTCATAGCATGTAACCCGCACCCATGTACGACCGTGCACCCAACCCAGCTAGCAGCTTTGCACAGCTACACACCTACACACAATGGGTATACCTGAAATGTAGTAAGAAGTATTGTCCTAGGCAGTGCCACACGGGCAAATATGTACCCCACATGTTAACATCCCACCTCAGGTACAGATATCCAAATGGCCGCATGTGAATATGTCGGCAGAATGTGTACATCCCGCATGTGGTATGGACCTGTCGAAACCCCATAGGCGTGCACACGCCACGGTGCCCATAACTGTGCACATCTGGACAAGGCAATATGTTCAGCCACCGTACTGATGATTAGCTATGCAGACATGTCAAACACAACACATATGGCGGAACATCTGCCCACCAAGCAGGACGCCCCAACAGGGTGCTACAGGCACAGAAGGTGAAAGTGGGACATCACACGTTGAGAATAGCATTGCCGGACGGCCAAACACCCACGGCTAATGCAAAGGATGGAATAACATGTATATGCCTGGATGAATGGGTATGTCATAGCATGGGAATAGGCCAAGCTATCCACCATAGTAGCCATGTGTACCAGATACAAACAGCCAGTAACACGCAGTAGTAATGCAGGAAGGCATACATGACTGTGGGAATAGCACAGGACATATGGCACGTGCCAAGTGTCGATGCATGACACAAATGTCCAGGATGGGGCTCCCTGCAAAGAGGAACATGTGCCAACCCCACCCCCCACAGATGTACAGGCAGTGAAAACACATCCCAAACACACACCAACACTACCGTCCATCCCACGATAGCAACGGAGGCTGGTCAAAGACCACTATGACGCGTGCACAAACAGGGACACGTGTAACCGTTGCCCTAACAACCCCCCCAGGCCAAAGAATAATAGTATGGACATATGCATGTAACGCTGTGAAGGATGTGTGGTAGTCCTCAGTATCACAGAGGTAGGTACACAGATACACTGTAATCAACCGTGACGTATGTGCACTGTAGACAGCATACCTGCAGGTAATACATAGTTCAATCATGTGCCACAGAAATATACACATATGAATGAGGATAGGGGATAGACAAGTGTGAATGGGACAAACTATGAACATAGGTTCATAGGTCCATAGGTACATAGTAGGCTATCTACCCAAGGGCAGCCATAACCCTAGGCCATAGTTATGTTTCCTTTGCCAACCCTCCAATCTGGAGATAAAATGCCTATTATATTGCTGTACCTCTGTCAAGCAGTGACAATGATGTAATCCCTGGGGTGTATCTGCAATCCCCCATCCATTGGACAAGATCCCCCTCGAACAAGGCCAGCAAGGTTCTCTGCCTCACATGTACTGGGATGTTGTTCCACAGCATAGTGAGTGTCTGGGTGATGTATCTGTCCCTCCAACACATTCTATTAATGACCGTGTCAAGGTTCACGTCACCTGCCCCTGTGGTTCCGAGGGATGTAGATCCATTAGGTGAAGCATAGTCATCAAATATGGGTCAACATGGCCTCGTATGTCAGGCACAGGTCACCACTGAACAAGTGGTATGTGACGGAATGGAGCAGGAGTCCCTACAGTCGGGCAGCATAACACAAATACCTGACACCCTGCATCTGACTGACGATGAACCTATGGGGCCTTCCCAGCTGCTGCAGGTGGCGGGTCAGATACCTTCCGAACGGGGCAATGTACTCAATCATAGGTCTAATGAGTAATGAGTACAAGGAGACGATGACCTACCCTGATCTAGATGTGAATCCCTGCACGATCAGGTGGGCAATGTAGATGTTCTACCAAACCACGTTAGCAACGTGTGTGTCGAACGAATGGTGACTGACAACCTGGGTCCCTAGATCCCTGGTAATTCCCTCTGTGCTCAGTAGACTGCCACCCATATGGCGGCTAGGGGTGACCTTGTTCTTCCTGATGGGTATGACTATGCATTACCCGGCATTTAGCTGTAGGCCATGTCCCTGGCAGCAGATATCCATATCTGTGAGGCCCCGTTGAAGGATATCTGTGTCAGATGTCCGTCCCACTATGGCACCCAGTTCGCAGTCATCTGCAAACAATGTCAGCCATAACCCCCCTGTGTTTGCTTGTACCTTGGAAATGTAGATGCAGAAAAAGAGTGGACCCAGGAAAGAGCCCCGTGGGACACTGCCTGTGACTGGCAGTGAGTCTGACATGGTGCCAGCAACTATGACCGTGTGGGTTGTGTCACCTAGCCAGTTTGCAACCCATCCTGTGATGTACGGGTTCACATCCAAGCCGATGGGTTTATCAATGATACCCGAGGGGGGTACTGTGTTGAAGGCCTTTGCCAGGTCGAGGTAGGCTGTATGGACTGCCTGACCCTCATCAATGGCCTCGGTGACTGTTCCTAAAACATCAACCAAGTTTTAAATGCATGATCTGCCCTTGACCAAGCCAAACTGGGTTGGATGCAAAATATGCAGGTCCCCTATGTCGTCATCTATGAGCTCCAGTATGATCCTTCCCCATGTCTTTGCAGATAAGGCTTCTCAAGCTAATGGGATGGTAATAACCAGGGTCAGTGGAGGCACTGCTCCTGTGAAGTGGGACTACAGTCACCGTGCGCCACAACTTGGGTACATTACCTGAGGTGAGGCTAAGATTAAACAGCAGTCCTAACTGTGGGTCTAATTCCTCAATGAGATCGTGGAGTACACAGCCGGGACACCATCTGGTCCCATGGATGCTGTGTTCACTACCTTGGAGAGAGCATGTCCCACCTGTGCATTACAGAACATTCGGGGGCCACAATCTTCTGGTACAGACATCTCTCCATGTGGGGGGGAGGGGGAGGAGATGTCTTCACCGAACCTGTCAACCAGTATGTTGGCAATGTGTGTATGTTTAGTAAACCTCACATCATTGTGAACCCAGTCAGAGCATATCTGTGAGTTTCCTCCCAGGTGTCCAACATAGCTAAAGAAGGCCGTATGATTGTCTGTCGAGTCCTTGGTGATATATCTGTAGGACCTGCCCCGGATGATGTCACGAGAGCTTGTAGTTCTTCACATATAATGAGCAAGGGTGTCATACCTCACAAGGAGTCTGCTCTGTCTTGTAGTAGCTACCTCCTCTCATTGTAGAGCATGTGTATGGCTGGGGTACACCACACTGGATGCTTGGCATTGGTACAAAGACCCACAGTTGGGTAAGGGATTGTCTGAACCATGCAGTCCTGTAGGTGCTGGTAGAAGGCATATGTAAGTGATGCAGTGGCTTGAGTAATGTTCACCACTGGCTCAGGGGCCTTAAAGGAGGCCACACTAGTGTTTAGAAATGTGAAGTCGGCTTATGAGAAAGCCATATGTATGGTAACCGGCAACACCCACAGCATTGTATGACAATAGCAGAAGCTATTGTCCAAATAACATAGTATTAAATTCATTATTAAAATACGTAATAGTATTCATTTAGTTATATGTTACTGCTAATTACACTTGAAAATGCCCAGTAAGACCGGGCGAAAGTGCTTGTGATCTACCTGTTATGGTGGTGTCATTCTGACAATAAAGTGGCAATACTTCCCTATTGGGACTTCTGGGGATTATTTAAAGCAGTTGTCAACCTGCATCTTTGGATGTACAACATTTGGTTTCAGTTCTGAAAAACCTGGTTTTCGTAGCACTACATAATATGGGTAGTCAAATAGACATTTGCGAATGGGGAACATACAGCAGCAGTCAAAACCAGTGGCCACATGGACACAGTCCAACAAGTTCTACACTTTACATATGCACATTGGTGTCCATTGTAGGACCCAAAAATTGATCCGTACAGAATTCCATCCAGCCGTTACCGTTCCACCAGAAGACGCGACAGCCGTGAGTACGGCTCAGCTGGACATATGCACCATCAGCGTGTTTAAGGTTGATGACAAGTGTCCATGAAATGCAGGACATATGAACAGAAATCCCCAGATTGTCGAGTCCATAGAAGTGCGTCCACATCCCAGTCCCGCAGACATGAAGGATGTGTAATGGGTACCATCGAGGGTTGCAGCCATGGGATCCTGGGTATGCAGAAATGTGGCTCTGTGTTGTTTGGTGGAAAATCCATTGTCCCGCCCCGTGGGAGGGATGTGGGTATAGCACATGCCTTATTCCCCACTAATAATGCAAAGCATCCACCGGATAATGCTAAATGCAGGTGTGAAATGTGTACAGCCCTATACCAGTGTCCAGTAGGCAATTCCCATGGATGGACAAGCGTACGACCAAGATGGCACCCATAACTGCAGACCTGGTGGAATTACACAGCTGAAGTCAGGCATAACACAGGAAATACAGATAGGGACTACAGTACACACTCCCCATACAAGGTTAGACCGCCGTGCGAATACCAGCGTACACAGCACCCACTCTGCCAGCAAGAAAATGGGGATCACATGCTACCATACTGCGGAACAAATGGGCGACCTGTGGAACACATATTAATGGCACACCAACAACGTCAACTAGGAAGGTCAGTCAAAACCACCGGCCAGATGGACACAGTCTAACAAGTTCTACACTTTACACATGCACATTGGTGTCCATTGTAGGACCCAAAAATTGATTACTATGGAATATACAGCTGTTATCGTTCTACCAGAAGAAGCGACAGCCGTGACTACGGCACAGCTAGACATATGCACCACCAGCGTGTTTAAGGTTGATGACATGTGTCCATGAAATGCAGGACATATGGACAGAAATCCCCAGAGTCCCGAGTCCATAGAAGTGCGTCCACATCCCAGTCCCGCACAAATGAAGGATGTGTAATGGGTACCGTCAAGGGTTGCAGCCATGGGATCCTGGGTATGCAGAAATGGGGCTCGGTGTTTTTTGGCAGATAAACCATTGTCCCGCCCCGTGGGAGGGATGTGGGTGTAGCACATGCCTTACTCACCACAAATAACGCAAAGCATCCACCGGATAATGATAATGCAGGTGTGGAATGTGTATACAGATAGGGACTACAGTAGACACACCACATACAAAGTCAGACCGCCGTGCGAATACCGGCATACACAGCACCCACTCTGCCAGCAAGAAAATGGGGATCACACGCTACCATACTGCGGAACAAATGGGCGACCTGTGGAACACATATTAATGGCACACCAACAACGTCAACTAGGAAGGTCATAGGATGGTTAAACTATGGCGTTCCCAATTATAAAGAACATCCTTCAATGAATTAGTAGGATCTACATGTTTTGGTGGTGTTAGTTATGACAATACAGTGGCGGATATTTCCCATTGGGGCCTCTGAGGTTTATTTAAACCAGTTGCTAACCTGCATCATCGGATCATCGGATTTACACCATGTGGGTTCATTTCAGAAAAAAATGGTTTTCGTAGCACTACATAATATGTGTAGTCAAACAGTCATCCGCGAGTGGGGAACATACAGCAGCAGTCAAACCCACTGGCCAGATGGACACAGTCCAACAAGTTCTACACTTTACATATGCACATCGGTGTCCATTGTAGGACCCCAAAAATTGATCCGTACGCCACATCTACCAGCTGCGATTGAGCGACCTAGAAGGAGTGAAAAGCCGTGACTACGGCACAGCTAGACATATGCATGACCAGCGTGTTTAAGGTTGATGACAAGTGTCCATGAAATGCAGGACATATGAACAGAAATCCCCAGATTGTCGAGTCCATAGAAGTGCGTCCACATCCCAGTCCTGCATACATGAAGGATGTGTAATGGGTACCGTCGGGGGTTGCAGCCATGGGATCCTGGGTATGCAGAAATGGGGCTCTGTGTTGTTTGGCAGATAATCCGTTGTCCCGCCCCGTGGGAGGGATGTGGGTATAGCACATGCCTTACTCCCCACCAATAATGCAAAGCATCCACCGGAGAATGCTAAATGCAGCTGTGAAATGAGTACAGCCCTATACCAGTGTCCAGTAGGCAGTTCCCATTGATGGACAAACGTACGACCAAGATGGCACCCATAACTGCAAAGCTGGTGGAATTACACAGCTGCAGTAAGGCATAACACAGGAAATACACATAGGGACTACAGTACACACTCCCCATACAAAGTCAGACCACCGTGCAGATACCGGCGTACACAGCACTCAATCTGCCAGCAAGAAAATGGGGATCACTCGCGTCCATTCTGCGGAACAAATGGGCGACCTGCAGAATACATACTAATGGCACACCAACAACGTCAACTAGGAAGGTCATAGGATCTGTAAACTATGGCATACCCACTTATAAAGAACATCCTTCAATGAATTAATAGGATCTACATGTTTTGGTGGTGTTAATCTGACAAGACAGTGGCAGATATTTCCTATTGAGACTACTGAGGATTAGATAAAGCAGTTGCTAACCTGCATCATTACATTAACACCATTTGGGTTCATTTTAGAATAACCTGGTTTTCGTAGCACTACATAATATGGGTAGTCAAACAGACATCCGCGATTGGGGAACATACAGCAGCAGTCAAAACCACTGGCCAGATGGACACAGTTCAACAAGGTCTACACTTTACATATGCACATTGATGTCCATTGTAGGACCCAAAAATTGATCCTTACGGAATACCATTCAGCTGCTATCGTACTACCAGAAGAAGTGATAGCCGTGACTACGGCACAGCTAGACATATGCACCACCAGCATGTTTAAGGTTGATGACAAGTGTCCATGAAATGCAGGACATATGAACAGAAATCCCCAGATTGACGAGTCCATAGAGGTGCGTCCACATCCCATTCCCGCACACCTGAAGGGTGTGTAATGGGTATCGTCGGGGGTTGCAGCCATGGGATCGTGGGTATGCAGAAATGGGGCTCGGTGTTGATTGGCAGATAATCCGTTGTCCCGCCCCGTGGGAGGGATGTGGGTATAGCACATGCCTTACTCCCCACTAATAATGCAAATCATCCACCGGAGAATGCTAAATGCAGCTGTGAAATGTGTACAGCCCTATACCAGTGTCCAGTAGGCAATTCCCATGGATGGACAAACGTACGACCAAGATGGCACCCATAACTGCAAACCTGGTGGAATTACACAGCTGCAGTAAGGCATAACACAGGAAATACACATAGGGACTACAGTGCACACTCCCCATAAAAAGTCAGACCGCCGTCCGAATACCAGCATACACAGCACTCAATCTGCCAGCAAGAAAATGGGGATCACTCACTTCCATACTGCGGAACAAGTGGGCGACCTGCGGAACACATAACTAATGGCACACCAACAACATCTACTAGGAAGGTCATAGGATGTTCAAACTTTGGCGTTCCCACTTATAAAGAACATCCTTCAATGAATTAATAGGATCTACATGTTTTGGTTGTTTGATTGTGACAATACAGAGGCGGAAATTTCCTAATGGGACATCTGAGGATTAGTTAAAGCATTTGTTAGCCTGCATCATTGGATTTACACCATTTCGGTTCAGTTTAGACAATCCCGGTTTACGTAGCACTACATAATATGGGTAGTCAAACAGACATCCGTGATTGGGGAACATACAGCAGCAGTCAAACCCACTGGCCAGATGGACACAGTCCAACATGTTCTACACTTTACATATGCACATTGGTGTCCATTGTAGGACCCAAAAATTTATCCGTACGCAATGTCAACCGGCTGCGATCGAAAGACCCAGAAGAACTGACAGCCATGACTACAGCACAGCTAGACATATGCACCACCAGCATGTTCAAGGTTGATGACAAGTGTCCATGAAATGCAGGACATATGAACAGAAATCCCCAGATTGTCGAGTCCATAGACGTGCGTCCACATCCCATTCCCGCACACATGAAGGATGTGTAATGGGTACCGTCGAGGGCTGCAGCCATGGGATCGTGGGTATGCAGAAATGGGGCTCGGTGTTGTTTGGCAGAAAATCCGTTGTCCCGCCCCGTGGGAGGGATGTGGGTATAGCACATGCCTTACTCCCCACCAATAATGCAAATCATCCACCGGAGAATGCTAAATGCAGCTGTGAAATGAGTACAGCCCTATACCAGTGTCCAGTAGGCATTTCCCATGGGTGGACAAACGTACGACCAAGATGGCACCCATAACTGCAAACCTGGTGGAATTACACAGCTGCAGTAAGGCATAACACAGGAAATACACATAGGGACTACAGTACACACTCCCCATACAAAGTCAGACCGCCCGTATGGAATACCGGCGTACACAGCACTCAATCTGCCAGCAAGAAAATGGGGATCACTCGCTACCATACTGCGGAACAAATGGGCGACCTGCGGAACACATACTAATGGCACACCAACAACGTCAACTAGGAAGGTCATAGGATCTTTAAACTATGGCGTTCACACTCATAAAGAACATCCTTCAATGAATTAATAGGATCTACATGTTTTGGTTGTGTTATTTTGACAATACAGTGGCGGAAATTTCCTAATGGGACATCTGAGGATTAGTTAAAGCATTTGTTAGCCTGCATCATTGGATTTACACCATTTGGGTTCAGTGTGGACAATCCCGGTTTACGTAGCACTACATAATATGGGTAGTCAAACAGACATCCGCGATTGGGGAACATACAGCAGCAGTCAAACCCACTGGCCAGATGGACACAGTCCAACAAGTTCTACACTTTACATATGCACATTGGTGTCCATTGTAGGACCCCAAAATTCATCCGCACGCAATGTCAACCAGCTGCGATTGAGACCCAGAAGAACTGACAGCCGTGACTACGGCACAGCCAGACATATGCACCACCAGCGTGTTCAAGGTTGATGACAACTGTCCATGAAATGCAGGACATATGAACAGAAATCCCCAGATTGTAGAGTCCATAGAAGTGCGTCCACATCCCATTCCCGCACACATGACGGATGTGTAATGGGTACTGTCGAGGGTTGCAGCCATGGGATCCTGGGTATGCAGAAATGGGGCTCGGTGTTGTTTGGCAGATAATCCATTGTCCCGCCCCGTGGTAGGGATGTGGGAGTAGCACATGCCTTACTCCCCACTAATTGTGCAAAGCATCCACCGGATAATGCTAAATGCAGGTGTGAAATGTGTACTGCCCTATACCAGTGTCCAGTAGGCAATTGCCATGGATGGACAAGCGTACGACCAAGATGGCACCCATAACTGCAAACCTGGTGGAATCACACAGCTGCAGTGAGGCATAACACAGGAAATACAGATAGGGACTACAGTAGACACTCCCCATACAAAGTCAGACCGCCGTGCGAATACCGGCGTACACAGCACTCAATCTGCCAGCACCAAAATGGGGATCACTCGCTTCCATACCGCGGAACAAATGGGCGACCTGTGGAACACATACCAATGGCACAATAACAACGTCAGCTAGGCAGGTCATAGGATGGTCAAACTATGGCGTTCCCACTTATGAAGAACATCCTTCAGTGAATTAATAGGATTAATGTCAATTGACCATGGAATACACCTAATCAACATCAAAGAACCGCTGGCACCTTATGGCACACAATCCAAAACACACATAGGTAGATGAAACAGTCAACGTAGACGTTGTCCAGGACAGGTCACAAATGGTATGCAAAGGTTCCTTCATAGACATGTAAGCGCTTTCACCCGTAGGCTCCGTCAGACTTACACATAACATAAAAGCATCCAGGCTTTAAATATCCCCCCTTACACTTTCATTGGTTAATTTCTCAGCAAACAATGAACATGTAACCACAGCATATAAAGCACAGACGCAATGTTAACTACACACACATATATTAACATGTCCAAAAACATCCTATTAACACATGTATTATATGATATTGTACTATGCCTAATACTCATCAATCAAAGATCTAACAATATATATAGAAGATATGCATATCATATCAATGTAATACAGTGGTACACAACTGAAAGAGTGGACTAATGTGTGTTAACTGTATATCTGTACCTAAACTACATTCCTGTTACGGGGGTTTAAGCCACCTGCTTCTCAAAAGAGGCTTCATCAGTGTTTCATCAGTCAGCCCTGGTGTGTGGTCAACCCTCCACCTAATAATCCATCTAAATCCGCATTCTAAAGCATAGTTGATGAGGTCCCCCCTCTAGTATTATAACCTAGCCTTCGTAAAACACTGAATGTAGACGTATGCCTTGTGATGTGCTCATAGCCGGATGTAGGCATACGCCAATCCTGCGGCTGCCTAGGGCGCCGCACTAGTAGGGCCACCTGTCTAGTAGGTATGTCATGTAGGTATACCAGGATGGGGGCACCATGTGTTGTGGTGGTGGGCGCCATGGAGCCCTATAGCCTAGGGCAGCGGTCAATCTAAGGCCGCTGCTGTAGGAAGGGTAGTACGGTCTGCAGGTATGTGCAGAAGTGCACATGAAACAGCGGTCCACAAGGATTACCCATAGTGGCGACACCTGCACAGATGGCTATAGCGGGACACACACACGACCATGCATACAGCACAGTTAGACATACACACACCATAAATAGGCAATTACACACAAGGTTTATGGCGTGCACGGGTACAGTGTCAGTACAGCAAGGATAGCTGTCTGCCACAATATCCAGCAGATGTCTCTAGGGTGTTCTGGAATACGGACGTTGCATGGACAATGAGTGGATATGCATCGTACCACAGTTCTATGTGTCAGCCGTGCAAATATGCGATACATGGGACAGACAGCTGTCCATGCAAGAGAAGCGCTATGGGCACAACATAGGTACGTAGATATACAACGACAGAGATACAGACGGACACATGTGGCAAGCCCGTGAGTGTAACGTACACAGCACCACCCCACCACACCATAGCAGAGTGCACGTGGAGAACACGCTACGGAGGTCGCCAACCACAGCAGGCACACAGGCAGTCCACGAGCTGCGTCTCACCATCCACAAACACAGGGATGGCGGCAGGATATGAGTGTTCTGCGGAAACTCTAAAGCCATACCCTATGAACCCATGCAGCTGGGAGCATAGACACACACACATGTGGCAGGCATGGTGATTGACCACACCCCCACATACCCAAACGCACAACAGTATGACACAGGTATGGAACATGCTACGTGGACCACCGAACACAGCACCGTCAGAGGTACATGTCCAGGTGGGTGACAACATCCGTAAAGGAATAGCCGCCGATAGCCAAGGTATGTGTTGCCAAGCGTCTAAAATAACTACACTCTACTAGGGAAACTGTGAACACACACACCCCACACACACACGGGGAAGGGCCGGGAGTCGAACCTACGCCTACCTACATGAACTCACTACAGCATGATGCATTTACAGAACGCGCTACCAAGATTACTGAGCACAGCGCTGTCAGAGGCCTACTTCTAGGCGGGTGACATCACCCGTAAGGGAATAGCTGACAATAGCCAAGGTATGTGTTGCGAAGCGTCTAAAAGCATGTTCATCTGCAGAGGCAGCTGGAAACACACACACACACACACACACACACAGGGAAGGGCCGAGAGTCGAACCTACGCCTACCAACATGAACTCACTACAGCATGATGCATTTACAGAACGCGCTACCAAGATTACTGAGCACAGCGCTGTCAGAGGCATACTTCTAGGCGGGTGACATCACCCGTAAGGAAATAGCTGACAATAGCGAAGGTATGTGTTGCGAAGCGTCTAAAAGCATGTTCATCTGCAGAGGCAGCTGGAAACACACACACACACACACACACACACACACACACACACACACAGGGAAGGGCCGAGAGTCGAACCTACGCCTACCTACATGAACTCACTACAGCATGATGCATTTACAGAACGCGCTACTGAGATTACTGAGCACAGCGCTGTCAGAGGCATACTTCTAGGCAGGTGACATCACCCGTAAGGGAATAGCTGACAATAGCCAAGGTATGTGTTGCGAAGTGTCTAAAAGCATGTTCATCTGCAGAGGCAGCTGGAAACACACACACACACACAGGGAAGGGCCGAGAGTCGAACCTACACGAACTTACTACAGCATGATGCATTTACAGAACGCGCTACCGAGATTACTGAGCACAGTGCTGTCAGAGGCATACTTCTAGGCGGGTGACATCACCCGTAAGGGAATAGCTGACAATCGCCAAGGTATGTGTTGCGAAGCGTCTAAAAGCATGTTCATTTGCAGAGGCAGCTGGAAACACACACACACACACACACACACAGGGAAGGGCCGAGAGTCGAACCTACCCCTACCTACATGAACTCACTTCAGCATGATGCATTTACAGAACGCGCTACCGAGATTACTGAGCACAGCGCTGTCAGAGGCATACTTCTAGGCGGGTGACACCACCGTTAAGGGAATAGCTGACAATCACCAAGGTATGTGTTGCGAAGCGTCTAAAAGCATGTTCATCTGCAGAGGCAGCTGGAAACACACACACACACACACTCACACACACACACACACACACACACACACACACACACACACACACACACAGGGAAGGGCCGAACCTACACCTACCTACATGAACTCACTACAGCATGATGCATTTACAGAATGCGCTACCGAGATTACTGAGCACAACGCTGTCAGAGGCATACTTCTAGGCGGGTGACATCACCCATAAGGGAATAGCTGACAATCGCCAAGGTATGTGTTGCGAAGCATCTAAAAGCATGTTCATCTGCAGAGGCAGCTGGAAACACACACACACACACACACACACACACACACACACAGGAAAGGGCCGAGAGTCAAACCTACGCCTACCTACATGAACTCACTACAGCATGATGCATTTACAGAACGCGCTACTGAGATTACTGAGCACAGCGCTGTCAGAGGCATACTTCTAGGCGGGTGACATCACCCGTAAGGGAATAGCTGACAATAGCCAAGGTATGTGTTGCGAAGCGTCTAAAAGCATGTTCATCTGCAGAGGCAGCTGGAAACACACACACACACACACACACACAGGGAAGGGCCGAGAGTCGAACCTACGCCTACCTACATGAACTCACTACAGCATGATGCATTTACAGAACGCTACCGAGATTACTGAGCACAGTGCTGTCAGAGGCATACTTCTAGGCGGGTGACATCACCCGTAAGGGAATAGCTGACAATAGCCAAGGTATGTGTTGCGAAGCGTCTAAAAGCATGTTCATCTGCAGAGGCAGCTGGAAACACACACACACACACACACACAGAGAAGGGCCGAGAGTCGAACCTACGCCTACCTACATGAACTCACTACAGCATGATGCATTTACAGAACGCGCTACCGAGATTACTGAGCACAGCGCTGTCAGAGGCATACTTCTAGGTGGGTGACATCACCCGTAAGGTAATAGCTGACAATAGCCAAGGTATGTGTTGCGAAGCATCTAAAAGCATGTTCATCTGCAGAGGCAGCTGGAAACACACACACACACACACACACACACACACACACACACACACACACAGGGAAGGGCCAGGAGTCGAACCTACGCCTACCTACATGAACTCACTACAGCATGATGCATTTACAGAACGCGCTACCGAGATTACTGAGCACAGCACTGTCAGGAGGCATACCCCTAGTTGGGTGGTATCATCTGCAGAGGCAAAGCGGCTGATAGGGAATGAAGACAGAGTGTGCAGTTACACAGCCTGTTACCATCCCAAGGTGGCCGTACAGTAACACGGTAGTGCTGCAGTCGGGAATACCAACTAACTATGGAGCAGTACATCACGACATGAATACGGGATGCACCACATACAGTATACCCTATGAGAGGGCATCTGGCGTGCAGGATGTAGGCAGCCATTGTGGCATAACAGCCACATATAAGTCACCTGGATGGTCACCATGGCTATGCAGGATGTCATTGGCCATGGCTACACGCCTAGTAGCAGACATCGGTGCTGACTGTAGTGTGTACCCCCGAATGGTGTACTGGCCATGCCTCTCACACCTAGTGGTTGCGAAGGGGAGACAGACATGCTCACGGGGTATCAACGCAGACGGCCGCGGTGTGCACTGTACTGTGTGTCCATCTACACAGTTGCTTACTGGGCATGCTCAGACACTTAGAATCGGCACAGTGCAGACATGCATACACATGGGGCGACGGCATGGGAGGCAGAATGTGGACCGTCGTGTGTGTCCACCCACACAACAGCAACCCGGCCATGCCACAGACGTGGCAGTTGTGAAGGGGAAAGAGGCATGCACATGGGGTATCAATGCAGATGGGCGCGGTGTGCACTGTACTGTGTGTCCATCTACACAGCCGCTTACTGGGCATTCTCAGACACTTAGAATCGGCACAGTGCAGACATGCATACACATGGGGCGACGGCATGGGAGGCAGAATGTGGACCGTCGTGTGTGTCCACCCACACAACAGCAACCCGGACATGCCACAGACGTGGCAGTTGCGAAGGGGAAACAGGCATGCACACGGGGTATCAATGCAGATGGGCGCGGTGTGCACTGTACTGTGTGTCCATCTACACAGCTGCTTACTGGGCATGCTCAGACACTTAGAATCGGCACAGTGCAGACATGCATACACATGGGTCGACGGCATGGGAGGCAGAATGTGGACTGTCGTGTGTGTCCACCCACACAACAGCAACCCGGACATGCTCACACACGTAGTATGTGCTACACGCCATCCGGCATGCAGACGGAATGCACACACCGCAAGTCACGGCCAGGTAAACCCGTACACACGCACAGGGTGGACACACATGCAGTCACACGTACACACACAGATGACAACACAGTCGTCACGGGTGCAGGCTGAACATGTACACACCGTAGTGAACACTGTAGCTGCTATGCCAGCACCATGTCATCGGTGCAGCAGTATGCCTCACGGTCCAGCAACTGCATGTGACATATGTCCAGAAGACTATGTGGTGGTGTACGTCCGTCGTGCAGAGTACACATGTACTATCAATGATCCCACAGGTGTGATGTAGTCCACCCGTACCGGTATATATGGACAGGCGTGCTCCACACATACCACGGGCCTGACACAGGTATGACACATGACTGCAGCTGTACCACAGTGAAACAATGTCCGGATATGTCACATATGTGATTTCCTGGCTGTGTGCATGGACTGCACGCAGGACACATACGAAGCCTGTGATGTACCACATGCATAACACAGGCGTACGCGGTAATACACACACGAAGGGAAGGTGGACACATGTCTGTGGTATGCACCCTACAGGGTGCAGCGGTGTTCACTGTGACACATACCCTTGTACAGTTTGCCTGTGACAGCTGTGATACCATACCACAGTCCATGTTCCATGTATGTTGACACACATGTCACAATGTAGCAATGCATACACACATGGCAACAGGGGATAAATTTGACACGTGTACTGTGCATGGTGCAGCCGTGCAGGAGCGGTGTCCGGTGTCCGTAACACAGTTGCAACCCCCTCCCACATGCATACCCATCATGGGGGCCGTCATATGGTGGCATAGTAACAGCACGCATGGCAGTCTGTGTGTACACCATTTGTTTAAACACCTGTCCACATGCATGTGTGCAGGTGCTGGTCACAGGTGTGTCACACACCATCCTACCCTGCCATGTGCATACAGTCTGCTATGTCGCCTTTACATGACAGCGCTGCCATGATGCATACCCATCGGCCATGCGTGATCGACCATATGTCACATTGCCACTGTAACCCCTACCACCTCCCAAGTGCAAATATTGGCACAGCTGCCAGATACAGTGGTAGTACACAGGATGCACCACATACCGCTGCATGCCTGCACAAATCCCATGTAGCAGGTGTGGCATTCCTAGCACCAACATGTGTGCAGGAATGTGTGCCCATGTATGCCACAGATCGGGGGGACTATGTGCCACGTGCCACACATCACTGTACACCATGGTAGAGATCTGTACCTACCTCAGTGTGGGGTGCATCAATGTGGATGGTGTAGTACATGCAACACGTCATCCCTCCGTGTAGACATGTGTGGCCACCACCATGTCAGTGTGCCAACATGTGTGTATGTCTGCTGCCTGTTGAGAGGGTGTATGCAGATATAGTGTTGTGACTGGACACTGACCACACAGGGTGACCATCCCGTACTGGTGCTGCATTGTACAGCCCTGTCATTGCCATACCTGTGAGCCTTACTGGCCACCTGTGCAAGACCACCCCCTGTGACATGGCACGTCGGTGCATTGTCTTGTGAGGGTGCTGACCACACAGACAGGTGTCCCCATCTGCACACAATGGTGTGTGTGCCATAGAGGTGTACGCACCGCGAATGCGGGCATATTCCTGTACCGGTACAGCATCCGACTGTCGAACACCGTGCACCACAGCTGACAGGTGACACCTGCGGTCAGTAGCCAGCACACTGCGTACGACACCTGCAGAATGTCACCATACCTGTACTGTGTCATGCCATGTATGTGATGTCTCTGTCCACCGTAGCCTGTGGCACCGACCACAGGTGTCAGGTGCAGTATATGTGTGGACATGTGCGTCATGTACTGTGTAAGCAACGTTACACTGTATCCGGCTCCGTGCTCCGCAGGTTTATGTGTATGACCTCTCTTCTTGCAATCCCGACTGTCTGTTCTCTATATCACAAAAGCTCTGCACCTGCTCCCATAGTATTCCTACATAGGTAAAGTACATGTATACTAAATGGAGTACTACACTGGCCTAGAATCCCCTTGTGTACCCACTTCCCTATAGGTGCCTTCTGACCCGGTTACACAGCAAATGCATTTACGTTCTCTGGCATGTCGAAGGGTCAATTGCTAGCGACCTCTCCTGTTCAGATGGTGAATCTGGGCGTCCTGGCCACTGTTACAGGTGCCTCATGGACACGGACAAGCCGCACCTCCCCCAATGAACATAATACATGTGACAGACGCAACTATATAGCCATGCAGGGGGCTGTGCTCTCTCAAACCATGACCGGCAAGACCACGCGGGAGGGGAAGGACACCATGCACACCACATACCCAGTGTCACATGTGACTATCGCAAATGCTAATCAAACACATGAACACACTAAGACATACCTGGAGGCACTGTGAAGACATGTCACGAACCTAACGAGCCCTCTGAAGCAGACACACAAGCAACTGCCTCCACAGGACATAGGACATGCAACACATAGTTCTCAACGTCAGTGTGCTAAACTGTCAGAGCCCCAAAGGCAACACACACACTGCCAGACACACCTGTAATGGGTGACGCCACTGTCAGACACACCAACGTCCCACCCACCAGACTGAACAAGGGAATGATCACAGTAGGCTGCCTGCTGGGCGCTGGAATATGCCACATAACACACGCACTCAGGTCACTCTGCAGCATGTACAGGTATGACGCGGTCATTGCCCATGCTGGTGTCAACGACTGGAGACATACCACCCTGGGATACATTAAAGGAGACATAGAGGGCCACTCAGATTGTGTAGGCCAGGCCGGCATGTCCCTGACCCTGGGCAGTATCCCACCCTCATCAAGTATGATGCCACTATACTGGCTCAAAGTGGTCACCATTGATAATGTGCCTGGTTACCGGTGTCAGTTTGAGGGGATCCAGATTCCTCAATCCTGGGATGACATGCTTGGCACACCACGCCCCTTCGCATGGTATGGCTCGCACCTGTCTCCCCTGGTCTTCAAGGGTTTGGTGAAGGCACCTGCCACCCCCACAGTGCTCACTGCAGGCACGGCTGGAATGATAAACCTACCACCCTACACTACAAACCTGGAGAACACACAGGATAATACTGCTCACTGCCAGTGGTCTACGGCCAAGCTGCACACCCTCAAATGCCCTCCTCAATATGGAGGACATCGATGTCAGTGCTGTGTCTAAAACATTGATCAAGGCTGCTGAGAGCACCCCAGCACTATCGGGTCATACCCCATATCACGCGTTCAGGACCATAACCCGGACCTAACACAGAAGGAGGGGGAGTCTCCATTTCCATGAAGGATACACACACCTCCATGTTGGCAGAGATGCACGTAGCAGCGGGGAATATCCAGGTGCAATTAACCATGGGTAGGACTGCCCTACAGTTTGTTGCATGCTACAGACCACCCTCCCAAACCCAGGATACCTGCACAGCCTTCCTGAAGACACTGGTGAGTGTGAATGCTCTCACAACACCGTCATATTGGGTGACATCAACCACCCATACATAGACCGGGAACATTACCCAGGACACAACACCCTACACCAAAGGTCCCAGGTGTTCATACACCTGAATGCTGTGGAACAACCATGCACCATACCCACAAGGGGGGGATGTATACTAGTTCTGATCATCATGCATGGGGACGATATGCTCCACACAGGATGTACATCCCTCAATGGTGATGTCAGACCGTATACTGAACCCACTGGAGATCCGCATCCTGCACCCAACACCGGCATGGGAGACCACAGTGATGACCTCTCCACAGGAAACCACACATGTCATACGACCGGTGTGGTACCCTACAAGGCCTCCATGCCAGTGGTAAACACAGGCCACACTGCTGAAACCCTTACAAATGCCTTCTATGAGCACCCCCAGGAATGTCTGCACCAAGCGATCCTGATAACATCAGGACCTTGTCCACCGAAGGCAGGCACATGGTCTGGTGGACCCCAGCCATTGACAAACCGTACAACAAGAGTTGGAGCTAATACATGACAGAGCAATATCAGTACCAGGGAAGGAATCACTGATTAATACCGGCGTTAACATACGATCACTCATACAATCTTCCAAGGCCGCCTGTGGGAGTGGTACTGCAAAGGACACATAAGACAACCATAGGGCCTTCCTTAGCTGTGGTAGGAACATGGGTGGGAGCACACAGTCATGCACGGAATTACTCCAGAATGGTACAATGATCACTGAACCCACAGACATTGTCAACAAACCAGTGGACATGTTCCATGCATACATCTACCCTCCCCCCCCCAAGAGGGGACGTATCCATCCCACCAGAGTCTAGCCTCCCAAACATCCCGTGTGCCCAGGAGAGAGCTGATATCTGTTAAGCGGTGAACACAGCATCAATGGGACCAGATGGTGTCCCTGGCTGTGTGCTACACAACCTCATTGAGGCCCTCACCCTGCACATAAGGCCGCTGTTTCATCTTAGGCTTACTACGGGCTACGTCCCCGATGGATGGCATACGGCAACTGTGGCCCACTACACCAGGGTAGTGCTCTTATAGACTGTAGACATCCCTGCCCTATCAGCTTGACAAGCCTTGTCTGCAAAGCTGTGGGGAGGTCCATACTGGAGCCCATAAATAAAGACATTGGTGTACAGCCAATACCGGAACATACCCACATCGACTTAGTCAAGGGCTGATCCTGCCTCCCAAACCTGCTCGACCTGTCTGGAGGGGTCACTAAGGCCCTTGATGGGGGTACGTCGGTTTGCACAAACTACCATGACCTGGTGGGAGCGTTCAAACCACACTCGACGTGGGCATCATGGAAAGGCTCACCAGCGTACATGTGGAGACATATGTCACACGATGGTTTGCCAACTGGATGGAGGTCACACCACGCAGGGTTTGTGTTCCTGGTGCCATGTCAGACTCCAAGCTGGTCTCGAGTGGTGGCCCACAGGGCTCAGTCCTGGGCCCCCTCCTGTTCGGCATTCAACTTTCCAATGTGCATGCAAACATAGGGTGATTGTGGCAGACAAGGTATGCAGATGACTGCACACCAGCCACCATACTCAACACCCCACCAAACACGGACATCCACCTGGGGTCTCATAGAAATGGATAACTGGTGCCAGAGCCATGGCCTGATGCTACATGCCAGGGAAGGTGTAGACCTACCCAGTGGGAAAGACATGTTCACCCCGACTTACCATTTAGGTGGTAATCCATTAAACATGGTGGACGTGATCAGGGACATGGGTACCAAACCTGTCGGTAACCTCTGTCGACACTCACATTGCCAATGTGGTTGGGAAGACATTCCACTGTGGCCACCTGGTCATGAAGGGATTCACATCCACATCAGGGGAGTTCATTGTACCCCTGTACTCTTCACACATCAGACCAATGATTGCGTACAACACCACATCTGGGATGTACCTAACCTGACACCTGCAGCACTCAGAAGGACCACAAACATTCCACAACACAGGGATAAAGGTGCTGAGTCATGTGTCACACGCTGCCCGACCGAGGGGACTCAGGCTGTATACCTTCTCAGCCCGTCTGCTCTGAGGTGATCTGTGCCTGACATACACGGCCATGTCCGACCTGGGTGACATGGACATGTTCCACCTCCTAGGCTCCAAGCAAACACACGCACAGAAGCAACTGACAGAAACCTCAACACGGACATAAATAGGACGTGCTGGGGGGACAGGGTCATCGCCCAGAGACCCCCTACAACATGGAAAGGATTCCCAGCCCATGTGAAGCAGAGCCCCTGACTGACTTTGTCCAAAAGTAATCCTGACGTGTGGATGTGTGATCGTAGGTATGCGCCAGGCATCATCTCTGTGTCACTGCTGGACAGAGGGACAGCGGACCGATGGATGTAGTATCCTCATCCTAAGGGGTGGTGACAGCCACACACACTCTGGCTAGGCTTACACATGCCATAGGGCACATAGCCTGGTATGTACCTATGCGCCTATGTACCTATGTAGGGGTCCATGCAGGTTGCGGGTACCTGTGGTATGCTGATATTGCCAGATATGCCTGTGGGTAACCCACAGCTACACGTGGGGGACTGATAACAGTGCTCCCAGTAGGCACATGCAAGTACACCATATATGGCATACAGGTTAACAGAACCAACATGGTGCTACACATGTAACCGCCATGCATACCGTGTACACAGATCAATGTATGCTGCACCTGCACTACATGGTATGTCTGCTGCATGATGTCAGTACACAACCCACGTCACATACGCACCTGACACCTGTCATACACAACCACTGCAACATACACATCGCACACTATGCGGACACAGGTATCACATACACCTCTCACTATCTTGTCCACCCTGTGCATCAGAATATGTTTGCATAACCGTGCACCAATGGTGTGGATCACGGTGCTGCGGCAGAGGCTTCATCATATGCACAGGGTGATATGTGTGCCAGGGGCATAGGCTGTACCAATGGATGACATCATGTGTGTGTGTAAGGGCCGGTGCATTTACTGGGCATGACTGTGCAGAATGCATGTGGATGTGGTGGAGCCCTACAGTTGTGTCTGCTGTGTGTGGGTATGTGTGTACACAGTTCAGCCATCTGTGATGCCTACACGGGGTATACTTGGCAGCCCCAGACTGTACAGTGCAGGTTGTATGGCTCACTGTGTCTGCCTGCGGCCACGTGACCCGTGCCTGCCTGGGGTCGCACGGGCACTACCGGGTGGAGGTATGGAGTGGCCCCTCTCTGATGACACATGTCCGCTGGAACCGTGTCCACGCTGGGACCAGCCAGGGCCACGTCCACGTGGCCTGCTGAGTCCTGGTGTGGTTGGTGTAGCACCAGCTGCACTGCTGCTGCTACCAGCACTGTGTGAGTGGGCATGAGACATGGCACGCACACGTCGACCTGCACTAGGTGGTGTTGCTGGCCTACGGCCACATGTCCTATGCCTCACCCCTACCAGGTGTTCCAGCACAGGCAGCTCACGCTCGCGGATTGACATGCCTCGGTCGAGGATTCCATCCATCTCACCTAATCTCCTATCCAGAACATTGGCAAGCTGCTGTTGAGCATTCGCCAATGACTGGATGTTCTCATTTAAGGAATGGATTGTGGCCCTCTGCAGCCTCTGCCCTTCTTGGTTCTGCCGTTCGGCACGTGCCTGTGCCGCCATTACAGTCTGAAACATGCGTCTGGTGATACCAGCTGCTGCACCCTGTACGGCAGGTGCATGTCTACCAGAGCTCCTCCTACGAGCAGCACCAGCCACATGCCTGTGTGGCACATCACCAGTCATTACACTGGCAACATGGTGTGTACCCGCACCTTCTGTAGCCACCACACATTCCTGCTCAGTGCCAACAGACGCTGACTGTCCTTCCTCTATGGGCAACGGTGATGTGGTATGTGTCGGCATCTGAACCATGTGCAGAGATGAAGGGGACATAGGTGGGATGTTAACCAATGGCACAGCTTCTGCCCGTGACGACCCTGCCTGTGCCTCATGCATATGGTCATCACCGCTAGTATCTGTGGGGACACTAGCATCAGATGGACCGCAGGAGGGGAACGCACCTACGGCACCTGTGAATACAAAGACATACTATAAGATACATTACACACACGCAGACACTCACGCAGACACACACACATGCAGACACATCATGCATGTGATATTGCAGATGGCATGCAGCATTCCCACACCACAGCTCAGTGAATGCAGGCCAGACATTAATAGTGGTAGTATGCATACTGCCCTGGGGTGCACACTACATCAAGCAGGTGTCATTTCAGTAGGCTTGCAGTACACACATTCATGGTCGTTTGCATGCATAACCGTGATACACCATGTGGCCACAGGCGGGTTAACAGTACACATGGCTGGCGTCACTTTGTCATGTACACCGCAAACATGTGCGATAACATGTGGACATGTGTCAATGGTGTCCCACCACATGCACCACATCAAACTAGACGTCACAGTTCAGTGTTATGTGTACAGGCTACAGATAGAATGCATGTGTAACAAGGATGTCTGTGCAGGTGTGGTTGGTGTGAGCTGTGTACATAGCTGTACAGTGGGGAGTACGGGCACTGTGCCACTGCATGGCAGCAAGACACAGGTATGTTTCTGTGCGATACGTAACATGGACGCATTGCATTGCCATGTCTGCAACACAGTCATACTGTTCCACAGCACGTATATGGTAGACATTGGTGGCACCTCCAGTGGCTGCAGACAGGCATTTCATTTGTCTGGTGTACCACATCAGATGTACAGGGGGTCCACTACAGCTATGATCGCACTATGTGTGGACAGGGTGCAACGGTGACTACCAACTGCAGATGTACTGTGTGGCAACATGCCTGTGGGTATCACCCATGGCCATGTTTGACTGGGTCATGGACAATTGTGTGTGATGGGCATCGTGTACACATCCCTGTGATGGCCCATGTGACATACACCCATACTAGTCTGAGGAGTCGCATTCCCGAAGGCTATGCAGACATTGTGGATGTCTACTATGTCATGCGTAGGTCATGTCATGGTGTGACAATGTTGCAGACAGAACACCACGTGCATGGGACATGTCATGTGCCATGTCACAACGTGTGCACACAATGCAGGGGCATAGGTCACATTGGTAACACCTGTGTGCTGGCCAGATCACAGTTCACTATGTGGTACTGTGTGCATACCGCAAAGGCATTCCGATGCATACTACACATGCAGCCATTGTAGAACACCTCCACCATTGTATGCATAGCTGACTGCACATATCACACCGATGGGTTATGTGGTGTCATGCCGGTGTATACTAATGGTTGTATCTACTGTACATGGGTGGCGTGTGTGTCGGGTGGTACAACCTGTATACCGTGACTGGAGCAGACCCAGGTGTGCATGTCATACCTGGACACATGGGGAATATCTATACACTGTAACATGCCTATTACTAGCAACAGTCTCACCTGCGACGGACCCATGTCTGTGCGACACGCCAGAGGTACCTGTATAGGGGCGACACAACAGTATACACATTATCCATTACTGTAGCCACAGTAAGCACTGTGCATGTCACATCATGTACCTGTGTGGTAGCATGTGTTATGCACATGTCTGCAAACACAACGTAGCATACTGTAGTATGCAGCTTGTGTGGCCATATACCTGGCATGTGTTGGTACATTATGTGGTGTACTATGACACCCACACCTACGCCAGTTATCATACACACATGCAAGACTGACTTACCAGGCAGCTCCAGGCTCGTTGGTTGGGAGACACCCACCTCCACGATGGCAGCGAGTGTTTCTGCATGTTGTTTCCTGGGTGTCCCCAGACTGGCCAGGAGCTCCTCCGTGTGTGAGTGGGGGCTGGGTTGGTGGCCCACCACCTGTCCCACCTTGTTGTCTGGCGATTGCGGTGGCACGCTGTTTCGCGTGCCGAATTAGGTCTGTGCAGTGTCGGCGGATCTGCTGGTAGGTGCGGTTATTGCCACCCACGTTGTTCACCCTCCTGCGCATATCCTGCCACACGTCGTCCCACTGCTGTGCTTGTTGTGGCACATGGCTGAATAGTATATCGTAGTTGTCATGGAGCAACGGGATAATCACGTCATCCTCCTGGCGGCTAAAGGCTGGCAGCCGGGAACCTGGCATTATCTGTAAGACATAATGATGGTGACAGGTCACATTTACACTGATGTACTGGCATACTGCTGGACATACATTGCTATGACATGTACAACATCTGCACAGTAATCTCTGCGATGCATCATGGCAGTGACACAGCTGACGTGTTGCCGTCACACCATTAAGCAGTGTGTTTCATATCATATCTGTGTGTCAACTCATCACACTGTACACACACCATGTTGATGGTAGCCTGCTGTGGACATGTGTACCTGCCTGCACCTGTGTTCATATCAGTTGGCACGTGTCCCAATGTGACAACAGTTCTACTGTTCACCTGGATGCTGTGTATATGTCAGTAGGCATCACGTACGCAGCCATTATGAACGTTAGCAGTGGCACTGCACACATACACATGGACACCTGTACATGCATGCGTTGTGCCATGTACATCTACACAGCACTGTACGGGTGTTGGCCAACCTGCCACGGCTCACCTGTATTGCACATGTGATACACATGGGACAATGTGTAACCATGTGACATTAGCAGGAAAGGTCATGCATAGCATGCATGCACGCACGTTGTCCGCACCAACACACAGCACCTGTGACACCACAGGGTGCATCAGTGCCACATTACTGCTGTGGACGGTTGATAGTGCAAGTGCCATTTGTCCATCGCACCATGTAGGACTGTGATAGCACGTGCAGCCTTGCTGGGCAGGGCTGCATGGTATGGCAGGGTATGTCACATACATGGCACTGGGATGTGACCCACCTGGGGGGTACTGATATTGGCAGGGTGGCTGTCCATTCCATATGTCATTGCTTATGTGTATATGGACATTACACATGTCTATCATCATGGTGTGGACACTGGCCTTCTGCAAGGTAGGCTGCATGCTGCTTGGTGGGGGTGTGTATGGTGCATGCAGGTATCGCACATCCATGCATACACATTACCCCTGACAGGTGCTATGTGCTGCGATATTGTTCAACACAGTGCTCTATGTGCCCACACACTGCTATCCCGTGCACATGGATGGTTGCCTAGCCTGACATGGGTACCACATATGTCTACATCCAGTGCCTGCTGCAACCCCCATGTCAGCTGGTGCACCGCACAGCACCATCCCTCCCACGGGGAGCGTGGTGTTGGGCACAGCATAGGTATCCATGTATGGGGACAGGGATGTTCACATAGCAGGGGCACTGATGGTATCGTCGATCGGACCATACACGTATGACGCACACCTCACACACACAGCCCATTCAGTATGTTGTTCGCAACACTGACACAGCTATACTGCTAGGTCGGGGACATTCCCAGACATACATACACAGATGCGTGCACATCTGTCTGTGGCATGGGCTAAAATAATGGTGGGGTTCGACACATAACATGTTTGAGTGTGGCTGGCGCAGACCTTCTGTGCACATGTCTACACAGTAAGCCTGTTCTACAGTAGGCAGCGGTGATGTGCTGTGCACATGTCAATTCTGCACATTGTGTTGGTGTCTGTCTGTCCACGGGCCAGTGGTGGGACACACAGGGGTATTAGTGAACATATATGCATGCCACCCTGTACTGCTGTACTGCTAGCTTCTTGGGTGCGACAGTGTCATGGACATGCACACCTTACCCGAACGGGTGGTAGTGGGTTGCCACCCGTACCCATCTCCTCTTGTGGGTTGCTATGATCCAACACCCTCTTTGTATTGTATGTTCAGGCTATGCACCTGTGTGGGGCATGTGGGCATGCAATGCACTACTGCGTACCTTTGCACCCATTGCAGAACATGTCACACAGGTACACTGGCAGCCATACACTTCACAGCTTGATGACGGTACAACACGTGTTGTACACCCATAACACATATCCTGTGGGACATGGTCATATGTACAGGCATGTACAACAGTCACGTACCACTGCTACCCCTACATGACGGATATGCAGTACATGTGTCGGTACAGCAACTGTCACATGTAGTCGTGCAATGCCCCCCTACCTACATGGCGTGGTACTGCCTGTGGGGGATATGCGTCTGCATCCATGCTATGGCCATAGCTGACAGTTGTACATCGATATGTGCAACATATCTCATTTGGTGTTCTCATGGGTGCATGTCCAACATGGCTCTGCATTGTTTGTGTCTGTCACACAGTCATTGTTGTACATGTTTTACATGCCAGCCATGGCGTACTGTGTGTGATTCCATGCACTTCATTGGGATACCAGCATTATACATTATGATGGCGTATTCCAGCCATCACATAGCCTTCCTAGATGACACTGTTAGCCAGCCAGTAGGAGGTGTTCCGCCATCTGCACATAGGTCACACAGTACGAGGGCGGCTGACACCCGTTCTGGGGACAGGGTTCTGACAGCTGTGGATGGGTGTGATGCCGTCGACAACCATGACTGTGCCTGATGGTCACATCTGGATGGGTAACATTCACAACACACACCTACCTTCACGTAGGAACACATCATCCACAACAATGGACATTCCTGCCAGAACAATGTGTGCAGTATGTCTGTATGACCACTGCAGGCACCACTGGTGGCCCCCAGCATGGCAGCCAACAGCACCAGTGTATATCCCGTGGAACCATGGGTTACACCATTCACAACACACCTGTCTCAGATGACCCTGTTGTGGATCACAGTGCAGTTCCACACATCATGTTACACTAGGCATCATGCACTGATATGTTGCGGACGTGTGAACGGCTGTGCAACTCAACTTATGCGCACATGACACATTACCTGGTACAACATGTCTGTCATACCACATGTTATTGTGACCACCCTGTGATGGCATTATACAGGCTACGTGTACTGGGACATGTGATGGCTCACCGATATATTCACCCTCTGGGTGTGTGTCTAGCCAAGTGTACGGTAGGCGGTGGTCTGAACACGGGGACACTGTACATTGACCTACTCTGTCACTGCAACTGTTGACTATGCTCATACTGTACTTATACAGGCATGTGGTATCAGACCACTATGACAGTCCTGGTCGACCACACTGCTGTTGCACACATGACCTGCGGACATCTGCCTGGGGTGTGGAGCACACATGTACATCTTCACATGCTATACTGCCTCTGTGGCGGTGTCACATGACTGTCTACAGCAGGGCTGTAACAGGCAGGCACGGCATGCGGTCATGTGGGACAATTCTTGCACCTTCCACTGTGCTGCACACAAGCAAGGCACACACACTAGTGCACGACTCACATTTATCTGCAGTGCCTGGGACCTGCCTCCATGCTCTGCACAGCACACCTGCAAGTACAGATTGTACACAGATCATACCTCACAAGCACATACCTGGACTGCAACTCACACAGGTGAGGGGATCCCACATCACACAATGTTTTGCACACATACTGGATATTTGCCAAACACAATGCATCGTAGGTGCTCCATGTTCAGATACCCATGTTTGTGACCGCTAGACACATTGTAACATGCAACAGAGCTTACACTGTACACCACAGGTTACATGCTGTCTGTGTTGTCATACTGTACATTGGGCCTCGGACAGCTGCTACTGCCATGTGCTGACAGCATCCCACACTTCCCTAGAGTGAACACCCATGTACCCACACATGCTTGGGCATGCACTCCACCTAGCTGGGTGACACATTACACAACACATACCATACCTACACTACCCTCAGCATGCACAATACCTCCATGTGTCTGGTGTGTTAAACCTGGGGTTATCCCCCCTTTGGTAGATGAACATATATGCTTCATGGCCCTGCTAGCCACACCCTGGACACACACCCATCGCAGCATACATGGTACATGTGTTCTACAGCCGGTACTACTGACGTCTGCTGACAGGGGTTGTTAATGGCATGGCACCCCGGCAGATGGACAGTGTACATGACTATGCTGACACATATCACAGTGCACTTCCGTAGCATGTACGCAATGGTAGGGACCATGCTATTCCACACAGAGACATGGCGGTACTGGCCTTTTCACAGACGCCACGGTGGTGGTCATGCACCATGCACATCTGCTGTATGGGCACATGTGCAGGCTGTTGCACGGTGGGTATATTCACATGTGTGGGGTGCATCACTTGACAGCCATGGTGGGTCCCCGTGGTCCATCACATGCTCCAAGGCTAGCTACCTACACATGACTGCCGCACATTGCAGTGTGGGTCCTCAGGCAGTGTGGTGGTATGTCTGTGTTGTTTGGCTACATCCACATTCGATGTTGTGTACAACAGTCACCCAGGCATTGCTGACTGAGATAATGTTGGCAACATGCCAGGCAATGGTGTACCTACCAACAATACACACTCTCACTCACTACAGGGTTGCAATCCATACATGGACATCGTAATGTCCCTGTGGACACATACATGGTACTGCCATGCACACGTTATGTCCTAAGACACTGTCCCAATGTCACATTCCGATCTCCCTAGCTGTTATGTCCCGCCAACCTGTTTGGTATGTGTCTCCACACCAGCCCACTGACTTCACTGCTAGCCTGTTGTCGGACATTGTGTACCTTGACCGTCACACTGCCGCATCTATCGCACTACACATGGGTGGCACTGCATTGCACGTGTGGGACTGCATTCGTACACCCATGACTGGACCATTCTGTATGGCACTGGGGCACATCCTCACAAATGTGCTTCACACACTCATTGATGACCTCCATGCCTTTACTGGCACCCTTGTTGGGCTTCTGTGTGCCACAGCACGCCACATACACATGCTGGCCACCTGTCATACCATTGCATGGGTGGTTGGTGTAGTACAGAGGGCAACAGATCAGACATTGTCCTCAGATTGCCCTTCAGCACCATTCCACATTCTGGTATTGGCAATGTAGACATCCACTGTCACATCATACCCTGTGTCTCAGGATGTTAGGCTGTATGACTCCTGGACAGTACACACAGTGGTGCCAGCATATCATGCTACCTACTACATGTCAGGTACATGTGGCATTACACAGTCCTCAGTCATGGGGCCCCTCATGTTCACTATTTGCTTACATACACAACATGCTGTCACAGAGTACTGTCTATGCCTAGATATCCCACATCTACATACCTGGCACCATTATAGCTCCACCAGCTCATACAGATAACAACCGTATGGGTGTCGGTGTGGCAGATACATCATGTGGGTGTCATGGCATCAGGATGCATGACACATGGTGCATGCACATCACCTTTGCATAGCAACATTCATCCACTGAGTATCACATGGATACTGTCCCCGTACATGCATATCAAATTGTACATGGTTGCTGTACACACACATGCCCCACATGGTGCTGTGGTTGCCGTATTCCACTGTGGCATGAGTACGCATCTGCAGGGCCACACCTATCTGTACTGTGTGTGATGCTGGTACATAGGTAGCCATTGTACCTGTGGCATACACACATCTACACATGGGCAGGGTTACAATACCACATTCATGGTGTACCTTCCACAATGGCTATGACTTTACATGGCACAGCATTATCATGCCATGATGTGTACCAGGCTCAGACAGTTTACATATGCGGCTGACAGACGGGTAACACATCTGTACACATCTGCATACCACATACACAGGGGTGTCTTCTGCTCTGACATGGACCATGTCCTCCACATTACTGATGCATGTAGTACTCATACATGGCAATTGCAGTGGGCAGTGTGAACGGACCACTCATGGATATGTGCACACATGCCACATTGCATGGGCTGGGCTTCTGTGTTACTTACGCAGACACAACACACACCGTGCTGTGGAACATAGGTCCTGTGCACATCCCACAGGGACACACAGTGGCACTGTTCATGTGATAGCTCCCTTGCTGTTTGAGTGACACGTAGTCATGGTACCACCACAGCAGCAGTACTGTGTAGACATGCAGTTGACACCCACCTCTGCTGTTCACTGGACACTACCATGGGGAGGTGACACTACTGTGTCCACTGCACATGTGTTTACACATGGACCTGTCGGACTTCATTGTTGCCCACATTGCACCTGCTACAGATCGTTTGTCCATGGTTACTTGGTGTTCCTTCCATTTCGGATGGCTATTATGCTACTACTCTGTCCCATATGTACAGGCCATACGTATACTGTTATTGTACATACCAATAGCCCATAACTCCATTATGCATGATATGCCTGTGATACTGTGTATGATGTCTGTCATATCCACCATGACAGCTTTACATTACACATAGTTGACATAGTATCCCCTACTGCAAGGCATACGTGCACGTCATGCGCACATTACGTATGACATTGACGGTATATGCCCATACACATGTGTGCTGTGACAGTATACATACATGTCCTATCCCCTGCTATGGCACTTCCTTGTTGGACATCCACTGCCAGCATCGGTGTGTGGTGTGGCATTGTTCTGTGTTATGCCCCCCTGTGGCAGCCCTTGTGTTATCCCGGCTGTGTACATGATGTCCCACTGCTGTGCACACGGTGTCCACAGTCGTTGGTATGCTCAGCAGGATAGCACTACATAACCACCTTTCACCACTCTCTGCCTTATGTACAAGTATCCTTAAACAGCACAGCTTCCTGTCTCCCAACGACAGAATGCACCAGCACGATGTGAAGATAAAAAAGCACAAGATTTAATCCAATAAAATGCACACACAGTTAAGCGCTTTCATCCACAAGGGACTTCATCAGAACACTGAATAAAACTAACATCCAACCTTAAATACATTGCTTAATTGGTAATTAATACATCACATGTTCCAAAAAAATCATTTTAAAAGGAAACATTTAAAAGTGCTAATACCTACAAAAAGTGCCAGTGCATACATAGACAAGCTTCCAAAAGACAATATAACAATGTAATATTGGAAAAATACACTAAAAAAACCTATGCTTTGTGATTTTCTAAAACAGGTTTAATAGTGATGTGTTCATTGAGGCCAGGGTGCGTGGAGGCATTTAATTTCACCTGCCACCTCACCTCTTTCTCACTCACTAGTTTCTTAACATCCCCACCCCTAACATTAGATCTAACTGCCTCTAAAATGCCAAATCTAAAATTTGAACACTCCTCGCTAGCCTTAATGTGTTTCCATAAAGCATTGTTCTCGTCCTGTTTCCTTATGCTGTATTGATGGTCATAAATCCTGTTGCGTAGACACCTCGTAGTTTTACCTACGTAAAAGCAGGGACAACAGGTGCATAAGGCTAGGTATACTAAATTTGAGGATCTACAATTCCCTTTTTGAAAACATATTTTGGTCTTATTAAAATTCTCCAAAATAACATGCTGCACGTCTGTAATAAATTGGCACTGCGAGCACGTACCACATCTTGTCGTCCCCCTACCATGTTCTGTCTTTGTCTGTTTATTTTCTAACATAAATTTCAGGTTCAAACCATTCCTATGTACAAACTGGGGTTCACTTCCTACTGCCTCCCAGACCCGTTTGTCTATTCTCAGTACCTTCCAATTTTTATGTATTATATTTTTAATTTGTTTGCAATGGGGTCCGTACTGTAAAATGCATGCTTTCCCATACCTATCCTTCGAGTCCACATCACTAGTATGGTTCAAATTATTAGACTGTGTACCTCCACCCAGCAAAGGGGTATATCTAATCCCCCATTGTTGCTGGACATATGTCCGTAGATCATTAATCATACTCACAGGGTATCCCCTTTCTACAAAAAAAGAACCAATCTTTTCCAATTCCTCATCCAAATCCCTCCTGTCAGACGTCATCCTAGCGGCACGAATGAATTGCCCCTTCACAATACTCTTCTTTTGGGCCCACGGATGACTACTGGTGTAGTGTAGGTAGGTATTACTGAATGTGGTTTTTCTAAAAATGTTGGACTTGAATTTTCCTTCATGTAATGTAATCAATACATCTAAGTATGGTATAGATGTCTTGTCTGCATTCATAGTGAATTTAAAGTAATCACTGCAAGAATTGATATACTTCAGGAAGTCATCTAACTTTCCCTTATTCCCCTTCCACACAATAAAGATATCATCCAGGAAGCGATAGTAGCATCCTATGTGGTCCATCCATGGAGATTCTAAAATAAACTCCTTCTCCCAATTGTACAGGACTAGATTTGCGTATATAGGGGCGCAAGCAGCGCCCATCCACGCTTTGGATTGCCTGAAGTATCTTCCCTCATAAAAAATGTAATTGTGAGTTAATACAATCTCCATAAAATCCATGATCAATAACGTCCTGTCCCAAGTGACCTGACCTAACTCTTGTATACAGTCCTGAAACCTTCTTAATCCTTCATCATGGGGAATACTGGAGAACAGGTCGACCACGTCAATGGTTACCAACCATTCGCCTCCCTCCGATACCTGTGGTACCAGTCTACTCAGAAAGTCCCAAGAATCACGGACTAGATGGGTGATGCTCACTAAACTGGGTTTGAGCCACTTGTCAATAACTTTCCCAAAAGGGAACGTTTTGGATGAACTTCCAGAGATTATTGGTCGAAAAGGGGGATCAACTAGGTCCTTGTGGACCTTCGGGATACCAACAATAGTGCCTATAACGGGATGTTCCACTTTCACAAAATTCCCAAGGTCTAAGTCAATACTCCCTTCGAGAATTAAATCATTAACTAATGTATCCACTCTCCTGTACCCACGGTTTACCTCATTGAGAGAGGAGACCTCGTAATTACCAGAATTCATGAGTATGTATAACATTTTGTCCATATATAATATAGCCGAGTATAAAACAACCCCACCCCCTTTATCCGGTTTCATTATCCGGATATCCTTGTCCTCTCGTAACTTGTTTAGCACAAAAAATTCCTTCTTGGTAAGATTATGCTCCATGTGATTATACCCATGACCATTCCGTGTGGTCAACTGGTAAATTTCATCTACCACAAGTTTCTCAAAGGTATCTAATAAGCTGTTTAGGGGGGGGGTGTAAGAGCTTCTAACCCTGAATTCCTTGTTGTTACTGGTTTTTAGTCCAGCAAATTTAACCCTGAGATTCAGTTTTCTAATATACTTTTTAACATCAATGATATTCTCTACTGTATTCATCCTACAATGTGGGATGAATTTCATTCCTTTGGATAACATGGTGAAATGTTCAGTAGTGAGTGTTTCTTCAGTGTAATTGTATATGTTGAAGTTATCAAACGTACTGAGCACTTTATTGACCCTTACAATATTTTTGTTAGAGGCATTGGTACACTTGTTGCCAGCAGTAACATGAGTAGTACCTATCTCGTCGCTCTCCCCCCAATCCACTCTCCTTTTCCGGTCTGGTAGCCCCTCAAGTTGTTGTCCCAGTCCAGTTCTTCCCACAAAAAATCATTATCCACAGGTTTGGCACTAAAATTCATGAAGGGCTGCCCGCCTCTAATATATTTCTGTCCCCTATATCTATCAATACCATACGTCCTCTGTCCTTTGGGTTTACTGTATTTCTTACTAGTAATGTTGTTGTGTTTACTATCAGTCTTATCCCATCGGTATGCTTCTCCCTTCTTGTACTGCTCAAGGTCCCGCAATAATTTGTTGCACTTCCTATCAAATTGTTTAACTAAAACGTTTGATACCCAATTAAATTGTGAATCGTACAATGCCTCATGTTCACAAAACAACAAATCAGCTGTGATGGAATTATTTAACTCTTCTAATTCATGCAGCAAACTACAGATTTTATGGTCATTGGATTCAATAATAAATCTCATGAATGAGAAACCGAAACCATCAAACAGCTTATTACATTCTTTAATGCAAGCATTGTCCAAAACTATACCCATGGGTATTTTAAAAAAACCTGAGCCCCATTGGTACAACACCCTTATCCAAACAATGTTTGAGGTAATTATTGTCCAACTGGGTACTTTTTAAGATTTTCAATTTGTTACCAAACATAACGATAGTGCTTTTAAGATTAGGTACGCTGCGGTCAAAAAAATCAGCGTTCCTACCAGGTCCAGCGACAGAACCAGTATTAAAGTCAAATTGCCCCTCTAGGAAGGTATTAAAATTAGTATTGCTACCTTTGTTGTCCGTTGTTGGTCTGGAAGTAGCAATAAGTCTAGCGTTACCTCTCGGGCGCTCACTCGCGAGGAAGGCATAAGTTTTTTTGGGGACAGTGCGCTTAGGCCTGGCACCCGATGCATTGAATTCACACTCCGATCCACATTTGCTGCTAGTGAAGCGAGTCCTGTTGGGTGCTCCACACATCAACCGGGATCCATTAGAGGTTGTTCTCGCATCTCCGCCTGCTTCCGTCCGTCCGTGTAAACCTTCCACGACACCACCATCCTGTCCGCCATTGCCTCTTCTATTTCCGCTCCCCTCCGAAGCCGCTCCTCCCTTGGTAGTCGACTGAATATTAGGTTGCGACATCAATTCAATGAGGCGGGTTAGTTCACCCCTCATAATTACCATTTCAGACTGTAGACCCCTAATCTCCTCTCGCCTAGGGGAAAAAATAGATGGAAGCTCATCCAGTGAATCCATGCTCCGATCCAACGATATAAAAAACCAAACTGAGAACAGTCCACAAAGAAAATGAATAAACAGCACAGCTTCCTGTCTCCCAACGAAAGAATGCACCAGCACGATGTGAAGATAAAAAAGCACAAGATTTAATCCAATAAAATGCACACACAGTTAAGCGCTTCGCCTAAGTGCACTGTCCCCAAAAAAACTTATGCCTTCCTCGCGAGTGAGCGCCCGAGAGGTAACGCTAGACTTATTGCTACATCCAGACCAACAACGGACAACAAAGGTAGCAATACTAATTTTAATACCTTCCTAGAGGGGCAATTTGACTTTAATACTGGTTCTGTCGCTGGACCTGGTAGGAACGCTGATTTTTTTGACCGCAGCGTACCTAATCTTAAAAGCACTATCGTTATGTTTGGTAACAAATAGAAAATCTTAAAAAGTACCCAGTTGGACAATAATTACCTCAAACATTGTTTGGATAAGGGTGTTGTACCAATGGGGCTCAGGTTTTTTAAAATACCCATGGGTATAGTTTTGGACAATGCTTGCATTAAAGAATGTAATAAGCTGTTTGATGGTTTCGGTTTCTCATTCATGAGATTTATTATTGAATCCAATGACCATAAAATCTGTAGTTTGCTGCATGAATTAAAAGAGTTAAATAATTCCATCACAGCTGATTTGTTGTTTTGTGAACATGAGGCATTGTACGATTCACAATTTAATTGGGTATCAAACGTTTTAGTTAAACAATTTGATAGGAAGTGCAACAAATTATTGCGGGACCTTGAGCAGTACAAGAAGGGAGAAGCATACCGATGGGATAAGACTGATAGTAAACACAACAACATTACTAGTAAGAAATACAGTAAACCCAAAGGACAGAGGACGTATGGTATTGATAGATATAGGGGACAGAAAGATATTAGAGGCGGGCAGCCCTTCATGAATTTTAGTGCCAAACCTGTGGATAATGATTTTTTGTGGGAAGAACTGGACTGGGACAACAACTTGAGGGGCTACCAGACCGGAAAAGGAGAGTGGATTGGGGGGAGAGCGACGAGATAGGTACTACTCATGTTACTGCTGGCAACAAGTGTACCAATGCCTCTAACAAAAATATTGTAAGGGCCAATAAAGTGCTCAGTACGTTTGATAACTTCAACATATACAATTACACTGAAGAAACACTCACTACTGAACATTTCACCATGTTATCCAAAGGAATGAAATTCATCCCACATTGTAGGATGAATACAGTAGAGAATATCATTGATGTTAAAAAGTATATTAGAAAACTGAATCTCAGGGTTAAATTTGCTGGACTAAAAACCAGTAACAACAAGGAATTCAGGGTTAGAAGCTCTTACACCCCCCCCCTAAACAGCTTATTAGATACCTTTGAGAAACTTGTGGTAGATGAAATTTACCAGTTGACCACACGGAATGGTCATGGGTATAATCACATGGAGCATAATCTTACCAAGAAGGAATTTTTTGTGCTAAACAAGTTACGAGAGGACAAGGATATCCGGATAATGAAACCGGATAAAGGGGGTGGGGTTGTTTTATACCCGGCTATATTATATATGGACAAAATGTTATACATACTCATGAATTCTGGTAATTACGAGGTCTCCTCTCTCAATGAGGTAAACCGTGGGTACAGGAGAGTGGATACATTAGTTAATGATTTAATTCTCGAAGGGAGTATTGACTTAGACCTTGGGAATTTTGTGAAAGTGGAACATCCCGTTATAGGCACTATTGTTGGTATCCCGAAGGTCCACAAGGACCTAGTTGATCCCCCTTTTCGACCAATAATCTCTGGAAGTTCATCCAAAACGTTCCCTTTTGGGAAAGTTATTGACAAGTGGCTCAAACCCAGTTTAGTGAGCATCACCCATCTAGTCCGTGATTCTTGGGACTTTCTGAGTAGACTGGTACCACAGGTATCGGAGGGAGGCGAATGGTTGGTAACCATTGACGTGGTCGACCTGTTCTCCAGTATTCCCCATGATGAAGGATTAAGAAGGTTTCAGGACTGTATACAAGAGTTAGGTCAGGTCACTTGGGACAGGACGTTATTGATCATGGATTTTATGGAGATTGTATTAACTCACAATTACATTTTTTATGAGGGAAGATACTTCAGGCAATCCAAAGGCGTAGCGATGGGCGCTGCTTGCGCCCCCATATACGCAAATCTAGTCCTGTACAATTGGGAGAAGGAGTTTATTTTAGAATCCCCATGGATGGACCACATAGGATGCTACTATCGCTTCCTGGATGATATCTTTATTGTGTGGAAGGGGAATAAGGGAAAGTTAGATGACTTCCTGAAGTATATCAATTCTTGCAGTGATTACTTTAAATCCACTATGAATGCAGACAAGACATCTATACCATACTTAGATGTATTGATTACATTACATGAAGGAAAATTCAAGTCCAACATTTTTAGAAAAACCACATTCAGTAATACCTACCTACACTACACCAGTAGTCATCTGTGGGCCCAAAAGAAGAGTATTGTGAAGGGGCAATTCATTCGTGCCGCTAGGATGACGTCTGACAGGAGGGATTTGGATGAGGAATTGGAAAAGATTGGTTCTTTTTTTGTAGAAAGGGGATACCCTGTGAGTATGATTAATGATCTACGGACATATGTCCAGCAACAATGGGGGATTAGATATACCCCTTTGCTGGGTGGAGGTACACAGTCTAATAATTTGAACCATACTAGTGATGTGGACTCGAAGGATAGGTATGGGAAAGCATGCATTTTACAGTACGGACCCCATTGCAAACAAATTAAAAATATAATACATAAAAATTGGAAGGTACTGAGAATAGACAAACGGGTCTGGGAGGCAGTAGGAAGTGAACCCCAGTTTGTACATAGGAATGGTTTGAACCTGAAATTTATGTTAGAAAATAAACAGACAAAGACAGAACATGGTAGGGGGACGACAAGATGTGGTACGTGCTCGCAGTGCCAATTTATTACAGACGTGCAGCATGTTATTTTGGAGAATTTTAATAAGACCAAAATATGTTTTCAAAAAGGGAATTGTAGATCCTCAAATTTAGTATACCTAGCCTTATGCACCTGTTGTCCCTGCTTTTATGTAGGTAAAACTACGAGGTGTCTACGCAACAGGATTTATGACCATCAATACAGCATAAGGAAACAGGACGAGAACAATGCTTTATGGAAACACATTAAGGCTAGCGAGGAGTGTTCAAATTTTAGATTTGGCATTTTAGAGGCAGTTAGATCTAATGTTAGGGGTGGGGATGTTAAGAAACTAGTGAGTGAGAAAGAGGTGAGGTGGCAGGTGAAATTAAATGCCTCCACGCACCCTGGCCTCAATGAACACATCACTATTAAACCTGTTTTAGAAAATCACAAAGCATAGGTTTTTTTAGTGTATTTTTCCAATATTACATTGTTATATTGTCTTTAGGAAGCTTGTCTATGTATGCACTGGCACTTTTTGTAGGTATTAGCACTTTTAAATGTTTCCTTTTAAAATGATTTTTTTGGAACATGTGATGTATTAATTTCCAATTAAGCAATGTATTTAAGGTTGGATGTTAGTTTTATTCAGTGTTCTGATGAAGTCCCTTGTGGATGAAAGCGCTTAACTGTGTGTGCATTTTATTGGATTAAATCTTGTGCTTTTTTATCTTCACATCGTGCTGGTGCATTCTTTCATTGGGAGACAGGAAGCTGTGCTGTTTATTCATTTTCTTTGTGGACTGTTCTCAGTTTGGTTTTTTATTACAAGTATCCTTACTTACAAACACCGTTCACATACAGTGCAGCTTCATCATACACATCATGCGTTACACACCCATACATATTGTGGGTTCTACATACCTTTTATGTGTTTCCTTCCGTTTTTCGTTGCGTGTCTCGCTATTGCGTTTTCTCACTATATCCGTTTGTGGGTTGTAGTTCGGTATGAGCATACGGTTTGAATATCCTGGGAGTCATCCTTATATCCGTCGTTACCTGCAACATGTGGGTTCATCACACCAATGGCTGTTCCTCAGTGTGTACTTGTGCGCATATCACCTGTGCATCTACTCCATTCGTACATTACGCGTCGTAACTAGGGCATGGTTGCATTCCTCACATGGGCATTGGTTATTTGCTCTACCTTCGTGGAGATGGTCTGTATTGTGTTATGTTATGTGTAACTGCAGCCGCTATGTGTGGCATCAGGTACATTTCGCACTGGTGTTAGCCGTGGATTGTGTGTGTTGGGTATGGTATTCTGTTCGACATGTGGGTGTCCCTGTCCTGATGGCGTCTGTTGATGGCATTCTGCATTCGGATGTGTAACATAGCTGTTGTATTCCTTTAAACAACGGATGCAAGTATGCATCCGCTGTTGATAGTGTTTCCAACGCGAGATGTTGCGGTTATGCAGCTGTCATTGACTGCCTGTATGTTTGTGCTGCTATTACGGCTTGTATCCCTTTGATATGTGCGATGGGAAATATCGGAGGTTGTAGGTGACGGATACGGGTTGTGGGCCTTGCATCTCTACATACATGGTATGCTTGTCTGTGTGCTCCATCCCTGCCTGGGAAGTTGGCAGTTACTTGTCTGTTGTTCTGGGAGTGTAGGTTGTGTTGTTGTCATGTGGCGTTGGTATCGCCTGCGTGTGTGCTTCCTGCATGTATTCCTCCGTCACATCGGTGGTATATCTGCGGTTGTTTGTACGTGACGACTATCCATTGTCATTCTGTCCCGGATATTTACAGTCATTGTGGTCCTGTACTTGGGACGGCCTGTTTGCTAGTGGTTGCCATCTATTCAGGTGGCGATTGCTTGTTTGACACTTTTAGAACACACAGCGGTGTTTACGGGCCGATACGTGGCCATGATCAGTGCCGGGGTAGCATATGCGTATTTCCGCGGTACATACCTATTGCTGTGTAACTTTGCCGACGTATCGTTTTGCAATTAGCATATCGGTTTCATACATACGGTCATGATTTGTATATACGTCCTTTCCATTTCATGTTGGCTATATTCCTGTGGTACATTCTGGGACATTTTCACTTTGCATCGTTATACGTCGCCACGCGCCTAGCCAGGGAGGGGCTCTCAGTACTACTTTGGGAGTACTGGTGTACATACGCCTGTGGTTCCTATACTGTATGCCTACACATGTTGTTCCACTCCGCCTGTCACATGGCACCGACATACACATTTTACAGTGGCACACACATTACACTCACACAGCGGAACACACAGCACCGTCACCGCACACATACACATACTGAGGCAGTCACAGGGACGGTTGCACACAGTACCTGCATGGCCCGCATCACCGGCAGCAGTGTCTACCTCCCCCCTCATATCATCATAGTATTACCCGCACATGTACTGTTACTGTACTGTGGCCTGGCGATCATCCCGATTCGCGGTTATGCATTTCGATATGATGACCTTTCCATGGGTGGCGGTTTCCTGTTCTGTTAAACCTCCCGGATGCTCAGGTTGTAGTTCACTATGTTTACTATGTACAGATATCACGTGTTACTTCTCTGTCACCTTGCATCCCTCTGATTCCCTGTCTTACCTGTTGTACTTTATATGTATATGTGTACATATATTTCTATGTGTGTAATTTTATCTATCTCCATATCTGTATATGCACATATGTACATGTCTATATGTATACACCTTGCAGCGAACGTGGCAGCATACAGCAACGCCGTCTGCTGTAGGACCCACGTACGGTTCAGGTGTTGGCGTTCCATGCTCCGCTAGCTGTTGGGTGTGCAGTGTTTGGGTGCTGCCTATGTTGGAGTCACACATGGGGCCACCCATACGGTACACTTTACGGGTGGCCATGTTTGTGTGCCATCCATTTCACTGTGTGTGCAGGTAGGGAGGTGTCAGTCCATGGGGCCTACGCTGTCAGAGTATGTGCTATACGTTCCCTCTTTGCCAGGGCATAGGCATATTGGGTACACCTCCGTCTGCCTACTGGGGCTGGCACAGTGTGTTCATGGTCCTGAACCCTCTGTGCCTGTACTGGCCTTGGCAGTTGTGGTGGGCTTTGTGGCCCTTCACCATTATGTCCCTGCAGCAGCTGCTTCCGCAGGATCATATTATGTAGCATGGCACATACTATGAATATGTGGGCACATGTGCCTGGAGAGTACTGCAGGGCTCCACCGGATGTATCCAAGCACCGGAACCGTGATTTCAGCATCCCAAACACACGCTCTATGATTATTCTGGTTTGTGCGTGTGCCTCATTATGGCATTCTTGCATGTGTGTGTGTGTATTTCTGATGGGAGTTATCATCCACGGCTCCAGTGCATAGCCAGCATCCCCCACAAGGTGGCCTTGTGTGATGTCCCCCCTGGCGAATACCTGATACAGCTGTGAGGCATGCCAGATATGGGAGTCGTGGTAGCTTCCAGGGCTGCCAGCACACACATCCATGATAATGCCCTGCGCATTGCACACGACCTGGCAATTGATGGAGGGGAATCCCTTGCGGTTTATGTAGCGTCTACTCTGCTCCCCAGGTGGTGACTTGATTTGTATGTGCGTACAGTCTATCGCACCCAGTACCTCCGGGTATTGTGCCACACGGTGGAAGTGGCGCATATTGCTAGCCAACTCCTCCTGAGATCTGGGGAAGTATATATGCTCATTGGCATGTGGTAACATGGCATCCAGAAACTGGTGTAGTACCCTGGATGCTGATGCCTGTGAGATACCCATTATATCCCCAGTTGACCTTTGAAAGGTACCTGTGGCCAGTATTCGCAAGCTTACACATACCTTTGTGTCCACTGGGATGAGCTCCCCTCTGTTGTTTCTTGTTCTCAGGCGTGGCCGGCACAGCTCCGCTATTTTCTGTAGAGTGTCCCTATCCACCCTGTAACGCTCTACTATCTCCAGGTCTTGTAGCCCCTGGAAGGTTACCCTTGGTCTGAACACTCTCTTCTCCTCTGAGGCCTACGGTAGTTGTCGGCACCCTCCTCCACAACTCCGTCTGTCTCTAACACATGCTGATGGATCACGGCCACGGCGGCACCCAACATGTACATTTTAAAAGTTCCCCGTGTGTTTACACCTAGAGTGCGGCGTTTGGGAATACACAGCTGTGTGTTGTGTGCATTCACACTTTAGACTGTTGTGCTGTACACCCGGTGATGTCATAGGGTGTGTCTGTGCGGCCGTATCTGTGGATTATCTTCCGTGTTTTACCGTTGGCACTGCAACGCTGTTGCCTTTGGTGTTGCATTACTCTTGCCTGCATTGGATTAGCTTTCGACCTTACCTTACTGTTTCTGCACATTGCGCCTACTATTTCCTGGCTTGCATCCTGCAGAACCCTGTCTTGTGTAGTTTCTGGGACATGGCATATCGTGCGTTTTGTCTGCCGCCGCCGTTATGCTGCCTGTCTACTTGGCTCTGCTGTGTCGGTTCTTCACTCTTTGCAATCTGCTACCTCCCCTACTTTCTTTGCATTCATATGCCTCCCCTATCCCGTTTTGCAGGTCTCTGCATGCAGAGTTGTCAGCTGCCGCCAATTGGCCTTCGTGGGTTGATTGGTGTTGATTGCTCATTACTACTCCAATTTCACTGCTTCCGCATTTCCTCATATTCTCAGCATCACCTTCCTGTATCTGTTGTTGTTGACGGGGCGGGCGTCACATGACTGGGTTAAGGGAACGTAGTCATCCTCATGCATATGCATCTCTGCGTGCATTGTGTGCTCTCAGCTCAACTATTTCCCCACACGCCGGTCCTGCTGCTGTGATGTGCGATGTACAGCCCATGTTTGCTGGCCTCCAATGTGCTTCCTCCTACAGTGGCACACCCCTCTGCGGTTGACATGTATTCCCTCTGAGCCACTCCTCAGTGTATTACCGCTGTGCCGTTTGGTCCAGCCTTACGCCGGCGGGGGTTTTGCGATTCAGTATCATCTGCCTCATTTGCATGGCATTGACTACTAATTCATAGTTACCGCGCCGAACACTGCCGCGACTCCTTGGCAACCCTTGCACCGTGGATGTGGCTTTCCATGCATACCATGGTGTATTGTGGCTGTGAAGCTGATGTGTATTACACTGCTCTTTTATGACATTGTCATATTATTTCATTGTTTAGCACCTTCCGCGGACATGTCCTGGGGTTCTGCTGTGTGTTTCTGTGGACATACCATTTATGTCATTATTTACATGTTGTGCATGTTTTCTTTTGACATTCTCTGTGTCTTTCGCCATTGGCATGTGGCAACAGTGTGATACCTGACGTTGACAGCCTTCCGTTACTCCTATGTCATGTTTGGGTAAATGTAAACCGTTTTTTTTTGGTTTACATTGCCGTGCCCTTATGCTACGCCTGCGCCACTTCGTGGATCGCTATATGCCTTCATTTGCATGGTGCAACACCGCACATGGGGTGTTTAACATACCTACGCCGGAGGCGGTGCAAATCTGGCGCACGCCGGTAGTGCACGTGGAATTGGATCGGACCTGAATCGCTCGGCGGCCATATCTGGCGTTGTAACGCCTACGCTATGCGTCCGCCTGGCACAACGTTCATGAATCCCGGGGCATGTTTATGTTGACTTTATGATGCGAAACTTGAGGTTCTAATGGACAGATCAGCCTGAAACAAACTGTGGAGTGTTACTAGAGAACTTTTTTGCAAATGGTTGGAGAGTTGTTTTTTTTTTCCCCTGGATCCTTATAATTCAATTTCTGGAAAGGTTACAGGTCTGCTATCATGTTTCTTTGCTACAGTTGCAGTCCATGATTTTCCTGCAGCTTGGACTGTGTATAAATCACTTTATGTCCATACGGGGATTCTGCTTGGATGGTCTTTGTCAATACCCTGTGTGGATTAATTGACAACTGCATCTCTTCTTTAGACCTCACTAATGTTAGTCCTCATAAGTTATTTGAGCATACCTTACACTGTTTTTCAAGTTGTTTTTTTTTCAGTTGGAGCCATAGCAATAGCTAGGTCTCAAGTCTCATAATGTATTTCTGCCGCCATACTTATTGCATAGATGTTGAAATAACTAGCTATGCTCCTGCTTGATTTTGATCAAAGACTGCCTCATACATTCCATTCTGCTTTTGACATAACATTTTAATTATTTTTAGGGGGTTACCATGCTGCATTTTAAGTAACTAATTATTTGATACATTGCAGTTTTAATTTATTTTTCTGTCTGTTTTGATACATTTGAGCACTTTTTACCAGTTTTTAGTTTTAAAATGTTAAGAGCTTAAGATTTTGCTATCATTCTTCATCATGGTTATCCAGTTACTGATTTTATACCCTATAGTCCTGCCTTGAATGTGGGATATAGTTTTTCACTTTTGTAAGCATTTTCATTTATTTGATAAACATTGCAGTGGTTACCATGGCCAACTTGTGGGAGCTGTCATCCCAGGACACATACCCATACTGGTAACTTTCATAATTTTTGTCTCCTTCCAATACTTGGTCTCCCCATAAGCTGTTACAGCAGATGGTGTACTCTTCCTAATCCCTCTTAAGACTCTGTATTGTAAAGCTAAATCAAAGTTCAGTAAGTAAGATATTATTCCCAGCAATTTGTGTGGTGTTGACCTTGCATTCATAACTGGCAACTGGCTAGATGAAAATTTTGCTCCACATCTGGCTTCTGCTTCATTGCCTGAAGTCTCAGTTATACACTGACCTAGGAGGGGTAACACTGGCTGTAGAGACAACAATGCTAAGTTGTGAATGGACATTAGAGAGATTGTCTCCTTTGAACATGGTTTGGTCATTGGAACAAGTTGTAGGTTTCTCCATTTTTACCATCCACCAGGTAGTGAGAGGACATTCCTCTAGGAGTTCACTGATTTCCTGATCAATTCATTCTTGAGCTATCAGCACATTATGGTGGTGGGTGGACTTTAGTAACTGGATTGATGATGAAACTCTGTCTCTTACCCATGATTTCAACTGTTTAATGAAGGGTTTGGGGGTTTTCAGGTGGTGCAGCGGTAGCGTTGTTGCCTCACAGCAAGAGGTTCTCCTATTTGATTCTTGGCTTGGGTTGGGAGTGCCTTCTGTGTGGAGTCTGCATGTCCTCCCCGCAGTCGAGTGGGCATTCAAAAGACATGCGTTGAATGGGCGTACCTTCGTTGAAGGTTGGGTATCAGGCTGGCAACTCGACACAATAAAATGCCAACTGCCAATCATTAGTGGACCAGAGTTCCACTGTGGCAACCCTTAACCGAGAAAAGCTGAAAGACAAACAACAACCTCAGCAATGCAAAAGCTTGGGTATACTGCATTTGGTCCTTCTACTTGACTTGGAGACCATAAACCTGAGGGTGGAACCAGTCTCATGATCAGATCATTTCCTTGTTCACTTTAAGTTCATCCTACCATACCAGACTCCACCAATCTTGAACTGAGAGAGTTTTGCAATACAAGTCAGATTACTGTTGACATATTTTTTCATGTACTTCCTTAGTTCCATTTGTAGAATGGTGCTGATTCTAGATGTTCTGGTGGAAGAATATAGCATGTTAAGGAATCATTAGCCCCAAGTCTTATTTACCTTTCTCTACTAAGAGATGTGAGCCCTGGTTTAATTACTCTTTTGTACCATATGTAGATCTGGGCACAGGTTGGAGTATTGCTGGCATTGGTCCATTGGTCCATCCTTTGGAGTGACAAGACTGAGTTTGATGAGCATTATGCTAACTATCAATCAGACATTTTCCTTAAAAATTCAGAATTCTTATCAAGGAAATCTTTTTAGCAGCTAATCGACCAGCTGCACATTCTTGGGTGGTGGAGAGGCTTGGAGCCTACCCTGTTTGGCCATTAGAATAGCAGTGAATGTGATGTGGCTGTTGTTGAGATGACATTGCCTCTGTTAGGTCTGCTGTTCTATTGGCTGACCCCAAGAAGGTGCATAAAGTACTCCTGTTCCTTTAAAGTCTTGGTGGGTGTCACCATTTCATTATGAGTTCACTAGTGTCATTATCAATTTGTGAGTAGCAACATGTGGGTTGAATATTTGACCATCTAGGATGGTTTTGGCTAGCTTCAACATTCTGGGATCCATGATCTATTGGATCCTACAGAGCCTCTATTTGCAATTAGCAGGTACATTTGTGATTGCCCAAGACCACAAGTGGGATGTTGAGTTAGTACCCTCTTAAAAGGTAATAAACACAAACATTATTCATCTGTTCAGTTGCAGCAGGATTTTTGCACCTCTCTTTACCTTTAGTTAATGCTAATGTTATGTATCTTCAAATACAGTCTACTGAGCAAATGTCCAAGGAGACCAAATGTAGCTTGTGGTTTGGTATTGTGCATGGCTACTCTTTTCTATTGGTTTTGGCTATCTATTGGATCCTGGTAATGTCTTTGATGGAAGGGATATTTTCTTTGGCTTTGAAGGAGGCATTGGTTATCCCAACCCTCAAGGAATCATCTTTTATGCAAATAACATAATAACTATAGCCCTATCTCTAATCTTCCATTTTTAAAAAAGATTATTGAAAATGTTGTTTATAAGCAGCTAGTGGGCTGATGCCTCATTTCTATTCAGGCACTATACAGTGCTGGTCCTGCTGTATCTCTCTGCAACCTTTGATGCAGTGGATCATGGCACCTTAATAGAATATTTAGGTTTCCATTGTGGAATTATGTCCACTAATTGTGCACAGAGTCTGTTCTGGACTCAATTTCCTTTACATTACCATTTTGAAGGTGAGATTCCAGAAGATTCTGTCTTATGCAGTGAGTGTATGCTTCCATTAGAAGATCTATTGAGGGAAAGGGGTTTAGTGAACTGTAGTTCATAGGTTCATAGGTCCATGGGTGTGTACTAGGGTAATGGCCCTAGAGCCTTTACAAGCCTAGCCCATAGGATTACCCTGGCATCGTGCCACCTGACCTTAGTTCCTAATGCCTCCATCGAGTAGAACCACTAGAGCGATCCTCAGGGTGAATTTTCTATTTCCCATCCACTCATCAAGATTTCTGTTGAAGAGGGCCAGTGAGGTGCTCTGCTTGACATTTATGGGAAGTCTGTTCCATAGCATGCGCAATCTCTGGGTTATGAACCTGTCCCTCCAACATGTTCTGTTGATTGTGGTAATGAGGTTGAGGTCTCTGGAACATGTGATGTGGAGGGATTGGGATTTCTTTAAATGCAGCATTTCTAACAGAGCTGGGTCAGACATGCCTTTGTAAGTCAAGTAAAGATCGCCTCTAAGTAGGCGATATGAGACAGAGAATAGTTGGAGTTTTTTTAGTCTGTCCATGTAGGACAAGGGTTTAAAGCCAAAGATCCTCTTTGTGAGGTACTTTTGCAGCCTCTCCAGTTGTTGCAGGTGTCTAGTGAGGTACATGCCAAATGGAGCATTGTACTCGATGATTGGCCTAATGAAGGAAGAGTACAGGGAGGCAATGACCTCTTTCTTCCTGGATGCAAAACCCTTAGTAATGAGATGTGTCACATAGAAGGACTTTCTGACCACAGTGGCAATGTGGTGGTCAAAAGAGAGGTTGGTGTCAACTTGTGTTCCTCAATCTCTTATAACACCTTCTGTGTACAGTAGACTTCCATTGATGTGATAATTCAAGGGAACTGGGTTTTTCCCAAGGGGGGATGATGACACATTCTTTGGCAGTGAGCTTAAGGCCATGGTTCTGACACCAGTTATTGGTCTCAGTGAGGCCTTTCTGTAGGATGTCAGCATCACCTGGGAGTTAATAATAGCTCCCAACTTGCAATCATCTGTGAACTTTGTCAGCCAGAGTCCCTTTGTGTTGGCCTGGACTTCTTAGAAGTAGATGCCAAACAGGAGAGTACCCAGGACCGAACCCTGTTGGACTCCACTCGTGACTTGTTGACAGTCTGACTTGGAGTCAGCTACTTTCACACTGTGGGTTCTATCTGTGAACCAGTTTGCAACCCACCTAGTGATATAAGGGTTGATGCCTAGCTTAGTGAGTTTTTCTATGATTCCTGAGTGGGGAATGGTATCAAAGCCTTTGGCCAGATCAAGGTAGGCTGTATGAACCACCTTGCCTTCATCCACAGCTCTGGTGACTGAACTCAAAGAAGTCGAACAAGTTGAGCAGGCATGATATACCCTTCACAGAACCAAACTGTGTAGGACCTAGAGTTTGGAGAGTCCCTATATCCTTGTTTATTAGGTCCATGATGATGCATTCCATAGCTTTGCATATCAATCTCGTCAGGCTAATGGGGCGATAGTTCCTGGGATCTGTAGTCGGTCCTCCCTTGTGGAGAGGGATGACTGTAGCAGTCTGCCATTTGGTAGGGACAAAGCCTGAGGTGAGGCTATGATTGAATAGGGCACACAGGTGAGGTGCCAGTTTACTCTGTAGTTCATGTAAACACAGCCGGGGATATTGTCAGGTCCCAAAGAAGCTGTATTCTTGGCCTTGGACAGTGCTGTTTTAACCTGTGCAGCAGTAGTACTGGTACCTGGCAATCTACTGGTATTGTGATTGGTCCTTTGGGGGGGTAAGAGGAGTAAAGTTGGCACTGAATCTGTCAGCCAGTATATTGGCAATATCTGTTTCTTGGTATAGGTGATACCACTGTGCAGTAGCTCAGAGCAAATCTGGGTATTGCCATGGAGATTCTTTATATAACTATAGAAGGCCTTGTGGTTGTCTTTACCATCTGCTGCAATTCTGTTTTCGTAGCTAGGTTTAGAGGATTTGATAAGGGATCTCAACCTTTTGTTGAGGCTGATAAGGGTGTTTTTTTCCAGTCTTGGGACTTCACCTTATTCCACATCAGTTTGCTCCTTCTGTTGTAGAGTTTGTTTATGTCAGGGGACCACCAGATTGGCTTCCTTTTTTTTTGAGGAGAGCATCTTGGTTCTGTTGGGTATGGCAAGATCCATGCATCTGTGTACATGTTCCTACAGTGCATTGGTGTATGATTTGGCAGTCATGCAACTATTCTCCATTTGCATTGGTGCTGTGAAGTTAGCCACCTCTGTTTTTAGCTGCCCAACGTTAGCTTTGGAGAAGTTTTTCATGGCAGTTACCTTTATGAGGGGGGGGGGGGTGGATTTCCAAGATGATTAGTTTGTGGTCGGATCTAACCAGGGAGGAGTTGACTATTGGTGTAGAGCAATGGCCGCCCATGTTAGTAATGATCAGGACAAGCATGTTGATACCTCTAGTGGGGGTAAGAATGAGCTGGTCCAGGGCATTGGAATTAATGAATTCCAGAAAGCGTTGGGCAAGTGTATTGGTACATAAGTAGTTTTCCCAGTTATAAAAGGGTAGTTGAAGTCACCTATAATGAGAGTGTTAGGCTGGACCAGATTATTCTCCAGGGTGCTAAAGAACGTGAAGTGTGAGTCTTGGGACATGGTTGGGGACCTTTAGCAGGCTATGAAATGAATTGATGCCTTACCCAATGTTAGCTGCACCTGAAGTATCTCAGATGTGTTATGTTGAGCTACCAGTCTGGAGGTGTGTGCATCCTTTATAAATATGGAAACACCACCACCTTTGGAGTTTCAGTCCAAGTTCTGAGGCCGAAATGTGTGGAATGAGCTATAACCTGGTAGTGTAGGAGTGCTTTCTGCTGCCTTGAACCAGGTCTCTGTTACAGCTCAAATGTTGATGTTCTGAATTTTAAGGAGTGCTTCAAGTGAGTGCATTTTGAGATTTAGACTTCCAGCATTGAGCAGCATGACCCTCAGATTGCATCTGTTTGTAGCTGTTATGATGATAATTTGATCTTTGGAACACCACCTAAAAAAGCCACTATAGCAGTGGCAAGAGCCTTGGCCGGTATCCAGAAGCCAAGGGGTGACAGATGCAGGCCATCTCTGGCAAAGCTTTGAGGTCTGTCAATCATGTCATCCCAGGAAGACAGATACTGGAACCCCTTAGAATGGCACCAGAAACTTAGCCAATTGTTGAAATCAACCATTTTCTGCTTGTATTGTAGCATCATTCTGGGTGATGGTAGGATGCTGCTCAGGGCTAGGATCATACTCACCTGGGCTACATAATCTGAGAGCTCCTCCATGTCTCTTTTCATGTAATCCAGGGAGGTACGTCTTTGGTCATTCACACCCACATGTACAATAACAGAGTGATATTTGTACATGTTGTTGAGGGACCTGAGTGCATGCATTATGTGGTGGATCCTGGCACCTGACAGGCAGCTGACTGTTACTTCCTCCTTATTCAACCTAGTGAGTGGGACATCAGTGTGCCTCACTATTGAGTCACCTATGACTAGTGTGTTGGGCATGCTGTTTTGCCTTAGGGGCTTTGGTTGAGCGGCACACTGTTTAGGAGAGTTATGTGTCTCGTGATTAGTGTTGTATTGTGGTGGTCGAGTGCATTTCTGCCTTGGAGGTCTCTGCTGTTTGGGTAGATTTTTATTGAGAGGTTCAGCAAAGGTGGGTGTGTGGTTTGTGTTTTTATGTGAAGACAGTGCTGGTGTATGTTCTGGAGGGCTATGCGTGCCATGTGGTGTAGTACAAGTGTTGATGCTCTCCTGTTGTCCAGTTATTCTGGTCTTGGCTGGAGAGTGCCTGGCTTCCATTTTGGATATATAAGTGCATCTCTCGCAAGTCTGAGTGTTGGGAGTAAGAGGAGAGGGTTGTCAGTGTACATGAGGCAGTTACTACATTGCCTCAGGATGCCCAAGTTCACCAGGTTAATAGGAGAAAACACAGGGAACTGACCTTTAGACATGCCTGGAGGGGTGGGCATTAATAATAAATACTGGAGCTGTTTCCTTGTAGAGCATTTAGTGCTGGTAGCACTTTTGTGTGCTACAATAATTGCTACAAGAAGTCTGGTAGAGTGCTAAACTAATAAGCTATTAAAATGCAGGAGAGGAGAGAACTAGCAGATCTAAGGGAAAAATTGAAGAGCAGACTTTGGCACTGCTCAGAAGCTTACAAACAGTCCTGGATACAGCAAATCTGTATCTGGAATAGACTAGTTACAGGAGAGGCAGGAAAACCACAAATGCAGGCATTTAAACCAGAAAGATGAAAGAGAGGGAAAAACTGCCCAAACGGCCAATAAACTACAATTTTTGGGCCAGAAACCACTCCTCTTGTGGTAGATAGGCTACTAGTGCTTACCACTCTCACTGACAAACTAGAAGGCTTCCCCCCAACACAGAAAGGCTTGGGTGGGCTCAGAAGCTTACAAACAGTCCTGGATACAGCAGATGACACTCATACATATTTCCTCAGGATGACATGGCATTTATTATCTCCCTGGCTGATGACTTTGGAGCCATCCGTACATGGCTAAATGAAAATTACTTAAAACTGAACATCACTAAAACAGACCATGGTTGTTCATGTAACTCTAAGAGAATCTTATGCCCCTGTTTATCAAATTAGATTGTGTGTGTGTGTGTGTGTGTGTGGGGGGGGGGGGGGTGATAAGCCTGAGTTTGCTCAAAAGTTGCAGAATCTTAGGATCATTCTTGACTCATGACTGACATTTTAGGACCAGGTGTCAGCTTTAGTGAAATTATCCTGTTTCTATCTGAGAAACATATGCAGGATTGAGTACCAAATACCTCAATATGATTTCTCAATTGTTGTTCATATAATGGTCTCTTCCAGACAGAACTACTGCAATGCCTTTTACCTGTGACTGCCTAATAATGAACTGAATCATTTACAGATAGTGCAAATCTGTGCAGCAAGGTTTCTTGTGAGCATTTCTTGTTACCAACATATCACTCCTGCTACGCACAGCCTTCAATGGTTTCCAGTCCACTATAGGATTGTTTTTAAGGTTCTGTTTTTAGTCTATCTGTCCATTCATGAGTTGTGTTGTTGATACCTGAAGTAGTTTATCAAGTCCAACTGCCCTACATAAGTCCTGTGTTCATCCTCTGATGGATTTCTAGCAGTTCCATAGGTAAGCTTGGAAACTTTTGTTTTTTTTGTTCAGTCTGTTATTGAGCACCTACCTGTGAAAGTCACTGCATCTGTTGTTTTAAGAATCCCCACACTGGTTGGTTTAGTACTCTTATAAGAGTGGGTAATGATCTTCTTATGATAAGAAAGCAATACTCTGTTTGAGCAATCTCAAACTTATCTCCTCTATAAAATCTAAATTGATAAAAAAGGGCAGAAGAGTCTCTTAGAGGTGCATGGTTTCAAGCAGACTTAAAAAACGTACATTTTCCCTTTTTCATTTCAGTGGTGACAGCTGATGTTTTATAGATTTATCATTGTCACTGTTTTGCTGCTGTATTTCTGTATTTACAGTGCAATCATGCTTTGGCTATAGAGTGTCTTAATGCAAATTTAATATGTCTTCACTAAAATGTAAGCTATATTACTTAAAGGAATTATCCAAATTATCCAAATTCAAGCTTAAAAACCTTCCTTCCTTTCTTACTTACATACATGCTTAACTTCTTTCATTCATTTTCTGATACATGTTTTTATTCTATTCAGGTAGCATAGTATCGTAGTATTAAATCATATTTGAGTGGTTGACCTTTGCCAACAAACATTAATACACAAATAGACAAATTAATAAATAAACAGATATGCATTTTTAATGTTGACACTGCCCATTGTGACTTGATCTTTACCCTTGTAATCTAAGAATACCATATGTTGGTAACTTTAACACTATCCACACAGATGCAGTTTATTGATTAAATGTTATATGTTGCATTATTACTCTTAAATATTTCTCTTACTTAAAATATTTTTAATTCTGTTTCCTACATCCAAACACCATTCAAATACAAATGCTTGCATCTATGTTTTTTCTTTGTTATACCTAAGATAGCATTTTCCTTAATAATACAACAAAATATTACTGCTAGCTGCATCTTTCTCAGACCCTTTTATAGTAACAAGTCATGTTTTGGTGTGGGTTACACTGGAATTTACTCATGCATGATGTCTGGTCATCACAGAAAAGCTAGAGTGAACAAAGTTAGGTATAAGTAAATCTCAGCAAAACCTATAAGAAAATATGATGGTTGTTCCTATACTGCATCTTATATTTTTTTCCGTGTTATGTTTCTTTGTCTGTGTTTACATGTGTGTGTGTGTGTGTGTGTGTGTGTGTGTGTGTGTGTGTGTGTGTGTGTGTGTGTGTGAGTGTGTGTGTGTGTGTGTGTGCTCATTCTAGTATTCTTTAAGTCAATCCTATTTGATTTGGTGATATATGTTACATATTTGTGTCTCACTCATTATGTATCCTTTCTTTCATTATTTGCATTTTTGTGCACGTGTCCTTCAAAGCATTTCTTCATTCCCTGATATGCACATTATATTTAAACAATTGAATAGAGGAGACCATGCACTATTGTATGCTGATCAGCATGATAAAGAAATGAATGTCTCTAATTATTTGTCATTTTCAGTGAAGATCAACGAAGATAGGGTTCGGAGGGTGGTCTAATGGTTAAGGTGTTTGCCTTACAAACACAAGGTGCAGTGTTTGAATCTCACAGGGGATAATTGGCTAGGCTTAAAATAGCTTGCAAGGGCAGTTAGCCTAGTACTAATCTATGAACCTAAGGTACATAAAAATTTAAAATCATAACTTAAAAGCACCCATGATTTACAATGTAATAGTAAAGACTGTAATTATTTAAAATTGTGTATAATGCTATGGTGAATACTCTTGACATGCACAGATAACTCCAGATAAAAGTATGGAATTAAAGGTGCAGGGTGCATGAAATACCTCTCTACTTGCTTCAAAAATTATAAATAGAACTGGCAAGGAAAAGGCATGGTTTATAAACCAGAAGTAACATTATCCTGATTTAGAACTGTCATATCATTTTCTACTAGTACAAGACTAGAGACACCAGTCCTTTAAGTTTATGCATCTGTAAATAGTACCCAAAGAGGTGATGTTATTAATTATAGAGAGATGTTAACAGTACAAATGCAATACTAAATTGGATGTTGTAAGTTTAACAGGGCTTAACAATTTATATACCCTGAAACCCATAGTTAAACAAACCAGTCTGAAACACTAGTAATTTGCCGTATGATTTGTGATATTAGATAGAACTGGCTATTAACATGTGGTTTTAAAAGATTATTTTTATGTAAGCTTAAAAGAGCACATGTCATGTATGATAGTACTTGCTTTATTGTATCAAATAAAGCTGTCCTCTGCAGTGGCTCCTATTATAATGCCTTTACTACATGACTAAGGAACTCTTTGGATACTTATATACCTCTTTTCTGCATCAAACTGCAGTATAAAGAAACAAAGAGATAATGCTTACTTATTATTGTATTTGTTTCTAGCAGCATTTAGGATTCATGTAGCCAGTGCAAATGGAGTGCTAGGTATAGATAGTAATGAAAAATAAATGTACTAAAACAAGTTCCTACTGTGACAGGAATTAGTCACTTAAGCTTTTAAGTGAGCAGAAACTAGATATGATGTAGTAGAACATGTTTCAATTACTTTGCTTGCCTCAAAGAGAATTAATTTTTAGTCAGAGAATCTACCAGCTCTATGGTGTAAAGGAATAAAGCCCAGACTATAAGCAGTTGCATTAGCATAGGCAAGATATCAGAGGCACTTCTAGGAAGTGTTTCAGCAGGTGACACAAAGAAAATAAAGAAGGTACTCAGACACCCTTCTTAGGGAATGCCAGCAACAATCTGCTCATCAGTTCACAGGATATCAATGGTAGATGAAGGAGTACTTCCAGCATCTTCTGAATGAAGAAAACCCCACAGAAGCTGTACTGACCCAGAAACAGCCTACAATGAGAGAAGATGAGGAGCCCATCATTGAAGAAGTAAGAACAGCACTAAGGAAAATTAAATCAGGGAAAGCAGCAGGCTCAGTTGAGGTCATGGCAAATATGGTCAAGATGTTGGGTGAGTTAGGGGTGAGATGACTTCAGAGGGTACTCATAGCAGTATAGAGGGAAAATCCTATCTCAGATTACTGAAGAATAAGTATTCTAGTGCCAGTGTGCAAGAACAAATGGGACACTCACAAGTGTGACCAGTAGAAAGGCATAAAACTCCTGGCATACTTTATGAAAGTTCTAGAGAAGATAATTGACAAACAAACATGCAGAGCAATAGAATATAAGCAGGGAGATGAGCAGCATGGATTCAGATCCAGATACAATACAAATGACCCCTTGTTTGTATTGGGACAGACAGTTGAGAAGAAGCTAGAGGTGAGCCAAGAGTCCTACTTGGCATTCCTAGACTTGGAGAAAGCATATGAGAAGGTTCCAAGAAAGCCAATTTAGACAGTCCTGTGATGGATCAAAGTCCATTAAACACTGGAATAATTAATGCAGGTGCAGAACAAGGATGCAATGGCACAAGTATGAGCATGTTTGGACTCACAGTGGGGTTCCCAATGAGAGTTACTGTGCATTATGATTTAGTTCTGAGCTTAGTACTGTTCAAGCTGGTGATGGACTGAATTAGCAAACAGGTCAGAGGGCATAGATCAACAAAGCTACTGTGCAGAATTATAGGCAGACTCTGAACAAAAACTTCAGCAAATGATAGGGAAATGGAATGCAAAACTGAAGGCATGCAGGATGAAACTGAGTACAGATAAGACAGTTATAATGGCAACAAACAGGGGAAATCTGAAGAAGCTGAAGATTGCGATAGAATAGAAAGTAGTGGAGCAGGTTAATGGACTCAATTGCCTGGGATGGGTGGTTGAGGAGAATGGAGGTTTGAATGAAGAGATTAATGGTAGACTCAAAGGGGCTTCAACCAAATGGTACAGTGTTAGGGACAGCATGTGACAGAAGAATGCCAAAGAAGCTGAAACGTAAGGTGTACAATAAAATACTGTGATCGGTACTATGGTGTGGTAAAGAAATGTGGGCAGTGAAGGTAGAGCAGTTGAAGAAGCTAAGGGCAATGGAAGTGAAGTGCTGGAGACAGGTGGTAGGATGCACGCTATTGGCAGATAAATTAATGAGGACATCAGAGCTGAAGTCCAAGTAGCTCCAATTCTAAAGAAAAAAGTATGGCTGTTCAGTCAAATGTGCAGGAAAGTATAAGACAATCTAGTGAAGAAGATTTGAGACAAAGAGGAGGAAGGCACGAGGAAATGAGGGCAGCCAGCAAAGCGATGGCTAGATTATGTAAGACAAGACCTGTGACAGTTGGGCATGACTATCAAATAAGGTAGAAGAGTAACAGTGAATTGAGAGAGATGATGACAGCTGACAAGACACCCCAGCATCATGTAGAAAATAGATAAAAGGAGGTAGATAATGATAATTTGATGATGATATGACCCAGATGATGTGGTTTTGATTATTAGCTTGAGCAGTAGCGGACTACAAATGTGAGCAACAAATGCTGGCTTGCCAGCCTTAGGAGAGGTTAGTTTGACCAGTGGTCACTTTGTCAAATGCAACTGAAGGAGCAAAAGCAATACACCTGCAACTGCAGTATCACTTTAAATTACCAAGCCCGTGATGGTAGCCCTTACTAGCATGTGGCTGAGAGCACTTACAAGTGGGATAGGGCAGTCAGACACTAAGAGTCAGGGTTAGGATTTAATAGCAAAAGCCCAAGACAGCTGACTGAACAATGGCCTCTGTGATAGTCTTTCACCCTATAGAGAATTAGTAGGTACATTTATCATGGAGGACTGATCATGTTCCAGGTAGTGGGGAGAATAAAAATAATAAAGAATTAAAGACTCTAGGCTGTTTCAGTGTTCATGGTTAAATAGCCTGTAGGATTACATCTAATGGGTTTTTTATTTCAGTGTGCATATTTGCCCTATGCATTACTGCATAATGTTGTGTTTTAGTGTAATTTTATTGAATATAAATGAAATGATGCTTTTGTTGATCCTTATCTTTTATTTTCAGAATTTCATAATGATATTTTGATGATAGCATAGTACAGTTGTTAAAATAAATTTATTTGCATAATTGTGAAAATAGCATATCTATGAACATTTGTGTGTGTGTTTTCCTGAAGAACTTTATTAAGTTAAGTCTTGAGAGGAACTATAGTCAGTATAGTTGGTTAAGGATGATGACAGACTTTGATTTTGCTTCATTCTGAATATCCAGCTTGGTGTTATAAAGAACTAAATTAAGTGGCTGCTGTTTCAGTGATTTGTGACGCAAAAAACACGAATGTCATTACAGTGTGTCTGTTGACCATTTTTAATGCGACAGATTTAGGAATATTGTCGGGATTGATAAATTAGGTTGACCAATCAAATACTTTTTTTTTTCTTGAGGCCATTGCATAATCTCCCTGATCCCTTTCTAACAGTCATAAAATTCATTGCTACATTTTCTGGGGGCTTTAGCAAACTTGGTTCCACTCTATTTTTGCAATGCTAGGTGGGCCACATTTTTCTTTACTTGATTTAGTCTACTACCCTCAAGTGCAACAACAAAGAGCAAAATACTGTTTTTAAAAGATAATGAATGCTAGTTATTTTACTCAAGGAATTAAATAGCATCTTTAAAACATAATGCATACTAGTTATTTTACTCAAGACATTAAATAGCATCTTTAAAAGAGAATGAATGCTAATTATTTTACTCAAGAAGTAAAGTAGTGCCTTTAAAACATAATGATTACTTGTTATTTTAATCAAGGAGTTAAATGGCATCTTTAAAAGATAATGAAAACTATTTATTTTACTCAAGGAGCTAAATAGTGCCTTTAAAAGATAACGACTTCTATTTGTTTTGCTCAAGGAGGTAAATAGTATCTTTAAAAGATAATGAAAGCTAGTTATTTCGCTCAAGGAATTAAATCGTATATTTAAAAGATAACAAATACTAGTTATTTCACTCACAGTGTTAAATAGCACCTTTGAAAGATAATGAATACTAGCTATTTTACTCAAGGAATTAAACAGTGTCATTAAAACATAATGAACACAAGTTATTTTACTCAAGGAGTTAAATAGCATCTTTAAAAGATAATGAATACTAGCTGTTTTACTCAAGAAGTTAAACAGCATTTTTAAAAGATAATGAATACTAGTTGTTTTACTCAATGAGTTAAATATTGCTTTTAAACCATAATGAATACTAGTTATTTTACTCAAGGAATCAGAGTCTTCAAAAGATAATAAATACTAGTTATCTCACTCAATGAGTTAAATAGCATCTTTAAAAGATAATGAATACTAGTCATTTTACTCAAGGAGTTAAACAGTGCCTTTAAAACATAATGAATGCTTGTCATTTTACTCAAGAAGTTAAATGGCTTATTTAAAAGATAACGAATACTAATTATTTTACTCAAGGAGTTAAATAGTATCTTTAAAACACAATGAATACTAGTTATTTTACTCAAAGAGTTAATGTCTTCAAAGGATAATGCATACTAGTTACTTTACTCAAGAAGTTAAATAGCATCTTTAAAAGATAATGAATACTAGTTATTTTACTCAAGGAGTTAAATAATGCCTTTAATAGATAATGAATACTCGTTATTTTACTCAACAAATTAAATAGCATATTTAAAAGGTAATGAATACTGGTTATTTTACTCAAGGAATTAAATAGCATCTTCAAAAGATAATGAATACTAGGTATTCTATTCAAGGAGTTACATATTAGAAATATAAATTTCTTTACTCTCTCAGTCTTTGTCATTTTCAGTACCTTTATCTGCAGTCATCTCTTTGCCAGAAGTTCCACCCCTATATTTTGTTTTCCAAGATTTATAATGCCTGGTCCTCATCGCCAAACTGTATATTTACTTTTTCTGCTATGAATTGATAAACAAGATACAGTATGGTCAAGGTTACAACTGGATTGATTAAATCAGTGAAACTCTTGAGTGGATTATAAAAACAACCAAAATACATTTCAGAGAGAGAGGGGCAAGTTCCCTTACTCCCCCTTAATTGAACATACTAACTCTATGTTTACAAAACTATGAAGAAATTTGAAATAAAAACAATATTTTGGATTCACTGTTAGCACACTTGCACTGGCAGTGATCTTCAGTGGGTTGATCTCATGGAATTGTATTGAACTGGCTGCTACCTCATTCAGCTTGCACTCTACATACTGTAAAGGAATTCATTTTCGCCCTTTACTTTGTCCTTTTTTATCACCTTCCCACTTTTCCAACAAGACAATGCCTTCTCCGCTTAGTCATCTTGCATTTTTTTCCTCAGATATTAAATCTGCCATTTCTATGTTTTTCCACTGGTACCCTGCAACTTACTTTCACCTCCTACTTCTGACAAACACATGACTGAATCATCTTCGTAAAACATTTGTTGCATTTAGAATGTCTTTTTGGAGCTTTTCTCCCCTGGCCTCCACTGAAAACGGAAAAGTATCCAGTCAGACTATCCCAGTAAACAAATGTAAAATAAATAAATAAATAAATTTACACTCTTATTTTCTAATTAGTCTTCTCACTCTAGACACTACAATCCTCTAAATAGCTTGAGATCCAGTGGAGCTACACTTAATTATTATAATCCTTACTCAGTGTGTGCTTGTTTATAAAATTGTCCACTAAGCTTGTAGATCTCAGTTTCCCTTAAGGTACCCATAAAATATTTTATTTTCTCAAGTAATTTCTCAATATCTCTTAATCACAAAAATCTCTTGAACTTCATTATCTTACATAAGATCCACTAATGCTGCTTTTGTCAATATCTAATGAAAAACATTTGGCTGTGTACTTCGCATTCCTCGACATTGTGCTTCATGTCTTCTAAAATGTTTATTGATCTATTTCATACTACCTTTGTTAATATTTTATCATTTTGGGTGTGCAAAGCTTCATATCCGAAGATTTCAGCTGTTCACTTTTTCCCTTCTTCCACAGCCCCTGTAGTTACAGGGTTCATGACTGATAACAAAAAACATGAACTTCTTTTTATTATCAATGCAGGAAAAAGTATGCCTAGATAGTGAATTGGAGGTATTCTCGTTTGGATGGCATACACATGCCCTCTAATCCTACAGATAATCTACAAGTTGTCATACCAGTATAAAACAAGCATAATCTATACAAACAGCAATATATACAATACCGATGGAATTACAAAAATAATGAATATATTTGGCCTTGTTAAAATGAAACAAGAATGCAAATGGCCCCTCATTCATGTATTTATACCATTGATAACATCCTCATTAGAAGCGCGTAATGCTTTATCTGAAGAATGTAAATCAACCTATTAATATAACTATATTCCAATTATTCAAAATGACCTGTTTATTATTAAAACTGTCTAATGATGTATCTAAACTGAAAGAGTTGATGGAAGCTTAGTTCTTTATAGATGGTTTGGAATTTAGCCCTGAAAGCAAAATTTGTGAAAATGCAGCATTTCTCTTGGTAAAATTCTCATCAGCAACTTGTGTCAAAATCTATTATTATAACCACAATCTAAAGACATCTTCATAATGCATTTTACTTCATCTTGAAAAAACTATCATAAGTAATTTAGTGAGAGGCATGGATCATTTCTCCCCCTATGAATATTTATTTTCATGAATACGGGCTGATTACTATTGAAATGGACATAGGCATTGACAAAAGTATTTTTTCTATGTATTCTGCTATCAATATTTTTATTAGCCATATTCATATACAAAACTGTGTCTAAAAAGTAATAGTTGGTCCTCATACAATTAGGGGAAACTCATTTTCTCTTTGTATTAGGAGATCAACCATTATTTTTCTATAAAGGAGAAACACATTAAAAAGTTGTTACAAATAGATAACACTAAAGTTGGTTTATCTTCTACAGATAAAGCATCAGGCACTTATAAATGTGGATGTTGTTGGTATAAATACATTAATGGGGGACTGTTTGTATTTTCTATAGGTTCATAGGTAAGAAATAGGCTAGCTGCCCTTCTGGGCCATTTTAGCCAATTTCCCATTTTTTGCTCAAATTAATCTATCCCATTTGGTTTGAGATTAGCCTTACCCATCCCATTTGTTAATTATATATTACCCCTGATGAGAATAACTGGGATCATACCATAGATAATTTCAGGGTATCAATGCATGGGATATAGCCTTTAGGAGATGCTTCTATCAACTAGTAGTACAAAGGGCAGCCCTGGGATAAATGTTCTATTTCCCATCCATAGATCCAAGTTGCATTTGAATATGGACAGGGACAAACTTTGTTTAATGTGCATGGGCACTCTGTTCTAGAGCAGTGGTATCATCTATGAGATATACCTCTCCAGCCAAACAGTTCTGTTGATATTGCAGAAGAGGTTTAGATCCCAGTATTTCTGATGTCATTGGTCTTGCTAATGTTCAGTAAGTTCATCATATTGGGTTGGAGAATGCCTTGTATGCCACATACAAGTCACCTCTTAGCAGTCTGTATGATACTGCATATACTAATAGGCTTTGTGTCAGTCCATGTAGGATATGTTGTTTAGGCCTTGTATCCTTTTTAGTAAGGTATCTCTGTAGGTGTTCCATTTTTTGCATGTGTCTAGACAGATACATGCCAAAGGAGCATTATATTCAATGAATAGCTTAATGAGGGCTGAATAAAAGGTGGCAATGACAGTCCTAGAGCTAGACAAAATCCCTTTGTATTTAAGCTATGCAATATAGAAGGACTTTCTTACTACAGTAGAAACATGATGGTCAAAAGTTAGGTCACTGTCCACATATGTTCTCAAATCCTGAACAAATGGGTCAACTCTTAGGAGTGTATTGTCAATGAGATAGTTTTCTGGGGTAGATAACTTCCAAAGGATACAATAATGTTTTTTTTTTTTTTTTACATTTAGTTTCAGTCCATGACTTTGGCACTAGTTATTTATTTGGAATAAACTTCCTGCTGAATGATTAAGTCATTTGGGGATTCACTGACTATTTCCACTTTGCAGTCATCTACAAATTCAGTCAGCCACTGCTCTTTGATATTGGCTTTTACTTCAGAAAAGTAGATGCCAAACAAGAGTGATCTACAGCATAGAACCCTTGGGGACCCAATGGTGACTGATCTCTTTGTGGAGGTAGCTTATCCTGTTTTGATTTCCTGTATCCTATCTGTGAGTTGGTGGCAATCTAGTGTGTAGCATAGGGGTTTATTCCCAGTTTATTTAGCTTTTCTACTATGCCTCAGTGGGAAACTGTGTCAAAAGCTTTGGCCAGGTTGAGGTATGCTGTTTGCCTTCATCCATTGCTTTGGAGAACTTTTCAAAAAAAGGTTACTTAATAAGACCATATACAGTCAAGCAGATTATTATTGTAACTTCATTGGGGGGGGGGGTTATATGTTGCTGTATGTGTAGATAGTTCTTGTTTTTATATAGGTGGAACACTCATAGATTATCTGCTAGGACTAGGGAGTATGTGTATGCCATCAAAAACAAGGATAGAACCAATCCACTGCCTATGCATACTTAGTCCTGCAGTGGTAATAAAAATAAGTTCCTGTTTTTTGCTATTGACAATGAACTCTGTGATTAAATGGGTGGTAATTACAGGACTAAGTTAGAAATAAGGGAAAGTAGATGGCAGCTGTATTTATAAGCTGAAGTTTTCCAGTATTAATGATGCTATTAACATTAAATGCTTTCTAAATGACATATGAACTAATTAATAAATATGAAAAGTAGATGTGTCATATTGAAGGCCATACAGCAGACAAGTATAGGTATAGGCAGGAGAGGACAAAGTAAGAAGCATAGAGTTACATAAATAACAAAATACAAAGTCACATACATACTTCTTGTTTTTTGTTTTTTTTTTTACTTTGGATTTTGTCTTTAGCCTAGATCCTTCTTAGTCATGACAATGTGAAGGCACAGGCATACAACATAGAAGATGAAAGTTCAGTATTTGGGTATAATTTTGAAAAAAAATATTTATATCTTGGTTGGATCATCAAATATGAGGTAATATGTAGTATATTGTAGCACAAGGGAGATTGCCTGACCCCAATGGCTTAATGGACAAGGCACTGGTCTCCTAAGCTATAGGTTGTGGGTTTGACTCCCATCTGTAAGGGCTTTGAGAAAGAAGCAGAAGGTTGACTATATTCCATGTGATTAATAAGAATAGTGCTACTGATGTCACATACCAGTCCAAATTTTTTTTAGAAAGTCTCCCATAGTTACCATTCATTAATAATGGATCTGCATAAGGGAAAAAAAAGACATCACCAGGGAAATAAGTCAAGGACTCTTTCAGAGAGTGAAACAGACAAAACAATGTCCTTGCAGAAACAGATGATGGCAGGAAAATTAGTCCCACTGCTGGTGCAGACCCTCTGGTGATATTTGATCAGTATAACTTTAGAAGTTTTTTTTTTCCCTCTTATGTGGTACATAACTACAGGGGTTGTATGAAGAAGGAAAAAATAGGTATCTAAATGAGATAAGACAATATTGTCTCCCTAACACCCTTGCACAGTGCTACAACTCTGAACAAATCAATTATTTCTTACCCACACTTATATAAAACTTGCAGACAGTCAGTTGTGTTAAAACCTTCCCCCGGATTCTGCAAGCCTTGCACGGCATGCAGGATTAGTGCAGGAGCTCCAGCAGGCAATATGTCTGCCTTGCGATCCAGGAATAACCTATAAGGGGCGTGCACGAGTGCTCCTGCACTAGTCCTGCATGGACTCAGCCCCTGTATGCAAATTGCCCCATTTTCAAGAAAAATCCATGCAAATGAAATGAATTTGCGATCCAGGAAGCTGGAAACCAGACGTGCAGGACTAGTGTAATCTGCAGAAATGTACACCGCCGGTAACATTTCTGCAAATTACAAAACGGAGTCATGACAGCTCCAAATAAAGGGTGGATATCATGTAGAAAGCATGCCAATGACCAAGTATAAGGCCACTGGCAAGGAAAACACTTGAAAAAAAAAATCAACTTTTATTTTGTTTTAGCTGATCTTGTCTGTTTAAACGTAGGGCAGTGGCGTGCAAACGGGATCAGAGGGAAAATAAGAAAATAAACCTACAATAAGCATTCTAACTAAAATCACTACTCTGACATTACACCCAATGGCAGGCAGAAGGCAACATGGCCAGTGAATAGTGATTGCTAAGGGGGGAGGCAAAGTGTGGGACATGTAACTATGCATTAGCAGGCAATCCTATGCAAATGAGAGGAATGATAGTGAATCCCAGATTTCCCCTGCATGCTAGTCAGCTCCCAACAGTGTAAGAGCAGGAATAGTTTGGTGCAAGCCTAGGAGTTAGCTGACATCATAGGATGGTGTGTCAGGCATACTCTAAGCGGATTGGAGCCCTGTGGCTCAGGTTTGCTCCTATCTTAGCACAGCTAGGCAAGGGGGAGTGTCTGAGAATGCATAGCACTCTTTACATTGTCTAAGCGGGCGTGCACGCCACACACCGGGTTTTAAAGAAAAAAAAAAAGTAAACCACAAAATAGCAGCTCTGTGCACATTTGAGCACTGTGTTGCGCGGCGCGCCCCCCGGCTTAAACTGGAGGGCAATGGGAAGGGCAAACAGCAGTAGGAAGGTAATCTAGGAGAAATAGCATAGTGGGCAGGTGAAATGTATCAGAATCAGCCAATTACACAGGCAGCGGACCAGCCCAGCCCAGAACACTACTATAAACTATGCAAACACTGTCCCCTCTGGATTTTCCCATACTCTACACCACTGCTGTATACAAGCGGGGAACTTTTAACAAACAAAACAACAAAATGATAGGGGCTGCAGAAGTCATCATACAACAAAATGTGGAAGAGGCTGAGGGTGGTGAGGATGTGAATGCTGTTGACCAAAGCACAGTGAGGAGATGGAGAAGAGTGTACAGACCCAGGGTAACCTACCAGGGGCTACATGAGCTGGAGATAGTCGAGTGCTATTGGGTGGACAGGGACCTCCTACAGCAAATTGTTGAGCTGTGCCGGCCATTCCAGACACACCAAACTAACAGAGGGGAACCCATCCCAGTGGATACCAAGGTATGTATAGGCCTAGGAATACTAGCCACAGGTACCTCCCAAAGCTCAACTGGGGATATCATGGGGATCTCACAGGCATCAGCATCCAGAGTATTCCACCAGTTCCTGGATGACATGTCAGCACATGTCAGTGAGCACATATATTTCTTCAACACCCGTGAGGTGTTGGCCAGCAATATGCATCTTTTCCACGAAATAGCAAAATACCCTGCAGTAGTGGGTGCTATAGACTGCATGCACATATGCAGCAAAGCACCATCCAATGATCAAGGTCGGGTCTACATCAACCGTAAGGGCTTCCCCTCCATCAACTGCCAGGTCGTGTGCGATGTGCAGGGCATTATAATGAATGTGTGTGCTGGCTACCCTGGAAGCTATCATGATTTCCACATCTGGCATCTGACGCAGCTGTACCAGAGATTTGCCAATAGGGACATCCCTTACGGCCACCTAGTGCGGGATGCTGGTTGCGCACTGGAGCCGTGGCTGATGACACCAATCAGAAATGCACACACACCCAAACAAGAATGCTATAATGACACACACACACAGACCAGATTTATAATAGATTATGTGTTTGGGATGGTCAAGTCATGGATCCGGTGCCTGGACACATCCGGTGGAGCCTTGCAGTACTCATCAGCTACATGTACTCAAATTGTTATGGTATGTGCCATGCTACACAATATGATCCTGCAGAAACAGCTGCAGTAGGAACAGCACAGGGCAGGGGCACACAAAACCCCACCAATGCCAAGGCCTGCACAGGCACTGAGTGACTCAGAGGAGGAACAACCTGAGCCTGCCCCAATAGGCAGATGGAGGTGTGCCCAGTATGCCCTGCCCTTGGCAAAGAGGCAACACATAGCACATGCACTGACACAGTAGGGACCCAGGGAATGACACATCTCTCTGACTCACACATACAGTAAAAAGGATGCCAAACATGACACTACCTGTGCTCAACCATGTATAGGGAGTGTACTATGTGCATCTGACATAGGCAGCCCTCCAGCACCATCCTCAATACTGGCACACCCACAAGGTAAGTCAATCACCTTCCAATTGCTGAATGGAGTAGGATGTATCATTACCTGTATCTATGGTATGGATGTGAACATGCAAGGGAATCAGGTGGCTGAATGGTATGAAAGCAGATAGTAGACACCCACAGTGGCACCATGAGATCTGTAACAGATACTGGAGTCACCATAGTAGCCAGTACTACACAGGGTGACACAATTCACTGCAGGAAATGTGTTGGGCGACATGTGTGCCCATATGACTCACACATGCCAGTCTGAGAGGTTCACATACCCAACAACAGTCTCAGCCAACAGGACAGGTGTAGACAAACACAAACAGAGACTTTGCTATGGCCTCTGAATGATGCCTATGGGTAACCTCCCCCCAGGCCTACACAGACAGACTACAGCAGATCAGGCAGTGGGCTGTTAATTCTGAATGGTAGGAAGTCAGACACTAATATGTAGGTCAACCAAAGCTAAGACCTGTAGTGCACTGATATGCCTCCAGTCAGCATTATAGGTTAGAATGCAGAATGAAATGGAGTACCTGACATACCAGTACAGTCATAACAAATGTGTAGAAGTGCCAGGTGTGCCCCCCCCATCCTATGTAGAAATGTAGAAACAGTCAGGAGTGTCCCCCCAATCCTGTGTAGAAATGTAGAAACAGTCAGGTGTGTCCCCCCACAATCCTATGTAGAAATGTAGTATCAGTCAGGTGTGCCCCCCACTCCTATGTGGACATGTAGAAATAGTCAGGTGTGCCCCTTCCCCCTATCCAGTTTACAAATGTAGAAACAGTCAGGTGTAACCCCCACTCCTGTGTAGACATGTAGAAACAGGTGTGCTCCTTCCCCCAATCCAGTGTACAAATATAGTAACAGTCAGGTGTGCCCCCCAATCCTGTGTAGAAATGTAGAAACAGTCAGGTGTGTCCCTCCACAGTCCTATGTAGAAATGTAGTAACAGTCAGGTGTGCCCCCCACTCCTATGTAGACATGTAGAAACAGTCAGGTGTGCCCCTTCCCCCAATCCAGCATACAAATGTAGTAACAGTCAAGTGTGCCCTCTCCCAACCACTGTGTAGAAATATAGAAACAGACAGGTGTGCCCCCTCCTCCAGTCCTGTGTAGGAATGTGCACACAGTCAGGTGTGCTCCCCCCAACCCAGCTTAGACATGTAGTAACCATCAGGTGTGCCCCCCAAACCTATTTAGAAATGTAGTAATGGTCTGGTGTGCCCCCCCAATCCGATGTACACATGTTGTAACAGTCAGGTGTGCCCCCCCACAACCCTATGTAGAAATGTAGTAACATGTATGTGCAGGTATAATACCAGTGGAACACAGATGCCCAGAGGTGCCAAGGTAGCAGGATAGGTTGCAGCATTTGCACAATATGCAGGTATGTGTGTGTTAGGTTGGTGTGTGCTTCATATTGTGTGAGAGTGGTCAGTATGTATGCATGTTGAGGTAAGACCTGGTGGCCATTGCCCACTACTGCTGATGACAGGGACAAGCCCTCACAACTGCAGTGCCAAAGACAGTTCCCACCAGTATAACACATGCTAGCAGTAAGCCATTGTAAATGTATGGTGGTAATATGTGTCACCATCTGAAAGACTGACATGGCATGGCTGTTGGGCTAGATATACAAGCAGTACACAGGGGAAAGTACCCCTGACATACAGTATATATTGTGTCACTGTGAAATGGATACACCCTTAGAATTGTTCATACAGGTATGCATCACATTAACTAGTCCTGTAGTAGGGGATACCGGTGATGTCTGCCCGAACACTTGCAGATTATAAAGAAGGTAGGACTGATGTATTGGGAAACAGCTGATGTACTTGCACATGCAAGCATAACTGGAATACCCCATGCATATATGTGGGTCAGATGCAAGTAGTGTCCATAGCACACATGCACCCAGCTCACGCAAACATCAACTACAGTTACCTCTCTGGTCATATCCCTGCTGTTGGGAATGGGTACAATATGACCCCACCTGTATATGGCAATAGCAGAAGAATGCAGCATGCAGTGCAGGTGTCCCATGCAGGTGTGTCCCTAGCTGCAGGTGGCACCCTGCCAGCATCCACACCACCTGATCAAGACAGATAGAAGCTATTTGTATGAACACCTATCACACCTACCCTGTCACACCAAGGGAATATACTGTATGGTGGTCTGAGACTGTAGGACTGACAGAATGCAACAGCCTGCCACATCTGGCCCACAGCAACACCTAATGGCCCACAGGCGCCTGCCAAAGGCCTGTGTCTCACACGTACAGCCAATGCATGTTATGTCATGGACACCCAAATAACAACATAACACACTCCACATAAGCCATATGCAAGGCCATGTGGAGAAACCACAGTAACATGTCCAGCATGCCCCACTGCGTGAACTGTGGACCAACACTAATACATACCTGTGATGGGGTGATATCCTTAGGGAATGTATCAGAGTATGTATACATAATGTATGGACGAGGTTAGAATAACAGAAGGGGGTGGGGTGGGAGCATGGGCAGCATGGAATGTGCAGGGTCCAACACCACGCTGTGTGCACACACTATCCCTGGCTGTAAACATATAAATGGGTGGCTACACACCTGCCTGTACACCACAATAAGGGTAATGTCCTGACCCATGGCCCCTGCCTCTGGGTAACCTGTGCAAATGTGTACAGCTGTGAGACATTGCCACAGTAAGATAAGACAAAGACACTTGGTAGAGAAAACCACTTTATAAAACAAAGCAAAGCTTTCGGGTAGAACCCTTCTTCAATACTATATCAGTATTTTGCAGCTAGTGTTTTCTACTTTGCCACAGTAAGATAAGGCCATACTTTCATGTTGATGGATGTACAAGTATGGGCTCCTCTGCCAACACTGTACCAAGGTTCTGAACCAGATACACAGACCCAGCAGCAAATGTCTGCAGCTCCCCTTCCAGAATGGCATAACTTACCATGAATATGTAGGTGTCTGCCCACAATACCGGACACAGCTGCAGCCACCCTTGTCCCCCAGTACATCACTGTGAGAAAAAATGTCCACCTGACAGTACATGAGGACAGAAAAGATCACAGTGTATAACAGTACACATCTGAATATCCCTGCTAACAGCAGTACCATGTAGCCGAAGCAGCACAGACACAATCACTTACAGTGCACACTATCCCCTGCACAGTTTGTCCCCATATTGTCAAATGAGTGACAGCTACCTTGCAGAAACAGTTTGCTACCTGTAGGTGTACAACACAAAGGTCTGCACTGGAGTACAAACTACCTGGAGTCGATCTACACATTCAATGCAGAAGGTCATACTTGGAAGGCAATGTCAGACAACAGCATACAGAAAGGTCATACTGGGTATGCTCACACACTTAAACAAATGAAGCCCATGTCTACAAACAACAGTGGACCATACATATCTGGCATTTGCAGATGTTAGTGCATACACTCTTCAGTATGCACCAGTCATTCCTTGCACACACAGTGGATAAAAATACAGACACATATCCAAGAACAACACACTATAATAAGCCAAAAGTAGACATACATAGATGTGTGGAAGAGAGTGACTGTGACAAGGAGCCATCTGTTATGAGGCCTGTCCTACCCAGCACACAGCCAAATGGCTACAACCACATGAGGTGTAATTGTCACTCACTGTAGTTATTAGCCACTGGTGCCCATCAGCATTACAGACTATGTGATGCATGTGCTAGCCATGCAACATGACTGTAAAGGAAGTAGTCATCTAGCAGCTGTATACATGTACCTGTTGAATATAACCCTGCATGTGCCCGCATGTGGTGTGTCAACCTCTAGATGACTGAGTTATGGGCAATGCACAAACACACTGCCCTCCCCATAGTCCTACTATGACAAGCCTGCTGAGGTCGTCCACTTTGAAATACACCTTTGGGAAAGGTGCAGCCCAATAATCTGCATGGCGTGTCCTATGACTGCGTACTGCTGTAGTGTGGTAAACTAGTTAGATAGTAGTTCTAGTCCCAGACATGACAACTGTGTGTGTGTGTGTGTGTGTGTGTGTGTGTGTGTGTGTGTGTGTGTGTGTGTGTGTGTGTGTGTGTGTGTGTGTATGTGTCTCTTCCTGTGTAAAGAGCAATACTTTTTAGGCTAGTTGCACTCACTACAACTCAAATGCCCTACTTTGGCAAGGCTGCTGATGTCATTCACTGTGAAATACACCTTTCGGAAAGCTGCAGCACAGTACAATCTGTGGTGTGTCCTATAACTGCATACTTCTGTAGTGTGTTAAACTAGTTAGGTAGGAGTTCTAATCCCAACCATGGCAACCATGTGTGACTCTGTCTGTGTAAAGAGCAATGCTTTTTAGGCTAGTCACACTCACTACAACTCAAATGCCCTACTTTGGCAAGGCTGCTGAGGTCATTCAATGTGAAATACACCTTTCAGAAAGCTGTAGCACAGTAATCTCCATGCTGTGTCCTATAACTGTCTACTGCTGTAGTGTGAGAAACTAGTTAGGTAGGAGTTCTAATCCCAACCATGGCAACTGTGTATGTCTCTGTCTGTGTAGAGAGCAATGCTTTTTAGGCTAGTCACACTCACTACAATTCAAATGCCTTACTTTGGCAAGGCTGCTGATGTCATTCACTGTGAAATACACCTTTTGGAAAGCTGTAGCACAGTAATCTCTGTGGAGTGCCCTATAACTGCATACTGCTGTAGTGTGATAAACTAGTTAGGTAAGAGTTCTAATCCCAGATATGGAAATTGTGTGTGTGTATGTGTGTCTCTGTCTGTGTAGAGAGTAATGCTTTTTAGGCTGGTCACATGCACTACAATTCAAATGCCCTACTTTGGTAAGGTTGCTGATGTCATTCACTGTGAAATACACCTTTTAGAAAGCTGTAGCCCAGGAATCTGCATGGCACGTCCTATAACGGCATACTGCTGTAGTGTGAAAAACTAGTGAGGTAGGAGTTCTAATCCCAGACATTGCAACTGTGTGTGTTTGTGTGTGTGTGTCTCTGTGTAGAGAGCAACACTTTTTAGGCTAGTCACGCACACTACAATTCAAATGTCCTACTTTGGCAAGGCTGCTGATGTCAGTCACTATGAAATACACCTTTGGGAAAGGTGTAGCCCAGTAATTTCTGTGGTGTATCTCATAACTGCGTACTGCTGTAGTGTGATAAAGTATTTAGATAGGAGTTCTAACCCAAACATGGCAAGTGTGTGTATGTCTCTGCTTGTGTAGAGAGCAGTGCTTTTTTGGCTAGTCACACTCATTACAATTCAAATGCCCTACTTTGGCAAGGCTGCTGATGTCATTCATTGTGAAATACACCTTTTGGAAAGCTGTAACACAGTAATCTCCGGTGCGCATCCTATAACTGCATACTGTTGTAGTGTGATAAACTAGTTAGGTAGGAGTTTTATTCCCCAGACAGGGCAACTTTGTGTATGTCTGTGTAGGGAGCAATGCATTTTAGGCTAGTCACACTCACTACAGTTCAAATGCCCTACTTTGGCAATCCTGCTGATGTCATTCACTGTGAAATACACCTTTGGGGAAAGCATATTCCAGTAATCCCCATGGCGCATCCTATAACAGCTTAATGTTGTAGTGTGATATCAAACCCTGGTAGGGGTTATCTTCCCACACATGGCAGTTGTGGATGTTTTTGTGTGTGTTTATTTGTCTGTGTAGGGAGCAATTTATTCTAGGCTAGTCACACTCACTACAATTCAAATGCCCTACTTTGGCAATCCTGCTGATGTCATTCACTGTGAAATACACCTTTGGGGAAAGAGTACTCTAGAAATCCCCACGGTGTGTCTTATAACAGCTTAATGCTCTAGTGTGGTATAGAACTCTGGTAGGGGCTATATTCCCACACATGACAGTTGTGGATGTTTTTGTGTGTGTTTCTATGTCTGTTTAGGGAGCAATGCATTCTAGGCTAGTCACACTCATTACAATTGAAATGCCCTACTTTGGCAATCCTACTAATGTCATTCACTGTGAAATACACCTTTGGGGAAAGAGTACTCTAGTAATCCCTGTGGCACATCTTATAACAGCTTAATGCTGTAGTGTGGTAGAGAACTCTGCTAGGGGTTCTATTACTACACATGGCAGTTGTGGATGTTTTTGTGTGTGTTTCTATGTATGTGTAGGAAGCAATGCATTCTAGGGTAGTCCCACTCACTACAATTCAAATGTCCTACTTTGGCAATCCTGCTGATGTTATTCACTGTGAAATACACCTTTGGGGAAAGAGTACACCAGTAATCCCCCTGCGCGTCCTATAGCTGCATAGTGCTGCAGTGTAATAAACTAGTTAGGTAGAGTTCTAATCCCAAACATGATAGGTGTGTGTATGTGTGTGTCTGTGTTTGTCATTCGTATCCTGTGAGGAGGTGGTTGTGAGCATGCAACAACTGGACTCAATGTGGAGCGGGTTTTGCAAATTACTTATATGGTGGCCCTAGTATATATATCACAATGTCCACCATACAGGGATAACAGATGTGAAATAGCCAAGAGGCTGGGGTGCAAATCCATACAACCTACATGTGACATCAAGGCCAGCAAACAAAGATAGAAATCATTGTATTACCCAGAGAACACTCTCAACCCATGTCTCACACACACACACACACACACACACACACACACACACACACACACACACACACCACACATTTACCTAGGCAACAACCACTATATTGGTAGTACCCTGATTATTGCCCACTGATAGTAACCATGGTATGATTGCAGTGCTCTACAGAGGGTATGGCACCCTGTCCATCATTCCAATAGGCACATATATGCTGACAGTGCACCTTCCCTATGTTCCCTACTGGACAACTGCAACACCTGTGGTGCCATAAAATGTGACCCACAAAGGACATACCATGCCTGAAAAACATGCCCTGTATGAACAGATGCCACTGACACCAGAGAATACTGGTATCATGCTATCAATGTAGGTGCAGGGTGAACCTGCTGTGCATTAACAGTTCCCGCCACATGAGGCCAGGACTGGCACATCCGATGATACCAATCTGTGTACACAACATGGGACAGACACCCCAGGTACAGTTCCACATGTCACTGTACATGCATGTGGGAGGTGTGCACATCCCAGACACCATCCATATAATGGACTAAGGAACATATACATGGCAAGTAATGCATAACATTGGCCAAACACAATAGTTACCCAGGTGACTGGATGGTGAATACAGTACCCACCTGTGTGGGCAAATCCAGAAACTACACCCCTGAGCCACACTGCAGACCATTGTCATGTGCCCTGATGCCAAGGTGTACCCATCGCATAGCCTTGTATAGCCATCTGGCACAGTCAATCACTACACACCCGTGAAGCAATACACCCATGCATGTCAGTACTGGCACCCTGTGTCTGTGTGTGTGTGTGCTGTGTGATGCCTATGACCACATTCACACTCACTACAATCCTCATTGGCATACTGAAGCATGCTGTCTGATGTCCGACACCTCCACATACCCTTTGCCCATTTAACCTCCCTATGACCCCCGTGGTGCATGTGATACCTGCACAGTAATGTGTTGTGGCAATCTCACTAGTGATGAGTTGTATTCCTGGCCCTGCCAAGTGTGTCAATGTGTGTGTATTCCTGTGAAAGTCTGGCTGTGTTGACACTGACATCTGTTCATGTGGACAGACACGTGTACTACACCTACCGTATAGCTACCATATCACTGTTGCAGATGTCACTCACCATGACATATACGTTTGGAGGGCTCCTCATCATGTAAGCTATGTGGTGCATCCAATAACCGCATAGACATGTGATAGCACTACATAGTCATCAGGGGTTTGATACCCTGTACTGGTAGGTGTGTGACAAAAACATGCTTAAGTTTTACTCTCCCAATCCTCCCTGACTTATCTTTGCCTCTGTCTGCCTCTCTCACTCCCTCTCTGGTGGATGTGGAGAGTTACACCTGCTTTGCTTAGGCAGCAGCATGTGTATTTTAAGTGATGCTCATGATTAGCTGATGGCCTCTGCATGAATTGCAGCCCTCCTCTAGCTGATTGCATATGGAACAGCTGTGGTAACATTCCCATAGCCAATTGCATGGAAACACATTAAAATATCTAGGAACATCATGTTGGTGTTGGGCCTTTTCATTCACTGTGTGCAGAGACTCGATCTGTTGTTTGACAAACAGCATCACAGATGGATTGGGGATTTACATCTAACAACATACACTGTGGAAACAGGCCAACACACAGAAGGGGGATGTGCCTGATCTGACTACAAAATGTAAGTGCTGCTATACTGCATTTGAAGTAATGTTTTAGGTTAAGGTTTAACAGGGTGTGTGTGGATATGGCTGTACTACATGTTTTAATACCTGTCATGTCAGTGCTATGTTTATGAGGAAACCCCCATCTGTAGGGTCATCTGAAGAATGAGCAGTGTGTGGTGCCTTTTGTTTCATGTGTTACCCACAGAGCACCTATCTGTGAACTGCAGAAGGCAGTCTGAGGACTGCAGTCTGTAGATGATGACAGCCATGAGAGTTACTGACCTCATGTCCCTCATAGGACATATATTGCAACAAACCCTGTTACAACAGTAAATGTATGAGTTTATCACAGCGACATGTCAATACTGGCCCTGTTTTTGTGCCTCCAGCCATAACTCTGTCAACCTTTGTACATATGTCATGCAGTAAGAGGTGCATATGTGCTGTACACCATATTTAGTGACATCATATCTGATAAAAAATCCAGTGAGATAGAATGCTACACATGTTATGTATAGTAGGGGTTATATGTGATGACTCAACCTGGACATTCTGTGGTTGTGTGTACAGTACTGAGGTCTGTGTACTTATGGTGATTGTTGACAGTGTGTGTAATGTTAATATGTACCTTGGCCTGTGTACAGACTGTGATAGATGTCATTGTTCTTGGTCCTGTTCTATTTGATGTTACATGCTGCTCCACTGTATGTTACCCTATTGGCTTACATGTTTGTAGGGCCAAACACACACATGCCCCATACCAAAGACAGGCATTGGACCACACTATGTAGTGCCCCAGTATATGTAGGTTTAGTGTGTGAGTGGCACAGATGATGATGGTGTTGAACAGATAGTCCATATACTGTAATATTACGCTAACTTACTATATATGGCTGTGGCTGTTTTTACATTGGTTGTGGTTATGCACTTTCACACAGGAGTCTGTTACTCTGTGCAGTGCCTGGGGCCCGTTT